>NC_056732.1:743823596-743926467 GCF_019279795.1 Protopterus annectens
CTATTCTCCAAGGACCTAGATTATGTGAAATAATTAGTCTGTAAAGTATGATCAATTCTTTTTACAGATTTCTCCTTTGGATTTGCCTGTCGGTTGGGACCTCACACTATCCCTCTTAAGTCATTCAAAGAAATAATGAACACGCTTTTGAAAAAGTACAGTCTCTTAAGGTAACTCAGTGTAGATGTCTGCATTCTCCTTATTTATAGCCCAGTCCTGCATCCTATACTTCCATCAGGGCATTAAATTCACTACAAGTATCCACATGAAAAAAAAGTCACTGGAGCCAATTACAAAGAAATGGGTCCAGATTGCTGTCCTCTTTAGGAAGTGATTTCACACTGCTAGAACTAGCTGTGAGAGCTGCAGATTTATTTACCGTAATAACTGCAAACTACTTATATCCTGTAAGAACCTTCACCCTGCACCTTTCACTACTCTTATACATTATCTTACCATATTGAAGGTGACCCTAACCCCTTTCAGAGCCTTTATAACACTCATTAAACAGAGAAAGATTGCTGAGATCAGTTCTTTGAAGTTTAGTATGTAATGCTCATAGGTCGGTTTATGTATCTGCAAACTATTTTCTACCCTTCACCACTTTATTATTAAAGTCACAGAGTGTATAGCATATTTAGGAATAGAATTATTAAAGGAGAAAACTTTATCTCTATAAACGCCTTTATTTTTGGCAGTGTTTCTAGAAAAATCCTGCAGCAGTTTTATAGAGCAACTCATAAACTCATATTGCTTCCCTTGTCTTGCTATCTTCAGTAGTAGTGCCTTATCTGCATAGCTCAACAACCAAAATATCAGGCTCCTGGTATACTACTTTTCCTTAAGTCTGGACATTAGTCCTCTGTATGTCATATCTATCATTAAAAAAAATAATAATGGGGCAGCTAGAAGGTTGCAATCCAAAAATTCACGAAGGTTGAACCCTTCTGTTCCTTTCTTGAAGCCCTCTAATTTAGTATTAGCTGACTGGTGGGTATGGTATATTGAAGATTTACCAATGGCTGGTATGGTTTGATCATGAGGGTGAACTCCAAGTGATTAAACAAGGGCAATCGTGGGTAAATCTTCAATAGACCCAAACCCATAAGTGGGTTATTGCTATTATACAATAACATTAGTTAAGAAAGAAATTACTACATTTTCTTAAATGATGTCTTTGTATAATGGCACTGTAGTGTTCTTCCATGTTGTTTCTGCATTCTTCTGTTTTATTGATGTACTGCACATGCATATGGGACTTACGCTGCCATGCTTACACAGTACGTCAGTTTTTTGGAAAGCAAGCAATGGAAAAAGGAAAACCTCTGTTGCTTTTTTTTTGGAAAAAAAAAACATGAATTTCAGACAGTTTAGACGTATGAAAGAGACAAGGCAAAATACATGCAAAGTCAAGTTATGTTTCTTTAGTTTTGCATAACATACCTAATTTTCCTTGTATTTTCTCCGCCCTCTGTAAGTACCTGTCAACCTCTTACCTCAAGAAAACTACAAAGCCTTAAATAGGGGAGACAAAGGTCCCTATTGTAAATGTCAGTCTTATAAACATAGAAAGCTGCTAGAATAACAAGACTCATGCCATCAGGCATTGACTTCCATAGTATATATTAATAGAAGAAAATTTAGGTGGTCATACTTTTTTCTGTTGGTATATGCTTGATTTACAATTGGCACGCTGATTAGCCTAACCAATCAGAGTGTACATTTTTGAATACTAATGAGCTACCATTGTATAATCTCAAATATTCTTATGATGATGGCCTTCCTGAGCTTATAATCTTGCCTGCAGTCAGGCACTCAGTAATGGTTTAGTGCTCCTGCACGTTTGAGTGGAATTTGTTCAGAAAAGCTGTTGCTAAGAGGGAAGGTGAGACAAGAAATGCCATGTTATCAGTGAAGCAGATGATGCCATCTCCATTCTTAGCTGATGCAGCCTTAATGCCATGTTATCAGTGAAGCAGATGATGCCGTCTCCATTCATAGCTGATGCAACCTTAATGCCATGTTATCAGTGAAGCAGATGATGCCGTCTCCATTCTTGGCTGATGCAACCTTAATGCCATGTTATCAGTGAAGCAGATGATACCGTCTCCATTCTTAGATGATGCAACATTAATGCCATGTTATCAGTGAAGCAGATGATACCGTCTCCATTCTTAGCTGATGCAACCTTAATGCCATGTTATCAGTGAAGCAGATGATGCCGTCTCCATTCTTAGCTGATGCACCTTAATGCCATGTTATCAGTGACGCAGATGATACCGTCTCCATTCTTAGCTGATGCAACCTTAATGCCATGTTATCAGTGAAGCAGATGATGTTGTCTCCATTCTTAGCTGATGCAACCTTAATGCCATGTTATCAGTGAAGCAGATGATGCTGTCTCCATTCTTAGCTGATGCAACCTTAATGCCATCTTATCAGTGAAGCAGATGATACCATCTCCATTCTTACCTGATGCAACCTTAATGCCATGTTATCAGTGAAGCAGATGATACCATCTCCATTCTTACTTGATGCAACCTTAATGCCATGTTATCAGTGAAGCAGATGATGCCGTCTCCATTCTTAGCTGATGCAACCTTAATGCCATGTTATCAGTGAAGCAGATGATGCCGTCTCCATTCTTAGGTGATGCAACCTTAATGCCATGTTATCAGTGAAGCAGATGATACCGTCTCCATTCTTAGCTGATGCAACCTTAATGCCATGTTATCAGTGAAGCAGATGATACCGTCTCCATTCTTAGCGGATGCAGCCTTATTTTTACTTGTATCAGCTAGCTCTGATTTTAGAAGTGTAGCCAGCCTGCCCAGCTTCTTATTAATCTCCTAAACCTGATTGTCGGTAGCATGTTCTCTGCTGCACAGTGCTTTGTGATCTATTCCAGAGCAAATTTACACACAGATTGTAAATAAAATATTAACTGTTCTTATTTAAACTACAACAGGAACAGACTTGCAGGTAAGGCATTAACAGAATGTTCCTGAGCGGATTGGAGCTCCGAAACAAAGGCACTTTTATCTTCCCACGTAGCTCCTTCCTAGACCAACCAAGACAGTGATTTTGTGACTTTGTAAAGAAAAAAAATCTATTTTTCTTCTTAGTAGCCTTTAGCAACTTTGTAGCATCTTTAAACTATAACAGTTTAATATAAAGGTGTCTTGTGAGGTATGCAGAATGGGTAATTTAAGGGGTAAGTTGAGATCTTTTGACAATTAAATAATTTGTCAGGTTTGGCACACCACTTAAAGAAAGCAAACTCTCCAAATAACTTCTATCAGAATATTTGAGTAATACTTCTCAAAGTAGTTCATAATTCCTACAGATGCTGAATTACAGATCAGTAACTTTGTTTCAGCTGACAAATTTCTTAAGAGCAAAACTCTGTTTTGTTGGTGGTGGACAACTTTGCTCACTTAATGAAATTCTTTGCTCAATCTCTTCTTTTTAAGTTAGCCAATGAAGTACTTATATTAGTGAGGTGGAAAGATACCTGGTTCCATTTCAAGTTGCATGGGAAGATAGTACTTAAAGTTCAGCCAGTATCTCAGATTTGAATTTAAGTAAAGTAGATTTTTCTTTCGCTATACACACACACACGCACACACATATATATATATATATATATATATATATATATATATAGCCTCACTTTTTTTCCAGACGAACACATAGAAGGGGGGTTGGCTTCTGTGGTCTTAGAGTTCATCTTATCAAATGCCTTGTTTTTCATGCAGACTGCAGCAGATTGAGCTGAAACCCTTTGAATGCTTTTTCCAAAGATTAATTTTTATGATTGTATGACCATTAGTTAGTGACAATTTTATTGACTCTTAAACTGCTGACACCAGTAAATATATCCATCTATCTATCTATCTATCTATCTATCTATCTATCTATCTATCTATCTATCTATCTATCTATCTATCTAATACAAATAATGCATAGAAGATAGAGAGATACAGGTAGGGATACAGATCTACATAAAGATACATAGATGTAGCTTTTTCTGTGGGTTTGACAGTCTCCTTATTATATTTCCATGCTGGTAAAACTTCTCTTTGCAATCTTTAACTATTCTATCTCCAAGCTCAGTGCAGGTTTGGAAAGTTAAGTTCCTGGGGACAGCAACTTTGCTTGAAAAAAAAAGTTCTGTTTTAGGAGCAGAAAGAACATTTTTTTTAATTATGTGTGTACTGTGCAACAAGCTTTTAAAAATACTTTCCATTAATAGCTATACATTTCAGTATTTATTAATGGCTTCTGACATTTTTTTCTAGTTACTATGAACCATAAATCACATTCACATTTGAATTATGACTACAAGAGTTTAAAGCTTATCATTATGTACTTTTGACTACAAGGGCATACATCTTAGCATTATATGGTTATGATTCCCACCAAGTGCCAATATCATTATGTAGTTGGATGTAAAAGTAGCCAACGAATAAAGTAAACCAGTGAAAAAGAGGCAAAAAAAAAAAGAAAAGTCAACCTCTTTTGCAACCTTTCCCTTGACAGAGCTCAAATATAACATGCAGAACAGTCTTCTAATATAAAATCCAACGTCTTTTATTATAACTCCACACAATCCACATAAAATGTCAAGCACTTTCGAGCTAACTAGTGCACAAATAATGAGTACTATAAATTGTTTTTACAGTGTTATAGGGTAAAAACATTATATTCCAGCTATTATTCTTACGTTTTGTATTTTTAATGATGTAAGTTCACTATATCATTCTTATACTTTTTTATATATAGATGGATTTGTGAGGACGTATAATTTTAGGTATACACATTATGTTTTTATAGTAATTTTATGTCTTATATGTGGTTACATCTCAATGAGTTGCACTTTAAAGGCTAATTAATTATTATTATTTTATCCAATATGATTGTTCTGATGAAGTCCCAGTACTAAAGTGTGGAGGGACGAAAGCGCTTGACATTTTATGCGGATTGTGTGGAGTTATAATAAAAGACTTTGGAGTTTATATTAGAAGAGTGTGTTACGTGTTAAATCTGAGCTCTGTCAAGGGAAAGGCGGCAAAAGAGGTTGAATTTTCTTTTTTGGATGTAAAAGTATGCACGTATCAAAATATTATGGTGCACAACCCTTCATTTGCATTGTTATGAAGAAATATAACACATTTCACAACCTGAGAATATCACTTATGGATTAACTCTATCTAGAAGGTTGGCATTAGGGGTTAGTGCTGCCTTTAATTTTTAGTCATAGCTCTGTACTTCTACAACTGACATGGCAAACATATTATTTGCTTTATCTAAAGCTATTAATTTGACTATGCTTGTTTATCCCATGTGCATTGTATGAGAATGCAGCCCATTCCAAATTTGAGGTTTTCATTGTTACTAATTTTTAATTTCAGTATAAAGTAACAGTATTGTTATGTTAAAACAAATATTCTAGGAAACAATAACTTAGGTTTTTTGCACAAAGATCTGAACTTTATAACTACATAATCAAGCATATATTCTGGGGTAAATATTTTTATCCCCACATAAGACATGAAGAGATACTTGGACAAAATTCCCCTATCAAGAATGAGATTATTTGTTCTAAAATTCCCCTCATCAGGAATGTGATTATTGCGTAGTTATTCTGTTCTAAGTTAATCCCTGGTATTTACTGAAAACATGAATTAAACAGTACAACATGTGAAATCTAATACAGTTTCCACAGGAGGCAGACACAGCACCTCAAAAAATAACGTCCACTTCTTATCCGGTTTGGAAATCATTAAGGATAACTTTTTTCATTTCATAAATAAAAGATATTTAGTTGATATATGCATATCCTTTATAATTTAGATTTCAATATAATGTAAGGGTGGGATGATAGTAATGTTCGATATAAAAAATGTGTGATTCATCAGAGAAGTACTAGAAAACAGCATTTATACAAAAATACAAAAAGAAAATAAGCAGCATAAGAAAAAAAGGAAATATTTAGTAACAGAAATGGATCACATATAACTCTAAGAAGGAGTCATGCACCAGAGTGGGGAAGCATTTCTTCATGGGAAGGTATATGGAATCCTGACAGACTCCTCAAATAAGGAAAGGAGGCAAACAATTTGGGGGTAAAATAAATGCTTAAGCACTTTATAAGACCATTAAGCTTCTGAAAATTGAATATCAAATAATTCCTTCATTACGTAGTTGAAGTAATAAAAAACAGGTTGATAGAATTGTCACTGAACGTCATCACATTACTTTGATGCTAGTGATTCTGTAGATTAAGAAACAACTCTATTGGAGAACTGTAGCTGACACATCCTCCTGTTAATATTTCAGTCTTCATTCTTTAGTTAGGACTGCTTTTGTATGCTATGTTTTTTGTCACACACCACTGACATCCATTCTGTTCCACAGAAACCTCCTTTGAATCTATTCTGTTTTAACACTACCAGTAAACATTTAAGCTGATAGGAGGGTTATCCTAATGTGAACAGGAAATTGCACTTTTTGGTCTGCATTTCCCAAACTTTGAGACCAACATCCTTGGAAATGTTCAGAAATATTTTAGGAAATCTTCAAGCAGGTCAGAAAATGTAACAAATTTAAAATGTTAAGTAGTTGATACTATATTTTGTGTGATTACTATAAAAACAGATGGTAATGGTGATTGAGGAGTAAAGAATTATGTACTGAATTAGATCATGGTTATCTGAAATGTGTGCATGTGTGTGCGTGTGTGTGTGTGTGTGTGTGTGTGTGTGTGTGTGTGTGTGTGTGTGTGTGTGTGTGTGCTTGTGTGTACGTGTGTTGCCTGTGGTGTGTGTGTGTGTGTGTGTGTGTGTGTGTGTGTGTGTGTGTGTGTGTGTGTGTGTGTGCGCATGTGTGTGTATGTGTGTGTACGCATATGTGTACGCATATGTGTGTATGTGTGTGTTTGTGTTTTGGGGACTGAAGCTGCTTTTGAATGCAGGATGTACTTTTCATTTAAGGAGGTACTGGGTACTTTCTGCTGTATGGCAGAGGTGTGAGAGGTTTTCTGTGGTTTGAACAAAGCTCATTAGAGTAGAATTTGTAGACCTGTTTTATAGCGCTTTATACAATTTCTTGAGAGCTCTACCTGCCAATTTTGACCTAAAACATTTCAGTAATACTTGAACAACTGTGCTGTTGTCTTGCCAACTCAAAATAAGAGAAATATTTTAACTTTTAACATGTAAATGTATATAGTAAAATACTGAACATTTTTTATCACAGTTTATCATTTCTGAGCTCCACAAGAGCAGAATAAAAAGGTACTCCTCTTTTTGTTGTAACCGTAGTGTCCCAAAACCATCCATGTATTCAAAACTATGCTTAGAGATGGACCTTTGAAGAAATTTTTTAGAGAAGATGATAAACAGGACCATGCATCTGTGTCTCTTTTTCTGTCATTAGATATAATTTAAACATCATTAAAGCTTTTTTTCATTGTATTTTCAATACTAATAATCATGTCTTACCAGTTTAAATATCTATTAGCATTATTCAAAAGGTCATTCCAATTATAAGGTTAATTCATGCGACTAATACAGTGGCAACACTGAGAAAAATAAGATTTCTTCAGTTATTTTGTAAATGCATAATACTATAATCTCTTAGAAATCAAAAATCTTCTGTACAAATTATTTTCAAGTGAGTACACATAATCCAGTGTTTATTTAGTTACATTAAACTTCTTAATAAACCAACACTGTAGTGCATCTGTGGACATCTATATAATCATTTTAGAGCAAGCAGCCTCTAACAATCTAAAAGTATTTTCTAGCTAGAAGATTATTCTCTTCTGAAATTCACATTAGAAATAAAAACATAAACTTTACCTAATATTTGAACTTATGTAGATATGCTATAATGTGTATTAAAATAAATAAATAAATAAATCTGTGTAAACGTATATAAAATAAATGTATACATAGATGCGTAAGTGTGCAGTCATACACACACACACACACACACACACACCCTTTAAAACTTTAAAATCGTAATGCAGTCCTATATGTTCGTGGATGTTTTTACCTTGTTTTTATTGAAGTTTCACTGAATTGTTCTGCGGAGTACAGAGTATAATTTAAAAAATGTGTTTTGTCTGCCTTTTTACAATTTGTCTAAACTAAAACCCATAATTTCTGGATTACTTGCATTCATTCATTTTCTAACTGGGTATATTGGTGATGGCTCTGGTAACAAACAGCGTGAGGCAGACCAGACTTCCTTTTCTTTATTTATTCATTTTATTCTGTCAGATCCTTAGGTCTTCACAGACAAGCTGAGATATATGGAGTCTAGATAATGCATAAGTGAATTAAGCTGTATTTGCAGATTATGTCAAAAGGGGAAACTCGCTCAGCTGCATGTCACTGAATATAGAAGTAGATGAAATGTGCATTTGTGCGTGCATGTGTGTGTGTGTGCGTGTGTGTGTTCATGTGTGTGCATGTGTGTGTGTGTGTGTGTGTGTGTGTGTGTGTGTGTGTGTGTGTGTGTGTGTATGTATCTATATATATATATATATATATATATATATATATATATATATATATATATATATATATATATATATATATATATATATATATATATAGATAGATATACAGATATATGTGTAGCATAGATAGAGATGTTAAACAATTGGATATATCAAGGATATTAGTTGGGCTACAGTACTTTAAAAAGAAATATGCACAGAGAACTGTTAGGTGTGATGTCCCAGGTTAGGAAGAAGACAATTTAAAGAATACAGTGAGTAAACACAATCTCCTGTGCAGATTGCCTCATATTCTTATCTTTATAGTCTGTTTACTACAGACTGCTAAGAGATGGTTAATGCCTAGCATGGCATGCTTGGATCCCACTGTGGTGGACCAATTGCATATTCACAAAACAAGCAGCACCAGAACTACTAGATTTAAGGATCTAATGCTTACAACTTAAATAGCACATGTTGGAGGGACAGGTACAAATCTAAAAAGAAAATCCATCCTCTGGAAATGGCTTCCCATCAGTGCAAAGCGGACCCTTTCCCTAACCCTATTCAAACATAACCTGGACCAGTGGATGGGAAATATGAAATTCACCTTTGGTCTGACACCTATGTCTATTATGGAGAGAGGCAACCATTAAATAATGTCCTAACTGACATACCCCCCTTAAAATAAAGTCTAAGGTACAATAACTCATGGGATATGTTTGGGTTTCATGGCTAGGCCTATAAAGACCCCAGTGGTTATTAGCCTAGTATAAAACTATGGACCTATGAAATATGAGTCAACTCAATCTAAAACAGAAAAAAAAGTTTTATTAAATATAAAAGGAATAGTAAAAAAAATGAAAAAGAAAAAAAAGTGCAGAGAAAATCTATCAGTTGCATCACACATCCATGGGGGCAGCAATAGCCAGCATCAGGAAGGCAAACAAAAACAAAGGCTGAATAAGCCATCAGACTCTTGGAGCCCACTGTCATGACAGTCCCATATCACTGTAATGGAAATGTTGACAATGCATTTTATTGCACACATCCCTGGTTCTAAAGTGCATTAACAGTATCAAACATTCCCAAGTATGGAACACAGCAGCACATTCCAATAGTAAAGAGGTGTAAGGAATCATATGAGTGAGTTGTAGAAGGACAGCAGTCCATGCAAACAACACTCTAAACAGAAACAAAATATATAGAAATAGTCCAGACATCAGCAGTATGGAAGAAGGCAAATCACTAAGCAGCTGTAGCTTACAACCATCAACAGGTATGGAAATGGCAGGAGTCTCTGATATACAGAACATACCATTGTTACAAGTGAGGAAGGTAAACAACAGCCCACATGTAGACAAATCAACAAAACAACAATACTCAGCTTGTATACAAAGTGTGAGAAAGATGAATAATCAAACACCACCACCCATGATGAAAAACATACATAGTTGCAGTAAGGGCTTTCATTTATTTAATTTCAAGACTATAACATTAATATAAAGCACACCATTCAACAAGTTAAAAAGGCTAGTTCCTAAATCAGATGGCTAAAAGTAACCTATCAGAACAAGGAAAACTAAAGCATATATGTAACTTAGCTGTTTTTAAATACACAAAGTTTAACATATCATTTAAACCACACAATTAGCTCCCAACCTAGCTACCAAACCAATTATTCTATCTTCAAAAAAATTTCTCCATCATCACAATATTGTTCCTTATTTCATAAAGTATCTCAAAAAAGAAAAGCTCTTAAAATGCTTACATGAATTAGAATGACCAAAAAAATGTGTTCTTGTTCTTTTTTGTTTTTGTGGTGTACATCTGCTCAAAAACTCTTTGAGAGTGTTGAAATTGTCGCAAGAGGTCAGGTAAATTATAAAAGATGATTTAAACCTTCAAGTAAACTACAAAAGGAGAATTACAATTTCGGGTCCATATGCAGCATAGATTGCAGACGTCCAAATGCAGGAGTGTAGCACACAAATGTTGTCACATCCTGACAGTGGACATTCCCAAAAATGTAAGCATTCTCAACATGTATAGGCTCAAGTCACTGTATCTCAGACATATTTCAAGTACATTGCAATGCTGGATAATAAAATCAGCTGTAGTGATGGAATGAAATAAAACAAACTGATCTCCACAGACCTTTTTTTCATATTCATTCTGCTCAAGAGTGGTATCTGATTAAATAACTTTTGTCAGGGTCACACAGTTAGGCAATGGAGGCTGAGGGAATCAAACCTTGCACTTTTGGACCACAGGAAACAGCTTGTTAATAACTTATTGATCCTCTAAGTTAACTGCCAGACCAATGTATGTTGTATAAGGGCACACAGGGAGGTCCTCAGGCCACAAGTCTTGTAGGTGGTCTGCTATAACCTGAAGGTAGTCACAGATTTCAAAGGTCCTCCTCTCTGCTTTGATCTGTTGAGGATCATCCTTGTTCTGGGCCCAGTAATGAAGCTTAGGGGTTGCCAGCAGACTCCACAGTATGTACTGATTCAGAACGTCTCTAAATATACCCTCCACAATTTGAGCATTCCAACATAATCTGCAAAATTTCTAATAAAAAAATTAAGTAAGGTGAAGGGCAATCCCGGTCACTTCAAAATGCTAATAGTAGCTGACAAGGGATGCAAAACATGTGTGGAGAACACAAGTAATGTGCAATCCCAAAGAAATAAGGTGATAGAAAAGCAGATGTGGATTGAGGGTGAAGAAGAGGGCCACACGCGGTATGATGGAATAAGGTCAGAGGGAGAGTCAGAGGATCATGGACTTTTTTTTTGGTGGCAAAAGCCTCCATTTTTTTTGAGAATAGAAGGTATGGAAAAGACACACAAAGAGGAGTTTGGTAAAAGAACAGGTACAAACATATAACAACTGTAACAAGATATGACAGACCAAGGCCAGAAGTACACATAAAGGATAGGTAAGGTACACAGACAGCACATTTGTAGACCTTATAACATGGGTGAAGGAAAAATGACAAGCAGGGTAGGGAAGCAAGCTAGACATGATGTAATATAAAAATACATATGTACAGTAACAGAAGTCATTGCTGAGATGTTGCAAACTGTGTGACAGCCATACAAGAACAAGTATGACCAATGATATGTCTGTATTAAAGAACATCATATAGGAATTATTGTCATTGCAGTAAATAATCGATATTGAATCCAATCATGCACTAGGCTGTCAGTTGCACAAGTATAAGCCAAGCAAAAGTAAGGATGAGCAAATGCAGGAGCATCCCAATGGAGGGGAGATTAGAGCCTCCAACACTGCATGTGAAAGGTAAACAGCAACGCACAGTACCAAACAGCAGTACCATAGCTAAAGATTAATGTGGCTGTGTAATAAATCAGTATATTCACACAACAAACACAGGAGAAATGTAATCCTTACAACAAAGAAACATGCCATGCTAGAGGCAACCCATATGAGTGCTCAGCTGTAAAATGTAGATGTGTGGCATGCAATGGCATTACATAAGCCAAACTGAAATAAGAGTCATCACACATACCCACATCAATGACATGGAATATTATGGAAAAGGTAATACATATATGATTAATAAAAGCTAATGAATGCAAGCCTATCAATAGGCAGGAGGCACAGAAATATCTGGGTAATCCACAACACACAAGTACAGCATGAAGACTGACAAAATCTACTTAGCTGCCAACACTTTGCATGAATGTGCCTTACATGTGTGTGATACCCATTCTAGTGGCACAGAGTCATATTGTACCAGTACACCTGCATTACAATGATACATCTCAGGAAGGTAAACATACACATAACATATGCTGTAGGGGGGGAAGGGAGATGGATAACAGGCCCACAGAAGTAAAGAAATGCCACCAAGAGAAAGTAGGCACAAAATAAAACAGAGCAACAATAGCTAAGGAGACACAAATGCACATGCATGTGTCCACAACACAAAATGGACTGCAAGTCCTCGTGAAGTGCATTTAAGAAAATGGCCAAACATGTGCATAGTGCATTGGAGATGGCTATAAAAATGTCTGTGTACAAATGACACAAACAACACAGTAATGTACAGCAGTTAAACTGCAAATGGCATGGACACACAACAAAAGTAGTTTTGAATATCTCATACCCATATATACGTACATATAAACATAATACAAGAGGTGGAACAATCACTGTTATTGATATAAATATCACAGTATGTGTGTAGGACTGGTCAAAAGACAGTTCTGTGTACACATGTACACTGCAGCAAAATGGAAACAAATGCACTTAACAAGTTACATATTACACCGGTGGTTGTGTGTCGATCTTATTATGCCCATACACATATACCTCCATTTAAATCAATTCATATGCACTATAAAGGTGTACATATGGACAAGTATGCTAACTTGTGTATACATGTCCTAATATAAGCTAGTTTCAAAAAGACATAAGCAATATATGGACAAAAAAAAGGAATTATTAATGATGCAAAGTAAAGTATCATCTCCATATATTCACTAAGGGACCAATAAATGTCAATGCAGTAAGTGAAGGATACATGCTCTATGAACCTGTCAAAGTACTATACAACGTGGCATAATAATTGCCAATGCATGGCACGTACAAGGTCATTATGACAGTGAGTCAGTGTGATTCAAAAATGTTACATAAGTTACAAAATCAAAGACATGTCATGTTGTTGAACAGATATAAGATAGCAACTATCAATACACAAATGTGTGTGATACATGCACATAGATAACTTGTAAATCAGTGGTACACAACCTTTTTGAGGAGAGGGCTACTACACGAATTCGTAATGCATATGCAGACCATCTCAAAACATAGTAAGTTGTTACGAGTTAACAATAGGTACCGGTGACTGGCATTTTTACTTAAGACAGCAGTCATGAAATTGCCTGTTTTCTACATCATCTTTGCATTTAACTTTATTCTGGCTTGCAGCCATGACTTATTACAAACTCTTGCAAAAAGGTACTAGTGTTTACAAACTACAAGTTATAAACAACAAAGAATAGTTACTTCTGCAGCTAAAATTAGAGGTGTGCACAACTGCAGTAAATCTGGGAGGTAAGCACTTGTTGGAAAAATTGCATGAATGGAGTATGGCATAGCACTTTTTCACTTTTTTAAAAAATCTTTGGTTACTCTCTGGGGGCCAGATGCTGTTGCATCGAGGGCCAGATTTGGCCCCGGGGCCAGACGTTGTGCACCACTGATGTAAATAAACACACTTGACTGACCTCACTGCATTATATGGTAAAAATGGGAATGATGTAGCATGTAAGTTGCTGTTATGCCTCTTAAGTATAAACAGGAACCCGCATTATGCTAACTGCAACAGTCATATCTATCACATACGGGGCCAGACTATATTGGATATAACAATATTATGCTGCACTGCATGCATAGGAGTTCATACATGTACAGACTGAAAGAGAAGCATACCCATCCATATGAAGCAATATATGCCATAATAACAGCATGTGACAATCATCTAAGTAGTAATGGTAATGCAAGTGTCAGTTGGTAGTGTGAGTCATGCCGCAGCAACAAGATAAAGCTGCATAAGATGTGATATGCACAGTGTACATTACACTGCATGACAGAAAAGCATGACAGCAATACAGGATGTCTGCACGAGTGTGCCTAGGTTCTACAGATTTGAATACTGAAAACTCCATTGTGGCAGGATTACCAAAGTGGAACACACAGGCAATACTTACATTTTTGAGTGACCACCCTGATAGGGTCAAATATCAAGAGAGATCTCTGTAGCAATTTTACAGAATGAGCCATGTGTGGTCCATGTATGTCCTGAGAGAGGATACTGATCATGTTCCCCATTTACATCTGGAATAAGTCTGTCATTATGTCTTGGATCTGGTGTCAAAAATCATCTGCCTGGCATAGTGGTGGACATCTTCTCCACTAAGCCGCAAGAACAATGGCACATGCAGCTCCTGGTCTGCCATAATCATCATCGAATCAGTCATGGCCATCATGCTGGTTCTCAGAGTCAAACTCAACTGGCAGTAGTCTGAGGAATCATAGGTATCATCGTTCAATAGGTGAGCTGGCATGGGTCCCATACTGTGTCAAATTTGAACACAGGAACAACACATTTTCCATAAAGTATTAGCATTAACCTACAACTGATGAATAAATGAAACCACATGAAGAAGTTACACAGTCTACATGTTTTAACTGTTATGTATGTGATGTTATACTACTGTCTGAGTTTATCAAAGTTGAATACCCTGTGTGATTTCAGGCATACATCCAATCAATAATAAATAACAATATGGTGACTAATGGGCATCACAGTCATATGTAAAACATGTATGAAATAAAACCCAAACAGTGATAAGACATGCACAGAAATGCATATGTCATTTAAAATATATTTCCATTATGTATACATAGAGGCAGACATTATATGCATGGTATCACACTACACAATGTATTGCTATGACTGATCTGTTGCAAAACACAACAGTAATCTCATGTATATGTATTGTGTAACAAACTACAGATTATACTATGCTCAATAATTATTAATGAAGCATAATAAAGGTCATGTAAAGGAAGTCACACTCAGAATACTGGTATGTTTTGTTTGGCAAGTTGTCCTATATTGCCACAATTATTTACTGTTCACAGTATGTATTAACACATGTTAATACATACTGTTCACAGTATGTATTAACATGTGTCGCATATCACAATCAGCCTTAAATGCAGACATCTGAAACAGCTGTGTATCACTGTAATGACAGAAGTGACCCAACATAACTGTAAAGAGATTATATGATATGTAAGTATTAACATCCAAACTTATAAAACAGGACATGTGTAATGTTTGTTCAATGTAGATTACATTATGTTAAAATGTTGTAACAAAGTAACAGTCACCAGATCCAGACCATATGGTTTATTTATATGTTGTATAACAAAACCAACGACTGGTGTCAGAACCATGCCTGAAGCTTAACACCAAAAATGTGTTATCATCCCCTTTGGAAAAAAATAATTTTCCATGAATTACCACATTGATGGGAGCCCACTGAACACTGAAGGGGCCATAAGAGATCTGGGCACCCAGGTCGACAGCCACCTCACCTTCAACCTCCACATTGCCACTGTGGTCAGAAAGTCCTTCTATGTGGCACATCTTATAACCAAAGGTTTTGCATCCAAGAAGAAAGAGGTCAACATCCCTCAATACTCATCCCTCATTAAACCAATCATTGAATATAATGCCCCATTTGGCATGTACCTGACCAGACACCTACAACAGCTGGAGAGGCCACAAAGGTACCTCACAAAAAGAATCATAGGCCTTAAACATGTCCTACATGGACAGACTCAAGAAACTTCAGCTGTTCTCAGTCTCATCGTCTACTTGGAGGTGATCTCTGCTTGACTTACAAAGCCATGTCCGACCCAGCCTTACTTGAAATGCTACACCTAAAGAAATCCGAATTCCCCCCATACTACACACTCCAGAGATCACAACCTCATTACCACACTTAACAGAACATGCTGGAGGGACAGGTTCATCTCCCAAAGACTGCCCATTCTCTGGAATAAGCTTCCCATTCATGTCAAGCAGAGCACCTTGCGGGCCTTCTTCAAGAGAAATCTTGATGAGTGGATGGGTAACAGAAAGTTCACTCCCGGGATCATTCCCTTTACCCTATTGGATAGGGGGACCAAGGCCATTAGCCTACTACAAACCTATGAACCTATGAAAAGACACAGAGGTGTTAAAAGCTGAAGAGAAACTGAACACAATTACAATGTAATAATAATAACAGGTGTGATATCATGGTTATACAACATTTTAAATGTCATAATAGTCATATATTGATGATATAAACAGAAGGTCATGAATGGGTCAGTGTGCCCATCATATGTTGTCATTAAGTTACCTGGTACATTACATGGCTTAAAGTAATCAGTCTATCAGACATACATCTGTTGTTACTTGTACATTTACTGATATCTCAGCCTTTAGTATGAATGCAGAACACACGTGCACAACATTCAAACATATATGTTATTAAGGTGTAAGACAGGTGCACTATGCTACTTCATCATGCAACACTGACCTAAGGAATGATTTCAGAATACTTTGTGTAGTGCAAATTGATGCTTATAGCAGAGCTTTGAGAAAGCTGTTCCTGTAAGCATGGTGCCTGATAAGCCTTACTACAATGCCAGTTACAGAGTCTAAAAGCAAACCATGTTAAGATGGACCCTATTCTTTAGTCAATGTGTGACTCTCACATTTATGTTGAGATGTTAATATAGCATTTGTATTTGTGAATATAACTCTTCATTGTGTGCAACTAAAGTGTCATGTTTGCATGCCATAGTTAAATATGTGTGTAAAAATATATTGTAAGATTATCAAACCATGGTAAACTTAACATGTATATTCAAATGAGATGAGCAATGCAACATGGTTAATGTATGAAATCACAACAGTACATAATTGGAATGGAGGCTGAAAGCTGAAGAAAAACTATAAGCAGTTACAAGCACAGAGACAGCATGTGATATCTAGAATTTATGTACAGTACACACATATATAACTGTCCCCAACAAAGGTATCACTGTCATTGCCTATATTCTTTTATGCTTACATATGTATTTGCACAGTAAAACAATGTAATGAAGATCTTGAAGACAGTATTTAACATTTCAGACATAAACTAAATCTAGACATGGCTTTTAGCTCACAGATAACAGAAAATGGTATGTAATGCTGTGTGTAACAAACCATCACAGTGCAATTATATGCCAATGTAAGAGAAGTGAAACTGAAGAACATACAGACAGAACTCACGCAGTAAAAATAGTAGGCTCCAGGTCCGATTCTATACCAGTCACAAGTAGTGTCCTGCAAGGCTTGGCCCTTGGACCCCTACTGTTCGGCATATACTTGTCCAAAAAGGCTTTACTGAGACAGACACCTGATGTCAAAGTCATGACCTCAAGCTAAATGCCAAAAAATGCATTGTTAGCAAATTTGAGAAAAACAAAACACCCACGGATTACCACATAGGTGGCAGCGCCATTAATACAGAAGAGGTAAAAAGAGATCTGGGGACCTAGGTAGATAGTAATCTCTCCTTTGACAATCATATTGCCAAAGTAGTTAGGAAACCCTTCTATGTGGCTCATCTAATTACTAAAGGGTTCGCATCTAGAAATAAAGAGGTTATAGTGCCCCTCTACTCGTCAGTCATCAGACCCATCATAGAGTACAATGCACCATTTAGGATGTACCTCGCAAGACACTTCCAACAGCTGGAAAGACCACAAAAGTACCTCACCAAGAGGATTACTGGCCTCAAACATATGTCCTATGCAGACCGACTGAAAAAACTCCGGCTGTACTCAGTGGCAAATCCCTTACACAGAGGTGATCTCTGCCTGACTTACAAAGCAATGTCCAACTCAGAATTGATGGACATGCTCCACCTAAAGAAATCAAAGTTACTGCGAGCCACATGCTCTCGTGAGCTAAACCTCGCCACAACAATAAATAGAACATGCTGTAGGGATAGATTCCTGTCACAGAGACTCCCCATGCTTTGGAACAAAATTCCTAACTACATTAGGCAGAGCCCCTCACTAACAATCTTCAAGAGAAACCTTGACAAGTGCATGGGTAACAGAAAATACACCCCTTTGATCACTTCATTGGCTCTGCTTGACAGAGGCTCAGTTAATTAATCAATGGGGCAATGAAAGCCAACACACTCTGGCTAGGCTTATAAATGCCCTCGGGCAGATAGCTTAGTACTTACCTATGAACCTATGAACCTAAGACACACGTGCCTATAAATGTCTGCCAACAGCATTAAAAATGTTGAATCTGCATACATCCACTTAAAATAGAATAGACAGGCTATGCATTATTCAAAGAGAATCACTGCCATCCACACAAGTTTGCTACTGCCTGCTGTACAAGCAACAGTAACAGAACAAACAAAAAAATATGTAAAACATTCAATTCTAAACCAGTATACCAGGCAAACACAGATGTCCATGATTTAGCTTGTTTCAACAAGTAGCATATAAGGTTAGTGTAATAACAAACACCTGCTGATAACTCATCTTTATTCATATTTCACTCTCAGTACTGTGCACCCATGAAAATTAATGCAAAGAGGAACAACCTAGATGCAAACCTACAACTGTCATCTATGTTCATATTACAAACCAAAACTCTACCTGTCTAGCTAACCAGTCTGTGTTGTTGTTGCATGAACTGTTGGAAGTCAAACAATTTACTGTTATGAATATACAGGGAAACATTACACACACTAAAAGGTGTGCCATTCTGAGATGACATTTTGTAAGTATACAGACATACCTAACCTTCTGGACAAAGACCCAACAATGCACACAATTGGGTTTCCAACCAACAAAGTTTGAATGAAAACATTTGTCTGGACTTGCAACACATAATTAGCCATTAAAGGAATTACTTTCAATTCTGGGATTTAAACTTACATGTGTAATTTAGGTATTGTGGTAGTCAATGAAAAGAAGTAATGGATTATAACAGACTGTTGTGTAATTTAAACTGTAGCGGTAACATGTATGGCATTCACACATGCAGCATTATCAACAGATAGTGCATGATGCTTCTAGGAACTTTGCAGATAATAAAGATACGTGTAGTCATCTGCTGCCTAAGTGCTGTAGGTGGCAATGCACCACGACCATGCTAGATGCATAAAATGTGTACTGTAGAAGTTACCAAACAAATACATACCTTCCATATGGGATGTGCAATATTGTTATTTATTTGTTTTATATTTGTTGACCAGGATAGTCTGACTGGATATATGTCCATTTTCAGCGGAGGCCCAGGGAGAAAAGATCCAAGATAATAATACACATTGAACATTTAGTAAATGCTAGTTTCAAACAGATTACAGTCATAAGCAATACCAGCATTTAACACATATGGTACTAACTTATTATAAAACACTTTACAAAACATAACATTATTTTCAAAGTTATATATATACATACATTACATTCAGGTTTAAGACACATTGAACAGCAGCTATACAACTGACCTTTCCTAAAATGGTGTGGTAGAAAAAAGTTAGAAGTAGTTGAAGGTAAGGCACCTAAGTAATAGAGAGGTCACACATAAACAGTTCAAGTATCAGTTCATTCAATAGTATTTGAATTACTGATAATAATGTTTAAAAGACAGATGAGATTGGTTTATGAGCCCATACATATGAGAAAAACATCACACCAGTTGAACTAAGGGACATCATAGCTCACTAGAAACTTTAAAAGCAGACATAATGGAATTTCAGTAAAACTAGTATATTTGAAGTCTGTATTAATGCACAGTTAACACTGACAGTCCTGCATAATATTTATACTCACCTAGTGTATTTGCAGATAACCTCAAATGTGTCAACACGCAACTGTCAACTTTAATTAGTAAAAGAAAATAAACTCCGTGTAAATTACTGTTATTAATACAGATACTCATATGAGATGCACTTGAAAAATATGAACAGATATGTTAAGTATAGACTTATATGATAATGCAGGTGTTAAGGTGTGAAAACTTACTTTAGGCATCTGATGGCCAGCATCAGACCTCTGCAACCCTCCATTGAAGATCCTCTGTGTCTCTCCAATGTAGGTCATCACAGACGTGGCATTCCAGTTCATCTGCGATATTCCCTCACAATCTGGTTCCAGATGTTGATCATTGCAAAGTTCTTGTAGTGTGTTTGCATCTTCTGATCATGTCCAGCATAGAGAGTGAGAAGGTAAGTCATCTTCTCCTCTGCCCTGTTTGAGGCCTGGACTCACCAAAGCCTCCTGTTTGATGACATTTTCATGGAAGTATTATTATGTTGCAGAAATATGTCTTGTAAAAAAGCTAAATGAGGTCACATTCAGTTTGCAGGTAGCAATGGAAAGATAAGAATGAGTATCAATATTACATGTTAAAGTTGGTGCAAAGGGTGCCAGACTGTTGGAGAGCATTGTGCAAATGTTACAGATATTCCCATTTATTGATAACTATTGGTCAGTTGCAATGCGCACTGTACACTTATGCCAAGCTATTGGTTAATTTGCCAACATTTGAGAACATATGGGATTCCAAGGCACTGAATACTAATGAACCTCTTTAATTATATATGGCACAAAAAGCACTTAAAAGCTGTATGATCTTAGATAACCTTAGTCTGGGATATAGCTAAATTACAGCTACCTTCCAAAGGTAAGCTGTCGCCTTCTTGTTTGCTGTGCTGGAATACAGTGCTGTTATCAAATACTTATGTTCACATTATGCAGTGTAAGACAACTGAAACTTATTTTCATGCATATATTGTTTAAAATTCTTTGTAACAGTCTGTCAGTTACATAAAGAAGGGGATAAGACTTCCATAATATATATGCATATGGGTACATGTCCATCACTAACAAGGTCTTCCCCATTATGCAGTTGCTTAGCTACAAACAAACCAGTCCTGCTGAAGTACAGATACGGATATAAATGTAGTCAATACAGTATAACCTGTAATTTCTGAAAAATATTTGCAGAGACAAATGAATTATGTGGTTGTCTCCAAGTTGTATGTTTAGTGACTGATTTATGGAAACACTCTGATGTTGAATTGTATAGCAGTTGTTGTGATGGCATTCAATGGGATATAGGCAATATTAGGATATCTTAGCATTTCCATTATTTCTTGTGGTAATATGTAGTCAGAACGTTTTCACAGGTAATTTTCCAAAGCTGTTGTTTTGTTGTCTTGTTTCTGCATAAATGTCAGTAGTTATGTTGTATACCTTACCACCATGGTCACATTTGTGATAGTCTGTCAATCACTGATAATATCTGAGATGCATCCCCATCATTGATGCAAAATTGCTAGTTCTGTTCAGTTGTGTTGTGGTAATGTAGTATTCGGGCTGGTAATGTGGTTATTGTACTGTAGGGGCGCTGTGGGGAATTCCACATGTACTGTTGGTTCTGTATTCTCTGGTAACTTGTTGGTTCTGGTGTATGTATGACTTGCAGAAGTTGGAAGCATGTAGCATGGGTGCGCACCTGGAGGCTCTTAATAAAGAAGGCCTTACAACTCCATAAACCGTGTGGTCTCCTTATTTCCCAGGATGTAGCATATTGGCGACGAGAGGATGGGATGCCTCCGAGTCCACTGAGAGTAAACCGGTGGGCTGCAGTTCATGTCGGAAGACGAAGAGACGGGGCCTGCTGAAGTGATGTCTGGTTCCATGTTGGGGTCACTGGTTGCATACAACTGTCAGACACAGACCTGGGAGGAGTATTGTGAAGTGTTGGAGCATTTTTTTGAGGCAAACCAGATAATGGAAGCGGGTCGGAAGCGAGCCATATTGCTAAGCTCGGTGGGCAGCAAGACGTACAGTCTGATGAGGAACTTATTGAGTCCTGATAAACCGGGGGACAAATCGTTCACAGAGTTGACGAGTTTACTTCAGTCACATTATAACCCAATAGTCCAGAGGTTCAAGTTAAATTCAAGGACTAGAATGGCTAATGAAATGGTAATGGAGTATGTCGCAGTGTTGAGGGAACTGGCGCAACATTGTGATTATGGGGACAGACTGACCGAAATGCTACGAGATAGGCTCGTATGTGGCATTGCAGAGATTGTTAGCGGAGCCTGACTTGTCGTTTGAAAAGGCCTTGAAGTTGGCACAGGCCATAGAGACAGCGACTAAAGACATTCGTGATTTACAACAAAAAACCACTGAAGGGGTTGGAAGCAGGAGTGCGACCCCACTGCCAGTGCATAAAGTGGTCATGGAGCATAAATCACAAGGGAAGTCTGGTCAGTATGCTTGTTACAGGTGTGGAGGTGAACATCTGTCACGGAACTGTCGTTTTTTAACGGAAAAATGTCATGCTTGCGGAAAAAAGGGCCATGTGAAAAAGGACCAGCCGAAAAAGGGGGAGGAAAAAAGCAGTATGATGGAAAGAAAGGGAAACCAAAAAATAAAATGGCAGTATGCACACCACATGCGTGAAGGTACAGATCAACAAACCAGGGAAGCCGAAGAAGTGTTCACAATGTTTAACGTGAAAGAGGCCAGGTGGGAAAGAGTTGATCCCCTTAAAACCCAGTTGGACTTAAATGGTAAAATGGTGCAGTTTGAAGTGGATACGGGGTGTAGTGTGACAGTTCTGTCAAAGGCTGAGTATGGGAAGTTATGGCCCAGAGAAGCTCTGAAGCTGCAGGACTGTTCAGTGACTTTGAGAACCTATACGGGTGAAATAGTTCCCACGTTGGGAATGGTAAAAATGACGGTGAAATATAAAGACCAAGTCAAAGAGTTGCCAGTCATGGTGGTAGCAGGTAAGGGACCAAACCTGCTAGGCCGGGTGTGGTTAAAGGAGCTGGACATGGGCTGCCTACAGCTCCATAAAGTAGAACAGCATGGGCTGACCTTGCAAGAGGTGCTGGAGAACAATGAAGAAGTGTTCAAAGAGGAACTAGGGACCTGGAGGGGTCCACCAGCAAAAATACACGTGAAAGAAAACGTAACGCCAAGATTTTACAAACCCCGCCCTGTACCATACGCGATGAAGAAGAAAGTTGAGTTTGAGTTGGAGAGACTCACTAAGCAAGGTATAATTGAACCAGTATAGTTTGCGGAATGGGCCGCACCAATTGTTCCAGTATTAAAGCCAGATGGTACTGTATGCATCTGTGGTGACTATAAGTTAACAGTGAACCAAGTCTCGAAGCTGGAGCAGTATCCCTTGCCAAAGGTGGAGGATGTGTTTGAAAAGCTGTCGGGAGGTGAAAGGTTTAGTAAACTGGACCTCAGTCAGGCATATCAACAAGTAGTGCTGGAAGAAGGGTCAATGTTACCCTGAACACACACAAAGGTTTGTTCCAAGTCAATCGCTTACCTTTTGGGGTTTCCTCGAGTCCAGCTATTTTCCAGAGAATAATGGAGGGACTGGTGGCAGGAATTCAAGGTGGCTGTGTATTTAGACGATATCCTGTTGACGGGTAGGAACATTCGAGAGCATCTGGAGACGCTGAATGAGGTGCTGAGTCAGGCAGGTCTACGGGTGAAGCGGAGTAAATGTGCTTTCATGGCAAAGGAAGCAGAGTTCCGGTGGATGCATCAGGCCTACACCTGCCAAATAAAGTGGAAGCCATTCAACAGGCGCCAGCACCCACAAATGTTACAGAACTGAAAGCCTATTTAGGCTTACTCAACTATTATAACAGGTTCCTGCCAAATCTGTCAACACTGTTAGCTCCTTTACATAAGCTATTAAGGAAGGAGGCTCAGTGGTCGTGGCAAGAGGAACAGGACAGAGCGTTTGAACAGTCAAAGGAACTAATGCAGTCTTCAGAGGTTTTGGTGCACTACGATAGTCACAAGGACTTAATTTTGTCATGTGATGCCTCACCTTATGGGTTAGGGGCTGTGTTGGCACACCGGATGCCAGATGGACAAGAGAGACCCATTGGGTTCATGTCAAGGACTTTGACACCAGCGGAGTCAAACTATTCCCAGTTAGATAAAGAGGGTTTGGCTGTGATGTTTGGAATCTTTCACAAATACCTCTATGGGAGGAAGTTTACTATTTGCACTGATCATAAGCCTTTGTTGTCATTGTTCAACGAGATGAAAGCCGAGATGGTTTCTCCCATTCAGAGATGGGCTGTAACATTGAGAGCTTATGAATACGAGATTGTTTATAAGCCCGGGAAACACCATAGTAATGCGGATGCACTAAGTCGTCTGCCGCTACCAGGGCATCTTCAAGAACAGGAAGCGGAGGACCGAGTTTTGATGATGGAGGACATCACGTTGGTGTCTGCCAGGGAATTGAGTGGATGGACACGCAAAGACCCGGTGCTTGCTAGAGTGTTTCAGTGGGTCCAGCAAGGCTGGCCAGTCAAACAAACGGATCCAGTTTTTCGGCCTTATGAGGTGAGAAAAACAGAGCTGAGTGTGCAAGATGGATGCGTATTGTGGGGGCACGAGTGATAATTCCGTCCCCAGGAAGACGGGCACTTTTACAGCAGTTGCACCAAGGTCATGTGGGCATTACCAATGAAGGCCTTAGCCCGGTTATTTCTGGTGGCCCAAGTTGGACCACGATATTGAAGTCGTTGTGAATGAGTGTAAAACATATCAACAACATCGCAACTTGCCTGTGGCACTGCATCCATGGGAGTGGCCGAGTAGACCTTGGCAGAGACTTCATATAGATTATGCCGGACCTTTTATGGGGGCCATGTTTTTGATAATCATGGATGCTCATTCTAAATGGATGGATGCCTATCAAGTCAAAACACCCACTTCCCTCATTACCATTGAATGCTTGAGGAAGAGTTTCAGTAGCCAAGGACTACCAGAGACTATTGTATCCGATAATGCTTCATGTTTCACGAGTGAAGAGTTCAAGGGTTTTCTGAGGAAAAATGGCATCGTACACGTCACATCAGCACCCTACCATGCAGCTACAAATGGTTGTGCTGAAAGGGCTGTCCAGACTTTTAAAGCAATGATGAAAAAGTCCGGAGAAGGAAGTTTGGCAGCAAAAGTATCAAGGGTGTTATTCAACTACCGTATTACACCACAGTCTACCACGGGTTTGTCACCTGCCGAGATGTTGCAAGGACGGAGATTAAGATCCACGCTGGATCTAGTGCATCCAAACGTCCGAGCTAAGGTAGAGGGGACCCAGTGGGGAAAAAAGAATGTCATGATCGACGACGGAGAGAGAGAAGTTTTCTGGAGGGAGATGCAGTGATGACGCGAAATTTCAGTTATGGACCTAAGTGGATTCCAGGGTTTATTGTCAAGAGTACAGGTCCATTATCGTACCAGGTGAGGTTGAATGGAGATTTCTTGGTGAGGAGACATGTAGACCAGATTAACAGAAGAAGGACGCCATGGAACTGCCGGCCTCGGAAATACCGTTAAGTTCGGAACAAGGGCTCGCAGTGGCAGGAGGATCGTCAATTGAGGGAGACCGCCGAGACGTGGAAGGAGAGGTTCGAGGATCCAACGCTCCAGGGAAGGACACACCGATACCTGAAGTGGTAACTGTGACACCGGAGTCACCTAAGGTGGTACCACTCTAAGCGTGTGCTGGTTAAACCTAGTTACT
Source organism: Protopterus annectens (assembly GCF_019279795.1). NCBI lineage: Eukaryota > Metazoa > Chordata > Ceratodontiformes > Protopteridae > Protopterus > Protopterus annectens. The sequence continues at coordinate 743,849,315 of NC_056732.1, forward strand.
TGAAGGACTATCAATGTTAACAAAAGTGCATGTATAGATTACCAGTCCAAAAATAGTAGATTGTATGGTAACCAGTAATAACTAGCCTGTTATTTACAAGTAAGTGACCAAATGCATTGTTGGACTTGCTCCCTAGTTTTGCTTATGTAGGGAATTGTGTCTTAGCTTAAAAGGGGAGGAATGTAGTATTCGGGCTGGTAATGTGGTTGTTGTACTGTGGGGAATTCCACATGTACTGTTGGTTCTGTATTCTCTGGTAACTTGTTGGTTCTGGTGTATGTATGACTTGCAGAAGTTGGAAGCATGTAGCATGGGTGCGCACCTGGAGGCTCTTAATAAAGAAGGCCTTACAACTCCATAAACCGTGTGGTCTCCTTATTTCCCAGGATGTAACAGGTAACATCTTTGTTACAGTCCTTGAGTTGTGGCATATTGGTTATTTGTTTTTTGCTTATCATAACATTCACTGACAGGGGTTCAAATCCTACTTCTGTATACATGGCTTGTATAAAGTTGTTGATGTTTTTTTATAGCTGTGCACATGTATGCTGATGATGCTAGGGTATATGGAGCAGCTGTTAATACATGTTTTTAATGTTCATTCCAAATATCTGTACAGGACAGTGATGTACATGACATTGATTTGTTTTTGCATACCTTTTAGTATTTCATGTAAATATGTGAGCCCCTGTAGGACTCCATGATGTGTATATCAACCTGTTTTTCAGATGTTAAACCATAATAGGAGACACAATTTTTCACATAGAGAGAATGAGGTTATAATAAAGGTTCTGCACCAGGACTGACATGACCTGCTTGGACAGCTGGCCAATATTGTGTGGGGGAACCAAGTGTGGACAGATGTGACACACATGATAAATGCTGTGGGTATTCATAATAGCTCTAGGGAGGCCTGCTGTTAATGTTGCTCTGACGTGATCCTCCATGCAGCCAACAGATATGCTGCTATGAAAGGATGAGAAATGCCACTGAAGGTGGGTCACCACTGACTCCTCTGGATGAGATAGCTATGTTCCTGGCCTCTCATCATACCCCTGTTAAGATCATCAGATACCTGTGGGAGGTATTGAGGAAGGTGTTTTAGGACATATAGGTATGTACAATGTTCATGAACAGTGCAGCATACACCAACTCTCATTGAAGGACATTATTGCACAATTCTTAATGTATTGCTATATTTTCTGCAGAACTACTCCATGTACCTAAAATCATAAGTGATGTGAGCCGTTTCTTATTTGCAATGGTGATGGACAGGTTGACAGATGAGATCAGACAGGAGTCCCCGTGGACTATGATGTTTGCAGATGACATTGTGATCTGTAGTGAGAGTAGGGAACAGTTCGAGGAGACCCTGGAGAGCTGATATGCTCTGGAGAGAAGAGGAATGAAGGTCAGCAGGACTAAGACAGAATATATGTATGTGAATGAGAGGGAGGACAGAGGAATGGTGAGGATGCAGGGAGTAGAGGTGGCGAAGGTGAATGAGTTTAAGTACTTGGGATCAACAGTTCAGAGTAATGATGAGTGTGGAAGAGAGGTGAAGAAGAGAGTACAGGTAGGATGGAGTGGGCGGAGAAGAGTGTCAGGAGTGATTTGTGACAGGCGAGTACCAGTAAGAGTGAAAGAGAAGGTCTACAAGAGGGTAGTGAGACCAGCTATGTTATACGGGTTGGAGACAGTGGCATTGACAAAAAGGCAGGAGTCAGAGCTTGATGTGGCAGAGTTGAAGATGTTAAGATTTGCACTGGGTGTGATGAGGATGGACAGGATTAGGAATAAGTATATTAGAGGGTCAGCCCAGGGTGGAAGGTTTGGAGACAAAGCCAGAGAGGCAAGATTACATTGGTTGGGATATGTGCTGAGGAAGGATGCAGAGTATATTGGGGAAAAGATGCTAAGGATGAATCTGCCAGGTAACAGGAAAAGAGGAAGGCCTAAGATAAGTTTTATGGATGTGGTGAGAGAGGACATGCAGGTGGTTGGTGTGATAGAGCAAGATGCAGAGGACAGGAAGAAATGGAAACAGTTGATCTGCTGTGGCTACCCCTAACGGGAGCAGCTGAAAGAAGAAGAAGAAGATGTGGATGAACAACATAAGTGTCATGGCATGTTTTCTCATCAAAATAGTACACATAGTAACACTGTTAGCACCATGTGTGATGTTATGTTTTTCACTTGCATAAGCCTATCCATATCTGAACATCAGTAACACATGTCACATAAGTGCCTCCATATTGTGTTAGTACAATCCATAGCTGTGTGGCTCTGCTTCCTGTTATGACTGTGGAGCATACTCACATGTTGTTGTTTGTGTATTATTTTAACCTACAGATACGTCATTGCAAGACATGGGTCAGGAACCAGCTCTTACAAACAGACCTGGTAAGGTTGTTCATACTGTTACTATTATGCAGCACTGTTTAGCACAGCTGTGATCTATGATATTAATGTTGGCTTCTTCCCTACACAGTGATATCTGCATGAGGTCTACACCATTTGTCATGTAAGTGTCTCCATGTCCTGTTACTGTGATCCATAGTTTTATTGTGCCTCTGCCTACTAGAATGACTGTGGATTATTCTTACATGGCTATTTGTTTGCCATTATATACTGCATGATCAACTTTATCCAGGATGATATGTTCCTCAACCAAGTAGGACTTACCTTGCAAGGCTGTCCGGATGTTTGCTACTGTTCAATATTTATAATTACATCCATGCCCTTCATGACTAATGTGGTCTTGTTCACCTACAAAGTGCATCTGCAATCAGAACACTACCAGCACCCATCCAGTATATGTATATCTTACTTGATATGTGTTATATCGCAGATTTAATGCTACATGATGCTTTGTATGTGCTTACTTCTAAGTGGTGTGCCTGTATTGTTTACATGGCAATGTCATTTTCACCCTCAACACCAGCAGTCGAGTCAGAGGAAAACATGTCAGGTATGTTTTACAATTTGTAATGATATTATCTGTCATATGTGACTGATCTGTAACTGACATGGTGTCTCTCTGTAATATAGGGTCCTTGAGCCACTGACAGGCATGATGACCTGGTAAGTTGATCATTAGCAGTGTTGTTATATGGTTATCCAAATGATATTGCAATGCTACATCCTTTGATTTCTGTGAGTGTATATGACATGTGCCATCTGCCTCTTTTTTGTAGCATGTCCACTACCTGCCTCCTCCAGTAAGTTGATCATTAGCAGTGTTGTTATATGGTTATCCAAATGATAGTGCAATGCTACAGTCTTTGACTTCTGTGAGTGTATATGACATGTCATCTACCTCTTTTTTGTAGCATGTCCACTACCTGCCTTCTGCAGTAACCCATCTACTGATCCTGAGGTAGGATGTGACGTGCCTCACTCTGAGAGTATGGCTAGTACCATAGTGGCCACTGCATTGGGTTCATTTTTATACACAGAAGGGAACAGACACATGGTTCATGGTGTAGCCTCCAACAGGGAGGATAATGTATCCGGCCATTCTAATGATGTGGAGACATCAGATGATGCATGTGATTATGGACCTGTCTGCTATCATATGTAGAGTTGGGTAATAAGGGTGAATCTACTCTAAGATAGCCTGCTAGTTATTGTCCATCAGACTAAATTTGGGAGTGTAGCTGGTGTGTAAGAGGGTGGCCACCTACTATTATAGACAAATAAATGTTCTGTTAAGTCATGGGTCTGACCTGCATGCACTTGCCTGTACCACTGATCATGTAGCACACCAACTGTCCATGGGCCAGCTGTGTGCAGAAACAGAGAGGTCATAGCAGTATTGGCTGCACAACATAACCATGTGGTATCTTTACATGCATTGTTGAAAGCCATCTTACAGTAGTGCTAAAGTAGTCATATAGTTCAAACTGAATGTTGTATGCCTTAACATTCCAAGGGATTGGCCAAAAAGAAAATAAACACAAACAATCCTCACATCTCATGCCTGACATGGAATGTCATACTGAAGACAATACTTTCAAGCACAGGTTGCTGTTGCAGTATGACAAGGAGTTAAGAATATCTTCAAGCATGCAGAACATCAATGATAATGACTACACAAAAGACATAGAACATGAATCAATGTTGTGGATACAGCAACATATATAAATATATATGCGTAGAATCAGTGAGATATAGGAAGGCACACATGGAAACTACACATCGGTATGAGGACTGAAAATGGGAACAGCTCTTCAGAAATGCATTGAATGTTGAGGGTGAGGCATGTGTAGTACCATATCAAAATGCCATAAGTAACACAGATATGCATACAGAGACATACATGTGAATGTGGGGATGGCAGACAACAAGGAAATTTGCAATATGGCTGTGATGGCATCTCTACCCTGGGTCAGTAATCAAAAAGCCTCAATCAGTACCACTGACACCAATGAGAGATGGTCACTAAAAACAGGAATGAATTTACACAGTGTTTTCAGATGCAGCTCTCTGCATCAAGCACAATTTCCCCCAAAAGCATATAGGGAACATGATTCAGGCCTGGGACTGGAATCTCTGTTTCTCCATATCCCAAACAAGAAACACTTTCAAGCACTGTGTTACAATTCCAAGTATCTGACACACTCATATTTGGGTATTTCATTACACACACACATACACACACACACACACACACACACACACACACACACACACACACACACACACACACACACACACACACACACACACACACTCCAGGGAAAGGCTGGTACAGATTTATTAACTGTACCCCTTCTGCCCAGACTATAAGGTAACCACACCACCACCAGTCAACCACTCTCAGGTTCTTACAGAAGTATACAATTATATTGAGTAAATACAATACTAACATAAATGGTAGAGTGTAACCAAAGCAGTAAGGCATTTTGGAGTGGCCAAGGCATCACTAAAATAACCACAAGTATTCTCAAGATGTTAAAAGTATTCTCTAAAAGATCAGCCACAATGAAAGGTATCAGAATATTTAAAAATAAATAATAAAATAGAAAACATGAGAATAATAAATATCTAAGTACAATAAACACCAGATTTCAATCACAGGAGAAATAAAAATAATGCAGTTGGACAGATTCAAACAGATGCAGAAAAACAATAGTTAACTAGTCTCACTGTATTTCCTGACTGTCTAAAGAATAACTGCTCCCTAGCTAACTTAATTAATACAGGAAGACAAGATTACATGCTGAGATGCTTACTTCCAAAAGGCAAGGTGATGAGCTTCAAATGTCACTGAACTGAACTAACTGAACAACTGTGATAACTGTCACAGATTTTTTTATCAGATTCCAAAGAAAACAAAACAAGCTGCTCTGTGAGTTCCATCATCGCAGTGCTGGTTATAGAATGATATCACATTTATTCACCTGACTCGGTACAATACACACTCAGATCTGTTGCAGTACGTAAAACCTATAGAACAATTTCAAATAACTTCCACTATTTCCTTCCATAATTCTTTGTTTAAACATATACATTTAATCAGCTATAATAACACTGTTGATGCATTTTAACACAAGCATCTGTACAAGTCAGTGTGATAGTCAAATGACAAAATTATTTACAAAACTCTAACTAACTATGCTGGCATATGTTACACATGCACTGCCCTATTCTCCCTGTCACAGATGGCAATAACTCACATCATCACATCTCTCCACCCCTTTGAAGACACAAGCAAGTTTTTTTGAGTGACCCTGGAAAAATGTTACTTGAGAATAATGGGTCTGTCTGGGAACACATTAACCCATATCCTGAATGTAGAGTACAACTGCACTGGCATTGATGACCTCACTACGGTTCTTCACTGTCATGTCATATGTCTGCAACTTTAGGCTACACCTTAATAACTTGATGATGTTATGTGATCATGGCTCGCGGCTTCGCCTCTTATCTCGATGGGCTCGGTCGATCCCTTAGTCTACCACCACTTTCTTAAGCTAGCTCTTACCACCTCTTAGCCAAGACAGACTTTCAACTCCCAGGGCTCACAATTTATTTAGCAAAAACTGTCTTGAATACTAAAGTTTCACTACTTTCTCTGTACTAATTTGCTTTGTTTTTTCCCTTTTTCCTGTTATAATTCTATTTTGTTGGAGAAAGTTGTTCTTTTGAGCTGGTTTGTTGTGAATTGTGAAGTTTGTTTGTTGTTTGTATTTTTGCTTTTTGTTTTAGGGAAAGTTCCTTTTGCTATCATTTTCGTTTATGCTTAGTTTTAGTCTAAGCGTTTCTTTGTGGGTCAAGCTACACCGTTTCATTGTTTTGTCTTGACACTGTGTTCTTTGTTAAAAAAAAAAATGTGTTTTTAAAAAAAAAAAAATTTGTTTGTAAAAAGATAACTAACTGTGTTTTAATGTCCAAAGAAGATAAACCTGTCCTAGTCAATAAAAAGTTAGGTGTGACTCCTTTATTAAATCCATAGTAAGATGTGCCTAAACGGTCGTTTTAGGCCGCAGCACTCGGTACAAGAATCATGTAGCGCGGTGACACGCTTCTTCATCAAGGGTCCTCCAGCGCCACACTCACAAAGATCCATGAGGGGTTAATCAAGCCATCCTTGTCAAGGGTTATCTTCGAGCCTCCTGTCCTTCAAAGAAGAAAATAATCAAGAAAGACTAAAGTCTAAACGGTTCGACTCGCCAGAAACTCAACGAGATTTCCCCATCGGCCCCACCGATCGCGGAGCGAAGCCTGAGCCAGGCTCGGGATTCGCTCGGCCTGCACCCTTTGAGCCGAGGGCCGGGGACTTTGGGGAGAGGGGGGTCATCGGCTCCGCTGATATTGGATATTGAGGGTATCGAGAGGCGGAGTTCACTTCAGGCCTTCCACTCGAGCTGCGACGATGATCCCTACCGAGGGATCTCTTCTTGAGATCTCTCTCTTCCCACGATAGTGGTAGAACCCCTAGTCCCCGGAGCCGCCTAGAGTCCGCCAGTTCAGACCCGCCCGGTATAGATCAGATCATCGCCAGAGATCATCCAGATCATCTCGACAGGGTGCTCCATAGGACTGGTGCTCTCGGTTTTCCATCGAGCTCCTGCTGTTCCAAGTTTTCCATTCGCCCCATTCCCCTTGCTCGGCTGGTCCACCTCCCTACTATGGTTCCTCCTCCAACAGCTCGCACTGTTGGGAGCTGGTGCTGGTGGGTCCTTGGAGTTTTAGGTCAGGTACCACCCTTACCTAACTGCCTTGCTTCGGACCTTGTCTCAGTCCACGGACTTCTTCCGGGCCCTGCCCGGCCGGGATGGATGATGTGATTGATGTTGTTTCTCCCCCCTTGTCTCCTCGGCCGCCAAGGTGCTATCTACGTCGTGGGGGCGGTGGAGGTGGAGGTGGGACCTCCCAGGGTCCTTTCTGGTGGTCCCACTAGGAGCGCGGAAGGAAAAGTTCTTGGCAAATCTTGGCTGCTCTCCCCAGCTCCCAGCTCCTTCCCCTGCATACCAGACTGGGTCTTTGGCAGTCCCCTGTCCCCCAGACAGCCCCCCTGGGCCTGACCCCCACTGGGTTTCCCCCCTCTTGGAGGTCCTTCTGTGACCTGATTTTTGCAGAGGTTCCCAAGGCCTTATCCCAAGATTAAATGTGGGGAAAATGTGGTTCCAAGAACTCCCAAGAGGAAGGAGAGGATCCCCTGTGAAGCCTTTCAGAGGGGTGGGGAAAAGGATCTCTTCCATGTCCCAGAGGCGCAGAGGCCAAAGACTGGAGATCACAGTCCCAGGCGAGCTCTTCACTCTTCACAGTCCTTGCCTTTTTGCCTGACTGTGCAGCCCTCGACTGTGCAGCCCATCATTTCTCGGGCACCTATAAGCCTGGGAAGGTATCTGGGAGACCCATGGTGCTTCAAATTATCACGAGGTTACACCAGGACTTTCTCCTCACCTCCTCCCTCACAGTCCAAACACCCCCCACCCGCCACCCCCCAAACAGGACCCCGCAGCCTCAGGAGTTTCAAAGCTACTGCAGCCTCAGTTTCAAACTGGTCCCCCAAGTGACCCATCCGATTAGGGACTTACTGTAAGATTCTTAACTTACTTTAAAGACCGGGGACTTGAGGCCCATTTTGGACCTCAGCATTCTAAACCGTCAGTCAGGAAAGTCCGTTCAGTGGTCACAAACTACAAGTCAGAGTCCCATTGCTGGAGAAAGAACATTGATGTGCTCCAAGGGAGATCTCAAGGATAGAGCTCTACCTATACTGTACATCAAGGGCCCCACATATCATCTCCATGCATCAGCCTAGGAGGCTCAGCAGTCAGTTCCGAGCCAGCGTCATTTTCAGGCCCTTTGGCAGGCCCTTCTTGGTCTCACCAGCCCGGAAGTGTCACAGGGTGGTGGCAGGATTCCAGGTGCACCCGTATCTAGACGTTCTGGCTCCTAACTGCCTCCCTCCAAGACCGCCCCACTATGGAGCCTCCAAGATACTACTGCCGGAGCCTACATGCCACTATATCACTGGGCACAATTGGCCAAGTCTGTCCTTCAGCTCTGCTCTCGCTGTGTAAGATTCATCTCGATGATTAGATAGAGACAAGGTAGATGCAGGGGTCTACTCTATGCGGCCTAGTCTATCTACACACAGACACCATACCATCGACCCCTCAAGTTCAGTTCCAAGTCCTCAGCCCCCAGCTCCCTCCCCAGTTATTTCCTCCATGTCCGCCACTGTTCTTCTAGTCCCCTTGGCAAGGTTGCACATGAGAATTCTCCAGTGGCTTCTTCTCCATGGCCTGTCCTTCAGAGACTCCTCTCCAGTCACCCTCTATGGATCACGGAAACATGTATGGAAACACCTTCGCTGTGTGGCGCTGGCCGCTAGTGCCTCCAATCTCCACCTTTGTTCTACCTCCTCCTCCCCCACTTGCACCACGGGACCACGGACGCTCCCAGTGGGGGGGGGGGGGGGGGCCCTGCAGGTCAGGTCAAAAGGCAAATGGCACCCAAAGAGACCTATCTATATCAACCCTAGAAATGATGAGGGCAGTGCTGTCCCTTCAAGCCCTTCCATTTACCTCCCTCTCAGGGCGTAATTGCCATTCCTCCAGACAACATGTCAGTTTTCTGGTACTCATCTAACAAATGTTATATAATGTTATATAAAATGTGTATGAATGTGGACAAACATACAAACAAGAGGGATGGTGGTGGTGCATCCTGGTGCATCAATAGATCAGCCAACCAGAGGCCTGCTCTATTTGCTCTATAGCATAGCATGCCGAAGTCAGAGCCAGGATCTCCTGAGCCCATCAGTACAGAATGTAGGCAAGATGGATCCCAAACATCTAAAGTTATGGTAAGTACATAACTAAAAGTTTTGTTGGCTGACCCTAGTCATGGTAAGGGATTGTAGTCTGTAACAGCAGTGAATTTTCTTCCATACAGATAAGACTGAAGTTTCTGCAGTGTCCATACTAAGGCTAGTTATTCTTTTTCTACAACTGCATAACATTCTTCCCTTGGTTGGAGTCTATGGCTGAGATATACAACTGTGTGCTCTTCTCCCTCTGAGGAAACATGGCTGAGTATAGCCCCCACCCCATGGCTTTAAGCATCCACCTGCACAACAATTTGTTTTTGCTGTAATCGGGACTAGCTAACACAAGCAGTCCTCCCAAAGCCTTTTTAAGGTTTTGGAATGCCTGCTTGCAGGCTAGGGTCCACACTACCTTATCTGACCTGTTTTTCCTTCTCAGTTCTGTGATGGGAGCAGTTTTATAGTATAATTACAAACAAACTTTCTATAGTACCCCCCCCATCCTCAAGAATGTCCTCACCTGCTTTTTGGTAACAGGGGCAGGCAACACCTGAATAGCTTCAACTTTGTCACGGTCTGGCCTAATCGTACCACTCCCCACTCTATGTTCCAGGTAGGAGACCTCTGCCATATCCACCTGGCACTTACTCAGCTTAATGGTCAACCTTGCCCTTTTCAGTCTACCCAGAACCTCCCTGACCTGTTGAAAGTGGGCTTGCCAGGAATGGCTCAAGATGGCAATATCATTCAGGTAAGCAGGAGCATAATCTCTTGCTCCATCTGGGATATGATCTACCAGTCTCAGTAAGGTTGCTGGGGCATTTTTCAAGCCAAAAGGCATCTTCATGACCTCATATAATCCAAAATGAGTCACAAAAGCTAACCTTTCACTAATGATTGGAGTCAGGGGCAACTGCCAGTAGCCCTTGGTCAGATCAATAGTGGTCAGATACTTAGCCCCAACCAGCTGTTCCATGGTTTCATCTGTCATAAGCATAGGGTAAGCATATGACTCTATGTGACTGTTTAATTTTCTGTAGGCCACACAGAATCTGATGCTACCATCTTTCTTTGGTACCAGCACCACCGGGGAGGACAAGGGACTACTGGACTCCTGGATTACCCCCAGCTCCAACATTTTCTGCATATCCTCCCTCAGAGTCTATCTGATATGCTCAGGCACCGTATAAGGGGTGTGCTTGATAGGCATTTGGGGTGCTTTATCCCACATGGTGCTGCACCAGGTGGGTGCACCCAGGTTTCCCAGTGAACATGCCACCAAACGCCAGCTACACTGCTCAGATTTTTTTGAACCTGGGTAGGAGAGAGCTCTGGGATATTGATACCACTTCCACAGAGGTCTCAGTCTGAGTCTTACTGAGGAGATCAGTCACCAAATACCCCTCAAGGCACCTTCTGCTATGCACTGCAAATACTCGGCACTAGGGCATCCCTATCATTATAAGGCTTCATCATGTTTACATGGTAGAATTTGTGCCCCCTGCCTCCTGCCTAGCAGGTTTACCATGAAATTACCATCAATGACCTTCAATATCACTTCAGAGGGTCTCTCCCAAGCTGCCTGCAGCTTATTATGTCTGACAGGAATGAGCACCATAAATTGCTGCCCACAGCATACTCTCAGGCTTGAGCATTCCTGTCATGCCAGACCTTTTTCTGCTGTTGGGATCCTGCCAGGTTCTCTTGAGGCAAACCCATGCACTCCCTAAGACTTGTCCTAGGTTTATATCATATGCCACAACAGACTCCTTATGAGATTCACACTCAACATCCCATTCATCTTGAATCAAATCTAAAGGCCCCCTCACCTTATGACCATACAGCAACTCAAAGGATGAAAAACCTGTGGATTCATGGGATACCTCTCTGTATGGACGCAACAGAAGGGACAGATACTTGTCCCACTCTCTCCTAAACTGGTCTGCAAATGCCCGTAGCATGGTCTTTAATGTAGAGCTTAACCTTTCCACATGACCATTTGTCTGGGGGTGGTCTTTAGGTGCTTCACTCCACAATGCTTCCACAGACAAATCAGCAGTTCTGACATGACATTGACACCTCTTTCAGTTAGTATTTCTCTCAGGAAACCTACCCTGCTGAAAATCTCTAACAAAGTATTTGCCTCCTTCTCTGCCTCAATGGAGGACAGAGCCACTGCCTCAGGGTATCTAGTAGCATAATCTACTACAACCAGGATTTACTTCTTCCCTGTGGAACTCAGGGTACTGAGAGGCTCCATAATATCCATAGCTACCCTCTGAAATGGCTTGTCAATCACTGGCAAAGACATTGTTGGAGCTTTGACCTTGTCCCCTGCCTTGCCTACCTTTTGGCACTGCTCACAGGTCCTACAGTACCCTCTTACATCCTTAGCAATCCCAGACCAGTATAAGTTCTGTATAATATGTCTCTAGGTATGCTTTATGACCTGCAAAAGGAATGTCATGGTCTATGGCTAGAAGTGCCAGATGGTAGGCTATGGGTACTATCAGCTGCTGTACTACCTCACCCTCTAGCCCTCCCTCAGTGGTCCACTTTCTATGCAGTAACCCTTAGTTCCTGTATACAGATTTCTCTTTTCCTTGAGCATGAGGTGCCTCCTTAGCTACCTCTCTCGAGTGTCGTAAAGCAGGATCTGAAAGATAAGCCTTTGTCAACGCTATCTTTGTAACCTCTCCCAGCTCCTTTCCACAGGAAGCTTAGGATCTTCTGATAGTGGTGCCTCACTGTCAGCCTGGGTACTACAACTCACCTCTGTCCTTGCAGTCATCCTGTCCACAGGAACATCAATACCTACCAGCAGCTGTGGGTCACTATCAGGCGCACTGCTACAGGGTAGCTCCCTCCCTGAAATAGACACATCACCAGCCTGCTGTTCTGTCTGGCTCTTCCCCAGGCTATCAGAACTGCATGCCTATCCCTAAGCTCAACTGTGTGTAACTGCATGCATACAAGGTACAGTATTATCAAAATCATTCTATACCAATGCATCTGCAGGAATATCTTCAAATAAAATTTCATCCTTGCTTCATTTTCCACCCTTACAGTCAAGTTGAACTTTGGCCAAAGGTATTTGGAATGGGATCCCTTCTAAAGCTGTGATTGGCGTGGACTGCCCAAGCAAGTACTGTTCCTCTTTAACGATGCAGGCTTTAAAATAGTTATGTCAGTGGCTGTATCTCTCTTAGCAGTGGCCTGTCTTCCACCCACTAAGATAGGATACAAACTCTGGTGATAATTTGGTACCCCTGTTGTCTCCAGACAACTTTCTACTGGCATGGTGTTATTCCCTCTTGCTTCCTCCCTCATGTTTTATTCTGCTGTTGCTTCAGTGGACATTTGTATGCTACATGGCCTTTTTATTTAGACATTCATTTGTGCATATGTCTTATTGAAGTGCGAAAACCATCCAAGTCCAGATAGCACAGTTATACTTAAAGAAACATTGTAAACAGCATAACCTCAGTTGTGCATCTGAACCTTAAAAGCACAGTAACGGTGTATAACTTGCTATAAGTGATATTTAAAACAAATTGAAATGGAATAATAGTAAAAACATCTGGAATTTCATGTAGTAGAACCCACAGCTATGTGTATGGCATCCCTACACTTACACATGTTGCCACAGAATTATTGAAGTAACACATATATTTTCCTGTTCATTACTATAAACTGAACTGTCACAACAGTAAACATATGTTGCACTTCCTGTATTAGTACCCAGAGCCATCTGTATTACAGCCCTACACTTACAGCTGCTGCCACAGGAATAGTTAAATAACAGTTGGATATTCCCTATTTATTATTAACGTCTGTGTGTTACTGCTGTGCAACTCCACTAAAAGTGTATGTGTGGTGCCCAGCAGAATTAATAGAATGTATCTGTTTTTAAATTGTTTACTGTCTGCTTCTTCTCTGCAGGTGTACTAGACCTGCAGGTGTTGGGGAAGGTTTCTAACTGCAGCACAACATCACTAAGTGGTGTTGCGTAATATTAAGCAAAAATGCAAGAATGTACCCTTTTTGACATTTAGAATGTTTACATTCAGTCTGCAGGTGCTCTGTATGCTTCATGTGTGAGACAATGGTCTAGGTCTGCACAATGTCACTCAAACTAGATAAGCAAAGCTAACTTGTTCAGCCTTGTGATCAGTGTTCATTAGGTGTCATCATTAAAAGACCAAGGTGGAACTTGAACCCTAATGTACAGAGAGTATATGTTCAGTGGATTAACATGTTTAGCAGATGTGCTACACACATAAGAGATTCATACATGTAGTTGATGTACTGGACATTCAACAGGTATTTAAGATGACATTGATTGTGGTTTTCCATTTTTCCTGTTTGTGCTATGCCATTCAATGTCTAAAAACTGGCATAAAAAATGAAAAAAATGAAAATTAGAAGAAAGGAAGAAAAGAAATATGTTAACATTACAGAATTTATATTGGTAGACATGAAATATTTTTACACAGGTATGGATTTGAACTCTTACTCCACTTAACCTTCAAAACACCTTGGGTTGAAGGAGGGTCTCTCTGTTGATCAGTGGCAGTGACTAACATTGAGCAGCTTCCCTGCCCCCCGTAGAGGTGGTTACTGACTTGAAACTGTAGTTTTATTTTCCCTTTTGGGTCTATTCCTGCTTCTTTCCAGCCCCTGCTATCAAGCACGCTTTAACGTGCTTTAGTTGCCACTAGAGCAGCATCGGGCAGCGCCGGTTAAACAAGGTTAAACTCTTTCTGGCTCCAGAAAGTCTGTTCTTCAATTTTTCCCTTAGAACTGCTCTGTTAGGAACCTAAACAGTTTACACCTACACTAACAAGTGCAGCACTTGTTCCAAATAGCTTTTTCTTCTCAAAATGCTCAGCACTTGTCTTATAAGCATATCCCTTGTCTTATAAGCATTCTCTTTGCAGGTCAAGCACTCCTATATTATACAAATCTCTCACTAGCAAAACCCCAGGAGTGCCCACTTCCCTGCTAAGCCCACTACTTTTCTGTCTCATACCAACTCATAATTCTTTCTAGCATGTCGAAGGGTCAGATGCTGGTGTCCTCTCCTGCCCAGTTGGTGAATCTGGGAATTCTGAGACAATGTTACAATTGCCTCATGTACACGGACAACCCTCTCCTCCTCCCATGTGACACTAACACTTGTGAGAGATGCAGCTATTTAGCCAGACTGGAGGCTGAGCTCTCTCAACTCAGGACTGGCAAGACCAGGCAGGAGGAGAAGGCAACTACACACACCACAATACCAGTCTCACATAACTCAACCACACCACTGAATCAAACACATAAACACACTAAGACATACTCGAGGCTCTGAGTAAAATTGACCTAAACAGCAGAGGCCTCCAAAGCAGACACCCAAGCAACTGCAAACTCAATACACCACACAAACAACACATAAACAACAAAATCAGTGTGCAAAGCAGTCACTGCCCTTAAGGCCAAATACAGCACCAAACATACTTGTCATAGGTGACTCCATAGTCAGACACACTGGCGTCCGCTCACCAGACTGAGTAAGGAGAAGGTCACAGTAAGCTGCCTGTCGGGCGCTAGAATCCGCCACATAACACAAGCACTCAGGTCTCTCAACAGCAGGTACAAGTATGACTCAGTCATTGTCCACGCTGGTGTCAACGACCTGAGTGGACTACATGAAAAGAGACATTGAGGAGCTCTCTGATTATGTAGCCCAGGCAGGTATGACCCTGACCTTGAGCAGTATCCTACCTTCACCTAGAATGATGCCACAATACAGTGATAAGATGATCAGCTTTAATAATTGGCTTAAATTCTGGTGTCATTCAAAGGGGATCAATGTCTGTCTGCCTGGGATGACATGCTGGACAAGCCACGCTGCTTCAAGGGACGGCTTGCACCTGTCACCCCTAGGCTTCGGATATTGGCAAAGGCTCTTGCCACCCCCATAGTGCCTTTTTAGGCAAGGCTCAAATTCTAAACCTACCACCCTAGAACACAAAAAGTAAAAAACTAAGGGTAATGCTGCTCAATGCCAGAAGTCTCAATCTCAAGATGCACCTTTTCGAGGCCCTTCTCAGTATGGAGAATATCGATGTCTGTGCTGTGACAGAAACCTGGTTCAAGGCTCCTGAGAGCACCCCAGCACTAGCAGGTTTCACCTCATATCATGCGTTCGGCCCCAAAATCCGGACAACACCAAGAAAGGAGGGGGTGTCCATATTCATAAAGGACACCCACACCTCAAGGTTGAGTGGCAATGCACGATGCATCGGAGACCATCCAGGTGCAATTAACCATAGGCAAGACTGCTCTGCAATTTGTAGCATGTTACAGGCCACCCTCTCAAACTCAGGAACCTCACATGGCCTTCCTGAAAACAATGGAGAGGATAAATGTATCTCCAAACACCATCATACTAGGTGACTTCAACTACCCTAATATAGACTGGGAACACTACTCAAGCCCAAACACTCTAGCCCAAAGGTTCCTGGAGTTCATAAACTCAAATGCCATGGAACAACTAGTCACCATCCCCACAAGAGAAGAAAACATACTTGATCTCATCATCACGAACATGGGGTCACAATGTTCAACACCGGAAGTATACCCCTCACTGGTGAGATCAGATCATAAACTAATCTCGCTGGAGGTCCTCATCTCGCCCCCACCTGAAATAAAAAAGACCACAGTGAAAAACTTCTCAAAAGCCGACTTCACACTTCTAAAAACTAGTGTGGTCTCCTTTAAGGCCCCTGAGCCAGTGGTAAACATTACTCAAACCGCTGAATCACTTACAAATGCCTTCTACCAGCACCTACAGGACTGCATGGATCAGGCAATCCCAAACAAAACTAAGACTCTTTGTACCAAAGGCAAGCGTCCAGTCTGGTGGACCCCAGCCATAAACAAGCTCTACAACAAAAGGAGGAAGCTACTACAAGATAGAGCAAAATCCTTGAAAGGTAAGACACCTTTGATCATTATAAGTAAAAACTAAGAGCTCTCATAAAATCATCCAAGGCAAATTTTGAGAGAAAAATCGCCAAGGACTCAAAAGACAATCATAAGGCCTTCTTTAGCTATGTTAGAAACCTAGGAGGAAACTCCCAGATATGCTCAGAATTAGTTCAAAATGATGTGAAGATTACTGAACCTGCACACATTGCCAACATACTGGCTGACAGGTTCAGTGCAAACTTCTCCCCTCCCCAAAGGAGAGATATCTATACCAGAGGATTGTAGCCCCAAACATCTCCAACACCCAGGTGAGAACTGCTCTCTCCAAAGCAAAAACACAGCATCCATGGGACGGATGGTGTCCCGGCTGTGTGCTCCAGAACTCAATGAGGAATTAAACCCGCAGTTAGGACAGCTGTTTAATCTTAGCCTCACCTCAGGATGACACCCAAGGAGTGGCGCAGCGACTGTGGTCCCACTTCACGAGGGCGGTGCCTCCACTGACCCTGGAAATTACCGTCCCATTAGCTTGACAAGCCTTATCTGCAAAGCCATGGAGAGGATCATAATGGAACTCATAAATAAAGACATAGGGAACTTGCAGACTTTGGATCCAACCCAGTTTGGCTTTGTCAAAGGCAGATCATGCCTTTTAAACTTGGTTGAGCTTTTCGAGACAGTTACCAAGGCCATTGATGAGGGTAAGGCAGTCCATACAGCCTACCTTGACCTGGCAAAGGCCTTGACACAATACCCCACTCAGGTATCATTGAAAAACTCATCAGCTTGAATGTAAACCCATACATCACAAGATGGGTTGCAAACTGGCTAAGTGACAGAACCCACAGGGTCAGAGTTGCTGGAGCCATGTCAGACTCAAAGCCTGTCACAAGTGGTGCCCCACAGGGCTCAGTCCTGGGTCCACTCTTGTTCGGCATCTACTTTTCTGAAGTACAAGCAAACACAGGAGGGTTATGGCTGACAAAGTTTGCAGATGACTGCAAACTGGGCCATAGTCGAAAACACATCTGACACAGATATCCTTCAGAAGGGCCTCACAGAAGCGGATAACTGGTGCCAGAGCTATGGCCTAAAGTTAAATGCCAAGAAATGCATAGTCATACCCTTCGGGAAAAACAAGGTTACCCTAGCT
The DNA here is from genome assembly GCF_019279795.1 of Protopterus annectens. Taxonomy (NCBI): domain Eukaryota; kingdom Metazoa; phylum Chordata; order Ceratodontiformes; family Protopteridae; genus Protopterus; species Protopterus annectens. The sequence continues at coordinate 743,866,729 of NC_056732.1, forward strand.
ACCATATAGGTGGCAATCCACTGAGCACAGAAGAAGTCATCAGGGATCTGGGGACCCAGGTTGACAGTAGCCTCGTTTGACACTCATGTTGCTAAAGTAGTTAGGAAAACCTTCTACATTGCCCACCTGATCATGAAGGGATTCACATCTAGATCAAGGGAGGTCATCGTCCCCTGTACTCATCACTCATTAGACCTATGATTGAGTACAATGCCCCATTTGGAATGTATCTGACCCGACACCTGCAGCAGCTGGAAAGGCCCCAAAAGTTCCTCACCAAAAGGATAAAGGGTCTCAAAAATATGTCTTATGCTGCCCGACTGAAAGAACTCCAGCTCTATTCAGTCTCATACCGCTTGCTCAGAGGTGACCTGTGCCTGACATATAAGGCCATGTCAAACCCTGATTTGATGAATATGCTTCACCTCAAAAATCTAGATCCCTCAGAACCACAAGGGCGGAGACTTAAACCTTGACACGGTTATTAATAGAACGTGCTGGAGGGACAGATTCATCACCCAGAGACTCCCTATGCTGTGGAACAAAATCCCGGTACATGTGAGGCAGAGCACCTCGCTGGCCTTGTTCAAGAGGAATCTTGACCAATGGATGGGGAGATATACCCCAGGGATTACTTCAGTGTCACTGCTTGACAGAGGCACAGCAAAATAATAGGCATAGTTTTATTCAAACTAAAGGGGTGGCGAAAGCCAAATAACTATGGGCTAGGCTTATAAATGCCCTTGGACAGATAGCCTAGTATGAACCTATGAACCTATGAACCTATGAACACAGTAAACATGTCTTTATCCGTCTTTGCCACAAAAGCAACATTGCAACAGAGAATGAAAATCATTGTGCATACAAACAACTGCAACGTCATCCACAGACCATATGACAGTTGTACACTTCTTACATTTATTAATTTCAGATGTAGTACACTGAGTAATCACACAACCATTTATGACTATTGCTTGCACAAATGCAACTCTGTCTTACCTGACTGTGTTTGTAGCTCATTCTTCTCTTATCTAATCTGAGACATACAGTCTGTAAGGCGTTCTGTATCATTGTCCTCAACATGAGTGAGGATATTAAATGTCAATAATATGCAGGTGACAACAAATGCTGGGGACCTTGGATGTTACCAAACAGAAACTGTGAAATGTGTGTTGCTTACTAACATTTCAAACCTTGATGCAATTACTTCTACACTTTGCAAATCAAACCTGGCTGATACACCCACTGGAGGTAAGGAAGTCTGAATTGCTGTTGTGTTTTCTTTCTCCCTACCAGTAATCATTCACAATTGCAATCCATTAGTAACAAACACTGAGGGAGTGCCTGCATTATGTTTACATCAGCTACATGGAGCGAAGAATTTGGGATTCACTAATTCTAATGAGTTCACAACTCATTTGCATCTTCATGATGCTCACAGCCCTGAATCTATACTGTAGAAAGGGAACCATGTAACTAGGGAACCTGAAGGTGAGTAGACTTCTTTGTGTGGATAACACAGAAGAAAATTGCTATCACTTTTAATTTATCTGCATGGAAGACTACTGATCTTGATAAGGTATGATTGCATTTTTCAGTTATGTACTGGTTATGCTCACATATCACTAAGAAAAATATTTATATATATATATATATATATATATATATATATAAAATGCATTAGCAAATGCTAATTTTGTCTGTTATGCTTTAGCAAATGCTACTTTTGTCTGTATGCACTTCTTAGATATTTACTGATGGCATAGGAATTTTTGCCAGGGCATTTTACTTTTTCAGATGAACAGCCTTATTAACTTTCATCACAAGTGCAAATGTTATGAATGTTTTTCTCTTTACACTCTTATATTGTTATTTCAGTGAAATGTAAATGTCCTATGTTGTCAATGACATAGGGGTGTTAGCCTTCTAGGATGGCCCATAGTCACCTCTAGGGGAGTGCTGGCCACAGATAGAGGTGACTGGCAATTGTATAAGATTGAATGTTCTCTGGTAAATGTGCATACATTTTTTAACAGTTTATTTGATATCACTTTTAGCAATTCACTGATGATTTATTCTATTTTGTTTGTTAGCAAAACGTGTCATCTGCCTGTTGTTTTGGGGGTGAGGGAGCCAAGTTGCATTTCTGTGTTGGCATAAACAAAATTGTTTGCACAGAGGTTTGCTTTACTGTTGTTACTCTCCTTGTTTTGGATCCAGCCTTGCTTTATGTGTGACATTAATATGTTACAACCACTTAAATCTTGTTTTATATTTGAATATTTTGACTGTTTTTTGTTTCTCCAGTGTGTAACATTGAACAAATACTTCTATGTCTTATATCTAAACAGGACTTTTATTTATATGATACTTATATGTATTATCTTTCTTTTGTTTATTATGTCACCTAAGACAATGGCAGCTATCCTAAGCCCCGCATACCCCCTTAAGTCACCCTAAGAATGAAGTAATTGTGCAAGCATTTAGGTGACATGGTGCCCTTCTCTTTGAGAATGGACATGGGGATATGTCTGGCAGAATGGAAATTTGGCAGCAGGTAGTGGATGATGTAAACACTGTTGGTAGCCAGAGCATGACATAAGATCAGGTGCATCATAGGACCACTGACATGATTTCATTGGCCTGGAGGAGAGCAGCTGTTCAGCCTGTGGACACATGGCTACCAGGGGGAGGGCCTGTCACAGATCCACCAGTGACACCAAATGAAGAGTTTCTGTCCACTGTTGGGGATCCAGAGAGCTCAGTAGAAAATGCACAACAGCATGTGGTTGACGTTGGTGCTGCTGTTTCAAGAAGAACATGTATGTCCCAGAAATAGCTTCCAGGTAGGCTTACCTATTTCAATTGTTAAATAGTTCTTGTATAGTAAAATATTGACAGCAATATTTAAGTTTTGTTTAACATTTTTTTCCAGGGGGTTACTGGTTGTAGATTGATACAGTTAACAACACATTCTGGTTGATTACACATGGACTTGGGGTGGATGTGTCATCCAAGTTTTTGTTAAAAGCATTGTTAATGGACATATAAAGGACAAAAAGTTTTAACTTCCTGTGCTGCTGTTAATTGTGATGATAGTGTTCTTACCTTTTGCTTAACATCTTTCAGGACCATCCTCCCTAGGAACTCTGGTGTCATCTGCACATTGTAATCCAATTTTATGTCAGTACTGATGAGCAGGTCACAGAAATATTTATTTTATCCATATGTGTGATGTGGGTGTCAGGACTGTTGTGTGTATTGCTGTTCTGTCTGTAATAGTGCCATCATTGTTAGTTGATTAGCATATATTGGAATATTGTAGTGTAGGTATTGATTTATTTCCTTTGTTTGTTGCTCATTATCACAGGTGATCCTGACAGTGGAAGTGTGGAACTTCTATCACCTGATGTCAGAGTATCGATAGACCCTGATGATGATGGGCAAACAGAGGCACAGTCAGGGAGTGCAGAGTTTGAATCTGACACTGAGGTTGACATTCAGCCATCCCCTGTAATTCCATTGTATACAGCCAGTAGGCCTACACCAACCAATCCATTCCACTGAGCCCCAGATCATGGAAAGGTGGAGGGTGAGACTGCAATCACTGTAGTGTAGTTACTGAGACTTCAGTGCCTATTGACTCTGGCCATAGCCAAAGTGTGGGCAAGGTGCCATGCAGGATGATTATTAGGGGTCCTTATAGGACACCTGCTGTCCATCCTTCACTTGATCCAAGTGTGTCTTTCCTTGCCAGTCAATGTATGTTTAGGGCCATCATAGAGATGCAGGTACATTCCAATAGGTCCTCCCGAGAAATGCTTAGGGTTGTAGATGTGGCACAGGCTGACATGAGTGACTGCTTCCTCCATGTTGTTAATTCAATCAATCGGATGAACGACACATTGGAACAGGCAGTGTCTGTGATGGAACATCTACTGGGATGGGGACAGCATCCACATGGACGTAGGTCAGCTACATCACCTCCTGTTAGCCTATGAGATCATGTCCAATCATGTTCTCATAGTGACACTACTTCCACTGCTATATCAGTGGTTAAGGTCTCCACACCCAAATGTGGCAGGCCATGGGGGTCATGGTCCTGGAGGTCCTTGTGAGGAGATCTCATCCAGCAGACATCACTCACATTTATGTAATAGCAGTGCATCTCACCATGGGTGTGGATCTGTCAGTGCAACTCTTGCAAAGCCAGTTCTCAAGGTCAGGTACGACAATGATGAACTGCCACCTCTACCATGCACGGCTCACACCTGTCTGTCATACCAATACATAAAGCTAGCACAGAACTTTATTGTGTTCTTGCAGACACTCACACAGCAATTTCACCTGGGGGCCCATACAGACACACACACACAACAGTCACATGGTTCATCCTTGAGGCTTAAAGCTCATTCTGTGTCAGTGGCCATTTGTTACTTTATCCAAATGTCTGCATTTTCTCTTTTTTAATCATACACACTCAGTTATCTTTTGTGTCATCCGAGATTTCCCCCCCTACACACACACAACCCCCTGTGCAAGTGCTAATTGTGCCATAACCTTGTTTTCTATCTTTTGGATTCAGCGATACATAAGCTTTGTGTCTGATTCTTTGGGTGCATAGCTGACTTAGTGCTTAGAATATCTGTGTTTGTGATGCTGTTTTGCTAACTGTACTGCTTTCTTACAGGTTTTTGTAATATGTACATGCCTCCTGCACTCTTACAGCAAAAAAAGGTGGAGCAAGCCATAAATAAAAGTGGGGCAAAAGCTGAACAATAGGGAGACTTTTAAATATTTTTGTCTTGGAAAGTGAGAGACAGTTGACAGAATCACACAGTTTTTGCAGCGATAGTTTTAGGAATTTTCTGAGGGACATGAAGTCGGAAACAGAAATGTGTGTCATTAATGTCTAACTTCTCTCCTTAATGATTTGCCAGTACAAAAGTATGAGGCCAAACTGAGGACATTTGGTGACCATCAATACTTTTGAGAGGTATGAATGTCTAAATCTTTGATGCCAGAGGTCTATTACTTGATAGAGGATACAGGTATTCACATATGTCATTGCTGTCACACCATGAAGTCATTACTGCTGTAATTATCGACCACCTTTTCTTACCTACATTAGCAAGTAAGATTATTCCAGGCTATGCTATTCATTTGCATTATTACACATTTTGTGTTCTATTCCATGTTGAAAACTTACCTTGTAAATTCGGAAGTTGCTACAGTTTTAGTTCTGGGCTGACTCTGATGCTAGGAGTACACAGCCACTGCATGGGTTGGTAAAGTTTGTGAGCATTGCCTGGCATAAACGTTACTCTATATATGTGTGTCGAATGAAGGTTTTAGCCCCTTAGGTGGTGAATGATTTTATTATGCATTGCCTGTTAGACAATGCGAGGGCATATTGAGCACTCTTATGTCTGCCTACACCCTCAGCAGCTGCTAGTCCATCCTCTGACTCCTCACTTGCGTGTGGCTGTGGTGACCTTGCCATTCATGGTGGGATGTGTGCTCCTTCCCCTTTTTGATCCTGCTGAAGCTGTTTTCTCAGGATGATATTGTGAAGCGTAGCAAAGATGGTGAAGATTTCATTACATGTATGGAACTACAACTTCAGCATCCCAAACACACACTCTGGGATATCTCTGGTTTGAGTGCATGCCTCATTATAGCACTCTTCAGTGGGTATGTGTATATATTTCTGATGGGCATCATCAGCCACAGTTCCAGAGCATAACTTGCAACCTTCAGTAAATGACCACGTGGGATATCACTCCTAGTGAACATCTGATATAGTTGGGAGTTGTGCCAGATATGTGAGTCATGGCAACTGCCTGGGTTGCCAGCACACACATTCAGGATGATTCCCCTAGCATTATACATGACTTGGCAGTTAGTGGAGTGGAAGCCCTTTCTATTTATGTAGACCCATACCTGTTCCCCAGGTGGTGCTTTGATTTCTATATGTGTACAATCGATGTCACCCAGTAATTCAGGATAGTGTGCTACATGGTAGAATGCCTGCATATTCTTGGTCCTGTCTTCAGGTGTACAGGGAAAATATATGCAGTCACTGCCATGTTGGAGCATAGAATTCAGGAATTGATGAAGCATCCTGGATGCTGATGCCTGTGACACCGCTAACACTTCACCTGTTGGTCTCTGAAAGGTTCCTGTAGCCAACATTCTAAGTGATACACATACCATTGTCTCCCCCAGCATTGCTTCCCCTCTGTTTGCCCTTGGTCTGAGTTGAGGATGACAGAGGTTGCAGAGTTCCTGTAGTGTGTCTCTATCCACCCTGTAGTGCTCTACAATTCTTGACCTTGGTCTATTAGTAGCAGCAGCAACACCAGCAGAGACTTTAGCCTGTTGCACATACACATCAATTAAAGCAACAACAGCCCCTAACATTGTTTCTGTGTAGACTCCTTTCCATGGCTGCTTTGAAATTTGTGTGGAAAACCAGCACTGAGTCTACACAGCTGCTTTCTAGTTCCTCGAATAGCTCCTCTGTCTAGGATTGGTTGATTAGCATACAATTCACCTGCTTCTACTCTAATTTTGCATACCATGATGTTTACCATGATTGCATGGCTCTACACACTGTTTAGAGCTTCTTATTGAATACAAAACAGTGCACTACCATTAGCTCGTTATTTTAGCGGCTTGTATAGGGTATAGGACTAAACCTCATTTTGTATAATGAAACATAAGTCTTCTTTTTGTATAGGACTAATGAGTCACAGGTATTTTTTCTGATGTTTATTAGAAAAAAAAAATGTTTAATGATGCAACAATGTAACTTAAGAAAGATGTGTAGCATGAGTAAAACCCAGGAACCAGTTAATTCCAATAAAATGAAACTTTATTGTCAGACTTTAGCACTTTTGTCTAGTTTTTATTCATGCTACATGTGTCCTTCAAAGAGTTTGATTTTGACCTTACTTATATTTTTTGAAGTTCGTTTTGGATAACTTTAGAAGGAATATTTTAGACAATAGATATACACATTTTTGTATGCAAATAATGTCACTACTCTACTGAGTCATTTCGAAAAAGGTGGAATTGCAATTCAACAATCAGATGTGAAAAAGGAGTTTCAAGAGGGAGGCAAGCTCTCTTTTCTTATTTACGGTCAGCATTCTAGCAAACTGATTTGTGCTAGGCGGTTTTAGTACATGTGGTTTTACTATGCTTCACTTTCAGAGGGTTGGAGCTTCACTCTGACTCAGGCAATTAGGATAAATCTAGTGCAAGCATGAAAAATCAAAACATTTAGGCTGTTTTTTAGGCCATTTCAGACTGTTCACTTCATTATAAATTTTTAGGGACCTGTTTGAAGAAGAATTTGTATGTAGATAGTAGTGATAATTTAATTGCATCTTGTAGCATAAAATGAAAATTAATTTCCTTATTCGTGTTTATGCTCTGTGTTTGAAACATTGGGGTTTATTTGATCTCTCCATGTATCTGTATCTTTTCATTTTCAAATCTCCTAACTACAAATATTAACTCATGTCTGCTGGCTATGGTCTAGCCCTATGGTCATATTGTGATAACTGGAATATGAATATAAATGTAATTTTTAATTTTGTAACATGACTGGATTGGGCTGAAAGATCAATCTTTGACACTGGTGGAAGTATAATTTTTAATATGTTTATGATTAGTCAAATGCAATTAGCTAATTAAATGCATAAGAAATATATGCTTCTCACACCCACACAGTGAATCTCATGATGTATTATTAAAAATGATATGGTCATGGACACTTGGCACTATCTTTAATACAGGAATAAACTGTTTGCTGACTGGTTAAATTTGAATCCGAATTAATGTCACTGATGAATAGTTGTTACTAGATAGGCAAACATTGTGCCTCTCATGTTTTAACTAAAATAGAAATGTAAATATCCCAAAGAATTATGAAAATCTGCACTAATAAGTAGATTGTCTCATTAAGTGCAACCACTATCCTCCCCATAACAGGTTTAATATAACCCTTAATTATACAGTGAAAGTAGTGCAGAATAGAGCAGGAGATCGAGGCTGCTTAATTCTATCAACTTTTTCAAAAGAAAAAATGTTTTTTATTTTTGTTCCTGTAGTAAGACGGGTAATGATATTTCAGTGCATGCTGTGCTAATGAATCTTATTATATATGCCTAGCATAATGTGAACATACCCAAGCCTGGGCATAATTATCTTTTACCAGAGCTCCACCTGCAGGTCAACTCTGGTTTTACAGGCAGCCACAAAGGTGGAGCTGCACAACCATGACACAATTGCAAGGTAGATGAGATAATCAGCCATGACAAGTAGCGTGGCTGTAATGACTGCATTCTTCATGTCAGTGGGAGGGGGACTGATGTGTGGCCTCTGGTCCACAAGGGAATGCCTTTTAAGTTTAACATAAACATCTGCATGAACTGCTCAACTGAAGTTAAGGAATAGCTCAAAACCCACCAAGTCAAAAGTGCATATAGCCCTTGGTTTCTCCTCTTAGTTCCCTCAAAATGAGGTAGTACAATGTCACCTGTAAGTGGAAGAAGCTACATTCAGCAGTCTGGTTTCCCACTAATTATTACCCATAGTGCCCACATCACACATACAAGTGAAGGTGTAGCACCACTGAAACAGAAGTGCTTCAGGGTTATACATTAGTGACCTTGTCCAATGTGCAACACTAAAGTGTATTGCCAGAGCAAGCCTAATTCCCCTTCTAGAAGTGAGCATTCTACATTCAGCATAAATTAGTGTATTCCATTTTCAAGGCTTTCTATTGTTAATCACCCCTAAGAACATTTGCTTGTTTGTAAAGGTTGTTAGCTCACTAGGGGCAAGTAGTTCTCAGCAGAAGTGACCTGGTAGCACTGATTTATGAAGCAGCTAGCATACAATCACAAAACATAAGAATGCAGAATGAAAGATTCAAACCCAAGACTGCATGGTATGGCTTATTAGTAACTCATAGTCCTAATTCTGTCTCTGCTAAACCAAATGACATTGACAGTTGCACATAATACATGTATTTTTTACTTAGTGTCATGGATGTCCACAACGTACTATAATTAGTCTCTATGCAATGATATAGCCCTTGTCATCCGACAGATTATATCCTGCAGCTGTATTATCTACAATTGGTGTATGCTACTCAGTGGATTCTAATGACAGGAATAACCTTTTTTTAACAAGGCAGAATATACCACACATTAAGTTTTCATATACATCACCTCCATAAAACTTGATTAAAAACAGATATTTCATATATGCTGTTTAGAGCTGCAAGCTGAACACTAGCTCTGTGCTTTACAGATCTAAACAGAGATTATTACAATTGGTATAATATTCACAAAGAACTATATGTGACCTATTTTGTTGTTCTCACCTCTGATTAATAAAACTTACAAATCATGCAGGATTAACCTGAATTATAATTTATTATGGTAACTATCAGAAAAGTAAATTATTGTCCAATTATGTTGCTGCAATTTGCAATTTACAGCAGATTATGGGATTGGGTACCAAGAAAACCAAAACAGTTTTGACAGTACAGTACTATTTTCATCTGCTTATTATAGTTATAATCACTGACCAGGTAAAATGCAAAAATCAATATCACAATTCATTGTAATGACAGCTCCATGATGACTTAAATAAGCTTATCAACTTGTGCTGTGCAGCAGAAAATAATTTCAGTGTTTATTCTGGTTGAGATGTTACCTGAAGAGTACGTTATGTAACATAGCTTACACAACACTGATTTGTTTTGAAGCTAAATATTTTCTTAGTAGACTTTATATTTTCATGAAAAAGTTGGGTAAAATATATCAGAAGAAAAAATCCTGGCATTTATGTGCAACTCACTTGTCCACATATGGTTAATTTTAAAAGGCACAAGAATATTCTTTATTCTTGCAACATAAAATGCATTATATAGAAGTTTAGCATGCAGTGATTCCATATACCAAAGGCCTCATTTGGCATATTTATGATCTGTGGTTCACTGATTTATGATTGTCTTCTGTTGCTGATGATAGACTATAAATGGGCAGGGCCCCAAATGACCTGTTGTTCATGAAGCTGTCAGAATGGCAGATGCTGAAACTGCTCTTGGAAAAAAACAGACTTGAAAATGACACTGCTGCTATAGATTGACCTTTAACTGACACCTTTTCTGTAATACTGTACTTCACACACTGAACTTAATTTAGGTCTGCAAGAAGATTTGTCCAAACAACTGCTGAAGTTGAAAGCAATATACTGTCAGGAATGAAAATAAAATGTAATCACATTCATGTGAAACATCTTCAGTGGTTTCTTCATACTGGTTTTCAGCCTTATGATGTTGCTGTTGGCATATTTCTTTAGACCTTTACGGTACCAGCTTGCAACAAATACCTCCAATTTAAAGTTATTTCTAAAGCAAAATTTAAAGAACCAAATGTAATCTTCTTAATTCTATTCCAGTTGTATAAAGATTTTTTAATATACTGTAGGCTGTAATCAAGTGGAGTTAGATTAAGCACTACTGCATTATTCCGTATTGTTCTGGTTCAGTTTTATCTCTTAAAATTAAATTTAAAGAAGATTAGATCTGCCACACAGCCTTTCTCCTTATCTTTGTGGGATTGTCGCAAAGGTGGTTATTTTTCTATTATGAATTAAGTGAAAAGATATTAGATTCTTAAGTGCTAAAAAGCTCATAGCTTCCAGCTGTTGTACCAACTTAAAAAGAAATGAGAGATGCCAATCTGTTTCATACGTTCTGCAAAGAAGAACAGAAAACAAACTATAAAAGGAGAAACAAAAGTCTATTGAGTAAAGTCAAGAGATTTTTTTTTCTGCTTAATACTGCCTGCCATCATATTGTAGGTGTTAGAAACTCACTGCAGGCAGACATTTGCTTGGTGTAGCAGAAATTAACTTCTTTTGAGCTGATGTGTTTACTTACACAGTTAATTTACTGACTAGATAATTCATACAAAATGGAATGCTTATAGCACTGAAGCAACTGCCAGAAATCATAAGTGTCATGTTCACAGTGAAACAGATACATATGACAAATCATGTCCCCTACATCAGTTTTTGTATAAGCAATCTTCTCTGCTGAATGCCTGCAGGTGTTTACATCTGAAGATGCATTTCTGCAGCAAAATATAAGCAGAACAAATAAGTATGTTATGTCACACTGACAATAAGGAAATGGTTGCTGCATTCATAAATTTAACATAATGTGATTGCAAATAAGTACAGTAAACACAAAAGATTCATGTCCATTTGTATATTAATTAGGGTTTCAGGTTTGCAGTGCAAAATGTGCCTCAAAAGGTCACCTTTAGTAGGGATCTCGTATTCAGTTCAGGTACTGAAGGTTTAGTAAACATGCTTGTGAGACCCATTTTAGTACACTGTTTTTTTTTTTTTTAATTCACCCTCTAATATATCACACTTTTCTTTTATGCCATATGAATGCTGTTCCAGGGTTCAGGGATTTCATGCTAGAACTAGTGTCCAAATGCTAACAGTTTTTTTTTTTCTAAATTATAGTCTGAAAAGAGTTCCAGATCATAACAAATAAAAATTGCATGTTTTCTGTCTTCCATTTTTGCTACTGTGAACATCTACAATCAGCCTATAACCACCACCGCCCTCATATAAATCCTATAATCACAAAATTACTGAACTATAAAACTGTACACTATTTCTCTGAGGTATAATTATCCAGGCTTTTTCCTGAGCACAGTTAATAAAAAGGTCTTCTCTATGAAAGGAAGTCCTCCAATTCTAAGACCACCTGTAGATATGTTTTTAATATAAAACGTGGCAGTTTCTGAGATAGCTTTAAACAGCAGGTAATGCATAGATTACAGCTGGGCTTAAAAAAGCTTGCTCTCACTGTACCATTGCTGCCTGGTGACTTTAGTACAGCAAAAAAGGGGTTTCAGGCAGTAGTCTCTTGAGAAGGAGACATGAAATAGATATTTGAATGTGAATTAACATAGCCTGGACATTCTTAAATATCCACAGCCCAAGTATGACCAGAAGAGTAAAGAAAGCAAAAATGGTTGAAATGGGTGACTCAGATATGCAAAAACAATATAAATAAACACATATATAAATAATAAAAAACAAATTGTACTGTCTTTGATGTGTTACAGAGTACTCCGCATTAAAATGGAAAAACAAGTTGGGAATTTATATCTTAACATCACTATTTTCATACAGAAGACCTTTTTTGCTAACTGTGTTCAACAAAATCTAGTCTGATTAATTATTCTTCACAGAAAAGCTTACATTCCTAAAGTGGAATAATTCTATAATTATAGAAACTATATGTGAGCTGTGCTTCTTACAGCTACTATAATTATTAGAAAACATACTACTGAAGGAAGTAAATGTAAGTATAGAAGGGATATAGGTTAATCCTTCTTAACTAAGACTGGTAATTTCTGTTCAACCTTGCTGCAACTAATCTAAGCAGATGCAAGTTTGCATTACAATATGAATCTAACTTGCTGGGCATCTGTTAACTTGTCTGTTAATCATTCTCTATAATATGCCTCTGGATTCTGCAAGCCTAGCACAGCATGTAGGAGCTCTAGCAAGCAATATGTCTGCTATGCGATCCAGGAATAGCCTGTAGGGGCGTGCACGAGCGCTCCTGCACTAGTCCTGCACGGACTCAGCCCATGTATGCAAATTACCCCATTTGCAGAAGAAATCCATGCAAATAAGGTGAATTTGTGATCCAGGAAGCTGGAAACCGGCCGTGCAGGACTAGTGTAATTTGTAGAAATGTACTTGGTTAGTAACCGAGTACATTTCTGCAAATTCCAAAATGGAGCCGTGACAGCTCCAAATAAAGGGTGCATATCATTCAGGAAGCATGTCAATGGTCAAGTATAAGACCATTGGCATTGAAAACAGTTTAGAAAATAAAAAAATCAACTTTTTTTTTTTAGCCAATCTCGGATGTTTAAGCATAGGGCAGCGGTGCTCAAACGAGATCAGGGGGAAAATAAGAAAAATAAACCTAAAATAAGCATTCTAACTAAAATCACTATTCTGCCATTAAAGTCAATGGCAGGCAGAAGACAACATGGCCAGTGAGTAGTGGTTGCTAAGGGGGGAGGCACAGTGTGAGACATGTAACTATGCATTAGCAGGCAATCCTATACAAATGAGGGGAATGATAGTGAATCCCAGCTTTCCCCAGCATGCTAGTCAGCTCCCAACAGTGTAAGAACAGGAATAGCGTGGTGCAAGCCTAGGAGTTAGCTGACATCATAGGGGTGTGTTTCAGGCATACTGTAAGTGGATTGTAGCCCTGTGGCTCAGGTTTGCTCCTAGCTTAGCACAGCTAGGCGAGGGAGTGTATCTGAGTCTGCCTAGCACTCTTTACATTGCCTAAGTGGGTGTGTGCACTGCGCACTGGATTTTAAAGATAAAAAAAAAAGGTAAACCAGTAAATAGCAGCTCTGTGCACATTTGAGCACTGTATTTGTGCAGCGTGCCCCTGGGCTTAAACAGGAAGGCAATGGGAAGGGAAAACAGTAGTAGGAAGTTAATCAAGGAGAACTAACATAGCTGCCAGGTGAAATTTTATTTTTATTTATTTTTTATTTTACATTTGTTGACCGGGAAAGGTATGTGAAATGTATCAGAATTAGCCAATTACACAGGCAGCAGACCATCCCAGCCTAGAACACTACTATAAACTATGCAAACACCTTCCCCTCTGGTTTTTCCCATATTCTACACCACTGGTGTATACAAGCAGGGAATGTTTAACAAACAAAACTACAACATGATAGGGGCTGCAGCAGGCATCATACAACAACATGTGCAAGAGGCTGAGGGTGGTGAGGATGTGAATGTTGCCGATCAACCCACAGTGAGCAGAAAGAGAAGAGTGTACAGACCCAGGGTAAACTACCAGGGGCTACATGAGCTGGAGATAGTGGAGCACTATAGGGTGGACATGGACCTCCTACAGCAAATTTTTGAGCTGTGCTGGCTACACCTGACACACCGAACTGACCAAGGGGAACCCATCCCAGTGGATACCAAGGAATGTGTAGGCCTAAGAATACTAGCCACAGGTAGCTCCCAAAGCACAACTGGGGATATCATGGGGATCTCACAGGCATCAGTATCCAGAGTATTTTACCAGTTCCTGGATGCCATGTCAGCACATGCCAGTGAGCACGTATATTTTCTCAACATCTGTGAGGTGTTGGCCAGAAATATACGTCTCTTCCACCAAATAGCAGAGTACACTGAGGTAGTGGGTGCTATAGACTGCACACACAGTCATCCTCAGGGTCCTCCCCTCCATCAACTGCCAGGTCGTGTGCGATGCCCAGGGCATTATAATGAATGTGTGTGCTGGCTGTCCTGGAAGCAATCACAATTCCCACATCTGGCATCTGATGCAGCTGTACCAGAGATTTGCCAATGGGGGCATCCCCTACGGTCACCTAGTGGGGGATGCTGGTTACACACTGGAGCCGTGGCTGATGACACCCATCTGAAATGCACACACACCTGAGTAAGAACACCATAATGAGGCACATGCACAGACCAGACTTATAATAGAGCATGTGTTTGGGATGCTCAAGTTACAGTTCCAGTGCCTGGACACATCTGGTGGAGCCTTGCAGTACTTACCAGCTACATGTACTCAAATAGTTATGGTATGTGCCATGCTACACAATATGATCCTGCAGAAACAGCTGCAGCAGGAACAGCATGGGGCAGGGCCACACAACGCCCCACCAATGCCAAGGCTTGCACAGGCACAAGGTGAGTCAGAGGAGGTACAACCTGAGCCTTCCCCAATAGGCGGATGGAGGCATGCCCAGTATTCCCTGGCCTTGGCAAAGAGGCAATGCATAGCACATACACTGACACTGTTGGGACCCAGGGAATGACACCTCTCTCTGACTCGCACATACAGTAAAAGGGATGTCAAACATGACACTACCTGTGCTCAACCATGTATAGGGAGTGTACTATGTGCATCCAACATAGACAGCCCTCAAGCACCATCCTCAGTCCTGGCATACCCACAAGGTAAGTCAATCAAACTACCAATTGCCAAATGGAGTAGAATGTGTTGTTACCTGTATCTATGGTATGGTTGTGAGCATGCAAGGGAATTGGGTGGCTGAATGTTATGGCAGCAGATAGTAGACACCCATAGTGGCACCATGACATCTGTCACACATACTGGAGTCACTACAGTAGCCAGTACTACACAGAGTGACAAAACCTACTGCAGGAAATGTGCTGGGTGACATGTGTGCCCATATGACTCACACATGCCAGTCAGGGAGGTTCACATACCCAACAACAGTCTCAGCCAACAGGACAGGTGTAGACAAACACAAACAGAGTCTGTGATATGGCCTCTGCATGATGCCTATGGGTAACCCTCCCCCCAGGCCTATACAGACAGACTACAGCAGGTCAGGCAGTGGGATGTTAGTTCTGAAGGGTAGGAAGTCGGACACTAATATGTAGGACAACCAAAGCTAAGACCTGTAGTACACTGATATGACTCTAGTCAGTATGATAGGTTAGAATACAGAATTAAAATGGAGAGCCTGACATACCAGTACAGTCATAGCAAATGTATGCAAGTGCCAGGTGTGCCCCCCCATCCTATGTAGACATGTAGAAACAGTAAAGTGTGCCCCCCCAATCATGTGTAGAACTGTAGAAAAACAGTCAGGTGTGTCCCCCCAATCCTGTGTTGAAATGTAGTAACAGTTAGGTGTGCCCCCCTAATTCTGTGTAGAAATGTAAAAACAGTCAGCCCCCCCCACAACCCTATGTAGAAATGTAGTAACAGTCAGGTGTGCCCTCCCACTCCCATGTAAACATGTAGAAACAGTCAGGTGTGCCCCTACCCCCAATCCAGCATAGAAATGTAGTAACAGTCAGGTGTGCCTCCCAATCCTGTGTTGAAATGCCAGAGTCATGGCCTGAAGTTAAACGCCAAAAAATGTATAGTCATACCCTTCGGGAAAAACAAGGTAACCCCAAGCTACCATATAGGTGGCAATCCACTAAGCACAGAAGAGGTTATCAGGGACCTGAGGACCCAGGTTGACAGTGGCCTTTCTTTTGACACTCACGTTGCTAAAGTGGTTAGAAAGACCTTCTACATTGCCCACCTGATCATGAAGGGATTCACATCCAGATCTAGTGAGGTCATTGTTCCCCTGTACTCTTCACTTATCAGACCAGTGATCGAGTACAATGCCCCATTCGGGATGTATCTCACCCGACATCTGCAGCAATTGGAGAGACCCAAAAGTTCCTCACCAAAAGGATAAAGGGACTCCAAAATCTGTCATATGCTGCCAGATTGAAGAAACTCCAGCTCTATTCAGTTGCATACCGTCTGCTCAGAGGTGACATGTGCCTGACATACAAGGCCATGTCCAACCCGAAATTAATGGACATGCTCCACCTCAAAAAATCCAAATCCACCAAAACCACTAGAGCAAGCGACTTAAACCTTAGCATGGATATAAATAGGACATGCTGGAGGGATAGATTTATCACTCAGAGACTCCCTATGCTGTGGAATAAAATCCCGATCCATGTGAGGCAGAGCACCTCGCTGGCTCTGTTCAAGAGAAATCTTGATCTGTGGATGGGAGATCGTAGGTTTATCCCGGGAATCATCTCTGTGTCACTGCTGGACAGAGGCACAACAAACTAATGGGCACAGTATTTTTTCATATAAGGGGTGGCGTAAGCCAAAAAAAATTTGGGCTAGGCTTATAAATGCCTTAGGGCAGATAGCCTAGTATAAACCTATGAACCTATGAACCTATGAAATGTAGTAACAATCAGGTGTGCCCCCCAATCTGGTGTAGAAATGTAGAAACAGGCAGGTGTGTCCCCCCACAATCCTATGTAGAAATGTAGTAACAGTCAGTTGTGCCCCCCCACTCCTATGTAGACATGTGGAAACAGACAGGTCTGCCCCTTCCCCCAATCCAGTGTAGAAATGTAGTGACACTCTGGTTTGCCCCCCCCCCCAATCCTGTGTAGAAATGTTGTAACATGTATGAGTAGGTATAGTATTGTTGTGGATGTTTTGTGTGTGTCTCTATGTCTGTGTAGGGAGCAAAGCATTTCAACCTAGCCACACCCACTACAATTCAAATGCACTACTTTGGCAATCCTGTTGATGTCATTCATTGTGAAATGCACCTTTGGGGAAGGAGTACTCCAATAATCCCTGTGGTGCGTCCTATAACAGCTTCACACTGTAGTGTGATATAGAACTCTGGTATGGGTTCTATTCCCACACATGGTAGTTGTGGATGTTTTGTGTGTGTTTCTATGTCTGTGTAGGGAGCAATGCATTTTAGCCTAGCCACACTCACTACAAGTCAAATGCCCTACTTTGGCAATCCCACTGATGTCATTCATTGTGAAATACACCTTTGGGGAAGGAGTACTCCAGTAATCTCCATGGTGCATCCTATAACTGTGTAGTGTAATAAACTAGTTAGGTAGGAGTTCTAATCCTGGACATGACAGGTGTGTGTGTGTGTGTGTGTGTGTGTGTGTGTGTGTGTGTGTGTGTGTGTCTGTATTTGTAAGTCGTATCCTGTGTGGGGGTGATTGTGAGTGTGGAACAACTGGACTCAATGTAGAACTGGTTTTGCCTATTTCTTATATGGTGGCTCTAGTATATATCATAATGTCCACCGTACAGGGATAACAGATGTGAAATAGCCGAGAGACTGGGGGTGCAAATCCATACCCCTACATGTGACATCAAGGCCAGGCAAACAAAGTTAGAAACCCTAGTATCAACCAGAGAACACACACACACACACACACACACACACACACACACACACACACACACACACACACACACACACACACACACACAATTGCCTAGGCAACAGCCACTGTGTTGGTAGTACCCTGTATATTGCCCACTGATAGTAACCATGGTGTGATTGCAGTGGGCTACAGAGGGCATGGAACCCTGTTAATATGTCCAATAGGCACGTACATGCTGACAGTGCACCTTCCCCATGTTCCCCACTGGACACCTGCAACACCTGTGGTGCCATCAAATGTGACCCACAAAGGACATATCATGCTTGAAAAACATGCTCTGTATGGGCAGATGCCACTGACATCAGGGAATGCAGGTATCATGCTATCAATGTAGGTGCAGGGTAAACCTGCTGTCCATTAACAGTTCCCGACACATGAGGCCAGGACTGGCACATCTAATGATAACATCTGTGTACACAACATGGTCCAGATACCCCAGGTACAGTTCCACATGTCACTGTATATGCATGTGAGAGGTGTGCACATCCCAGACACTGACCATGTCATGGACTAAGGAACACATACATGGCAAGCAATGCACAGCATTGGCCACATGCAATGGTCAACCAGGTGACTGGATGGTGAATATAATACCCACCTGTGTGGGCAAATCCAGAAATTACAACCCTGAGCCACAATGCAGACCATTGTCATGTGGGCTGATGCCAAGGTATACCCATCACCAAGCCTTGCATAGCTGTCAGGCACAGTCGACCACTACACACCTGTGAAACAATGCACCCATGCATGTCTGTACTGGCACCATGTGTGTGTGTGTGTGTGTGTGTGTGTGTGTGTGTGTGTGTGTGTGTGTGTGTGTGTGTGTGTGTGTGTGTGTGTGTTTGTGCGTGTGTGTGCGTGTGTGTGTGTGTATTATATGATGCGTATGATCACATTCACACTCACTACAGCCCCAATTGGCATACCAAAGCATGCTGTCCAATGTCAGACACCTCCACATATCCTTTGCCCATATAACCCCTGTATGACCCCTGTGGTGCACATGATACCTGCACAGTAATGTGTTGTGGAAATCTCACTAGTGATGAGTTGTATTCCTAGCCCTGCCAAGTGTGCAATTTGTGTGCATCCCTGTGAGAGTGTGGCTGTGTTGATACTGGCACCTGTTCATGCAGACAGTCATGTGTACTACACCTACTGTATAGCTACCATATCCCTGTTGCAGATGTCACTCACCATCACATATACATTTTGAGGGGTCCTCAACATGTAACTTATGTGGCACATCCAGTAACTGCATAGAAATTTGATAGCACTACATAGATGTCAGTGGTTTGATACCCTGTGCTGGTAGGTGTGTGACACAAACATGCTTAAGTTTTACTCTCCCACCCCTCCCTGACTTTCCTTTGCCTCTGTCTGCCTCTCTCACTCCCTTTCTGGTGGATGTGGAGAGCTACACCTGCTTTGCTTAGGCAGCAGCATGTGTATTTTAAGTGATGCTCATGATCAGCTGATGGCCTCTGCACGAATTGCAGCCCTCCTCCAGCTGATTGCATGTGGAACAGCTGTGGTAACATTCCCATTGCCAATTGCATGGAAACACACTCCAATATCTAGGAACATCATGTTGGTGTTGGGCCTTTTCATTCACTGTGAGCAGGAACTCGTTCTGTTGTTTGGCAAACAGCATCTCAGATGGATTGTGGATTTACCTCTAACAACATACACTGTGGAAACAGGGCAACACACAGGAGGGGGATGTGCCTGATCTGGCTACAGACTGTAAGTGCTGCTATACTGCATTTGGAGTAATGCTGGTTTAACAGGGTGTGTGTGGATATGGCTGTCCTACATGTTTTAATAACTGCCATGTCAGTGCTATGTTTATGAGGAAACCCAATCTGCAGTGTCATCTGCAGACTGGGCAGTATGTGGTGTCTTTTGTTTCATATGTTACCCACAGAGCACCTATCTGTGAACTGCAGAAGGTAGTGTGAGGATTGCAGTCTGTACATGGTGACAGCCGTGAGAGTTACTGACTTGATATCCCTCATCGGACATATGTTGCAACAAACCCTGTTGCAACAGTAAATGTATGAGGTTATCACAGCAACATGTCAATATTGGCCCTGTGTACATGCCTCCAGCCACAAATCTGTCAACCTGGGTACATATGTCATGCGGTAAGAGGTGCATATCTGCTGTACACCATAATTAGTGACATCATATATGATAACAAGCCAGTGAGATATCAGACTGCTACACATGTTATGTATAGTAGGGGTTATATTTGATGACATAACCTGGACATTCTGTGGTTGTGTGCACAGTACTGAGGTATGTGTACATAAGGTGAATTTTGACAGTGTGTGTATTGTCAAAATGTACTTTGGCTTGTGTACAGAGTGTGGTAGATGTTATTGTTCCTGGTCCCGTTCTATCTAATGTTACATGCTGCTCCACTGTATGTTACCCTATCTGCTTACATGATTGTAGGGCCATACACACACATGTGCCATTCCACAGACAGGCATCAGACCACACTGTATAGTGGCACAATATATGTAGGGTTAATGTGTGAGTGGCACATATGAGGATGGTGTTGAACAGATAGTCCATATACTGTAATATTACGCTAGCTTACCATATGTGTCTGTGGCTGTGTTCACATTGGCTGTGGTTATGCATTTCCACACTGATGTATCATACTCTGAGCTGTGACATGCCTGTAGAGCCTGCTATATATGCAGGTACATGTGCATTCCCCATAGGAAATGTAAGCCAGTGCTGAGCCAGTCTGCCTGTAGCCTGCACAGTGCTTTGTTACATGCCTAGCAGCTTAGTGTACTTACCCAGTGGGATGTCATGTCCATATACTTGCCAAATGTCCTGCTGCCAGGCCTCCGTTAACAGTCATGTATGTCATACAGAGCAGTGGGATACTGTACAGATGTATGTCAATATCTAGTGGGTAGTATGCGGCCATGGCACCTCTGTACCAGCAGTTATTATGTGTCAGGACCGACAGGGGTATGTGAATGCATAACCTATGGGGGCAAATGTATACCAGTCATTACGTGTTGTACCCATCTACATGGCTGTTAACATCCACATTGTCAGGCTTGTTCCACATGTCTTGCACTAAAGGGTTCTGTGTATACCTCTGGACTGCCCAGAGTGTGTCAGTATGTCCACATATATTGGCCAATATCTCTGCTGTAGTCCACAGGAGCATTACGTGCTAGCAGCAGTATTGTACAATAATGTCCTTAGGATGTCTGCCAGTAGAAATACAAATATAAGGTATCCAGAGAGTCAGTAGCCAATGGCACACATGTTAATAGCAGATGTGACCTCCCACACACACCATGTCTGTGAAGACAATTCCTATTACAGTAGCAATACTCTACAAATATACCTGCTATGCACACTTGACATCCTCTTGCACTATGAAGTTGGGACTATAGGGGCTGAGGTAGGGCTACACTCCATGTTCAGGACATATTGTGAAAATATATGTATATATAATTATCCAGATATCTATATAGATATATACACATATACATATCAACATATATAGACGGATATGCATATGTACACACACACACACACACACACACACACATATATATATATATATATATATATATATATATATATATATATATATATATATACATGCATACATATCAACACCCAGATGTATACATATACAGAGCAATATATGTCTACACATATACAGATAGGGATACATATACACATATACGTATGGATATCTACATACATATTAGCAGTAGTAGGTACATCAGAATAGATATGTATGCACATATAGTTATAAATATCTACATATATACCAACATAACTAAGCATATCTGTGCACATAAGATGTGCATACATATATAGCTATATAGACATATATCTATATATACATATAGGTATATCTATACATACATATATCTATATATATGTGTGTATATATATATATATATATATATATATATATATATATATATCTCTATATATATGTGTGTATATATATATATATATATATATATATATATATATACATACAAAGAGATGTACACATGGCCTTATATATAAAGCACTATACAGATGTGTATACAGACATATGTATGAGTATACAAGCGTATGTACATGTAGACATATATAGACCTATTATATGTATACAACCATATTCCTGTCATGAGTAAACTCACAGTTATGTATACCCTCCCAGATGTATCTCACTGTATGTATCTGCTATGTGCACATTATGATAAAACAACATATGTGATGCAACAGTCATATTGATAACAAGGTCTACACAATTCAGGAACTAAAGGCAATTGTTCAATACTACCCAATATGTATATTGACAGCTATATTGCTAAAACAACTGCTGTCTTCACAGTGGTCATGCTGTAGTGGTTAAGTGCTGTGACTTCAGTGTACAGAGTCTCGGGTTCAAGACCTGCAAGGGCTGTTCATTTTGTTGCTGGGCAGAACAAGGGCTGTTGGATACAAAGTGGTTAAGGCAGTTTTGAGCAGCTTTAAGCGGGTTTGCGTGGGTTTGCGTGGAGACAAGCACTGCTAACTTCTGGTTACGGTTTCTTATACTCAGCTTCTAAATTTCTTAACCAGAGTAGGCATTGTGTGCAAACAGGTTTATACTGCTTACTGCTGCTTAAAAGTGCTTACCCCCACTTACCCCCTGTGATAATTTCTTTAAAAGAAAAGAAAAAAGGGTTGATAGGAAAGTGGTGAAAAAGAGGCACAAAGAGGAAAAGACAGTAGGGAAAATAGCTAGGGATGTGCAGGAATGGTGTGGGAAAGGTCCATAGCTGCCCATT
The DNA here is from genome assembly GCF_019279795.1 of Protopterus annectens. Lineage (NCBI taxonomy): Eukaryota > Metazoa > Chordata > Ceratodontiformes > Protopteridae > Protopterus > Protopterus annectens. The sequence goes on from NC_056732.1 coordinate 743,889,438, forward strand.
TCTTCTGCAGCAACAGCTGTGCATATACACTGAATTTGGAGATATATTTGGACACTCAAACCCCTGGGAGGGGGTGAGGACAACCATAATAAGTTGTGATGCCAATTAGACCAGAATACGTGTCCAGTGGACACATGTGCAAAATGGACAGCTATGTATGAGGTGAGTTTTTTTTGGGAACAGATTGCCCTTTATTTTTTTCAGGTGAAAGTGGGATGTTGGGGAGGGATAGTAGGTATATTTGGGGAGGTAGGTTGGGTAGATTAACAGACAAGACAAACAAGATGCATGCAGGGGTGGTTTGTGACACGTGGGGGCTAAACACTTTGATGGGCAGGAGTGTTGGGAAATCAGAAGCCAATGAGCCCCCTAGTGGACACAGTGTGACTGAGGTCCCCACCCATGGGCAGTCACCACTGCACCTTCACAGCCTCGAAGGTGGCTGTGCTAGGGGGCTGAGTCGTAATGCCAGGTTGACCCTCTAATCGTGGTGTAGCAGATCACCAAATTGCTGTTTGAGCTCACTACGCACTACGACCCGGACCTGGCAATGGGTGACGGATTCCTGTCCATGCCCACTCCCGCGGGAGGTGAGCCCCATCCCCTGAGGTGGTTCCACCCGAAGGTAGTGCAGGACCAACGGACAGGGAGGTTCTGGGATGGGCCCCAGACATGGTGCCCGGTGCTGCAACCAGCTGAGGTTGGGCAGGTGAGTCCACTGGGATCGGCCTTCCCAAACATGCTATAGTGTTTAGATTTTATCATCATATGTGGGTTAGTAATAGTCAACACATTCCAGGGTTAGGTATAACAGCATACATAGATATTCCCATTAACCCAGACACCAGATACGGATCAGTTGCATAGCAAACAGAACACATGCATATATATGGGACCACATTGGTAATAAGAACAGCATGCAGGTACATTGCTGGCACCATTCCACCAATATTGGAATAATTCAATATAGCACATGCGTGGGAACAATTAAAATATTTATCAGAACATTGGATTCATTACATACCGGTTGGGGTGAGTATGTTGTTTATTGTTGGAGATATGGTGGGGCGGGGGGGGTGTCAATTAAAAACTAGTATATTCCTGTAGTCCACATTACTTTCCTAGTCAGTGTTGTTATCTGTACCTTACAAGTCTTACTACACTACCCTATAGCCTTAGTTTGGACAGTGATATGGCTGTCGTCATCATTATACCTGAACTGATTTTATCTGCAGTATACACCTCTTACCTTGTATACTTGCGGAGGGAATGTTTATTAACACTAACTGTTTCTACACATACTCCCAGATTCTGGGTTGATGTTGTGCACATAGCTATGCAACTCCTTCTGCACAGACTCTGGCCATGTGTTGACCACATGCAGGTGTATGGGACATATCTAGACTATTACCCTCTTCAACCTTTAGTGACTTGACACACACATATACATGCTTTCCTACACAGTTATATTATGTAGCACAGTGTGGGTGACAGTGATAGTGATACTTTATTATTCAGAGAAATGGCAACACTCACAATTCCCTACGATACCAGAGTAAACAGTACCAGTACAGGGTATAATGTTTTTTCTTTCTCAGCACAGTCTTCGAATGTGAAGTGCCTCTGGGAGAAATGTTTGTTAACACTACCTGAATGCTGCCACTCAAAGTTCCAGATTACACATTAGTATTATGCACATACATCTCACTTTGTTACTGTACACACTCTAGTCGCAGCTTGACAGCATGGGGGTGTAGATAGGACATACTTGGCTTATTATTCTCCTAAGAGTTTCAGGAGATCCTACAGTGACAGGTTTGTTCTCATAGATGTTTGACAATCACTTGTATTCCCTGTTTGCTGGCTAAACATCTGGGATCATCCCACAGACCTATCAAGAGGACAGGGGGACAGGCAGCAGATATGGGCTCATATACTGGACATTCTGTTCTTATCTGTACAGTTGTGGGGTATGAACCTATATCCAGCCTACTTCCATTCCCAGGATTCAGACCATGGCTGTGTCTGCTACAACTTAAACGCTGTCCATCAGAGTTGTGTGTGCTATGTAGATATTGTTGTATATCTCCTATCTGCTTTATGTGTTATAATTCTCCTGTGCTTTTGCATTCTGACCTTGTATTAAAACACTTTTATACAGATTTCCTAGACAGTTATATTTTGTAAGACAGTGTGGGCAATAGTGATGAGTAATACCTCATTATTCAGAGCAGCTGCATCAGTCACAGTGCCATACAATAACAATGTAAACAGTACCAGTACAGGGTATCATTATTGCATTTCTGGGCACAGTGTTGGTATGTGACAGACCTATATGAGAAATGTTTGTTAGCACTACCTGAATGTTGCCACACACAGTACAGGATTCCACATTAGTATTATGCACATACGTCTCACTGTGTTACTGTACACACTCTGGCCACAGCTTGACAAGATGGGGGTGTAAATGTGACATATGTGGATTCTTAGTCTATTAGATTTTGGGGGAGTTGCTAGTGTGCCAGCTTTGTTCTCATAGGTGTGTGTCAATCAGTTGTATTTCCTGCCTGCTGCCTATATGTCTGGGATCATCCCACTGATTTCCCAGGGGGACAGGTTGACAGGCAACAGATATGGGCCACTCTACTGGACATTTTGGACATATCTGTACAGTTGTGGGGTATGATTCTGTATGCAGACTTCTACCGCTGGCAGGATTCGAACCATGGCTGTGTGTGCTAAAAAGATAACAGTTCACATCTCAGTTGCATGTGCTAATCAGGTTTTGTTGTCTGCCTTTTCCCTGTTTTCTGTCCATGTGTCTCTCAGTTGTACTAAATGGCCTCTAGGGATTACAACAGTTATATACAGGCATTCCTACACATTCTATTTATGGTGCACGGTGTGGGTAACAGTCTTATTATAACAGTACTATTACGTGAATGCAAATCTACATTACCATATGATACCAGAGTATACGCATGCAGTTCAACAGTTAGACCTTTATTGTCAGGCTATTACCCTTTCATTTACATACATACTATATGAGTCTTTTCCTGCCATATTCTCCAGTGTATGCAGTACATGCTTTAAACAATACAGGTTTTATACAGGCAACTAATTTACTAATACTTTTAGATTTATTTCCTATTCTCCTACTGTACATGTGAGAGTATTACTGACCTGCCTCGTGTTACATCCTCTCCAGGTGACTGTCATGGGCCTCCTGGTTCACAGCCCACTCGATTGCAGCTGTGGAGGACATAAGAGGAATATTTAGCCATACCTATCCATGGTATACATGAGCTGGCAATTATTACACACTTAGTGGGGTGATACTTACACACAGCTTGGACAACCCCTGCCATTCTAGACTCTTGGATCCATTGCTCCAAGAGGTCCCTCTTATGCTGCTTCAGGTGCGCATAGTGATGCCTGAGCTGCTCACCAGTTTAGGGTATGCCAGTGGCACTGGTGAGGTCACGGGCGAGATGGTCCCAGGCCTCAGCCTTATATTGGGAGCCCTGGTACTGGCTCTGCAGCAGTCTCTGTTCATGGTCTTTGACAAGAAGTCCTACCATGACTCTGGATTCCTGGATGCACCAGCACTGCACCAGCGCTGCACCTGAAAGCGCACACCCTCTCCCCTTCCTGACATAGTGCCTGCAAAGGAAGCTACAACCAGTTATGGGATGTATTCCTGCCTCTTGGGTTTAGGTAGGGCCAATTTCCTGCACTTTTTCATGATTGGCCAGTTTTAAAAAGGCTAAGCTTTGCGCAAACCTGCTTACTTGAGGTTGGCATTGTTTAAAGGGATATAACACTGGGTACATTGAGTTAGCTGGCCTACACATTGCTTACACCTCTTAAGCTGGCCTGTGCAATGCTTAGCATTGCTTACATTTGACTTTGCATTATATTTCCTTTTTGGCATTGATTTATTATTCATTACATCTTATATGTATGCCTGGTATCCATGATTCATGTGTACGTATACTGCATGGGGTCCTTGTGTTTTATTGGGGACTTCAACACTCTATTACAATTACATCTGACTTCTGGGCTTACTGCTGTACTCCAGTTCACATATTTATGTTACGTAGTGGGTTATGGAACATATGTCTATATACTGATTCCTTTCACAGGTTCAGTTTGATTTTACTATAGTGAAGACTTGTTTGCTGATACCTCAGTCTTCTGTATTGCTGTGATGGATTGGTAGTTAACTACTGTGACTATAATATGTAGAGTCCTGGGTTCAAGACCTGCAAGGCTGTTTTTTTTGTTGTTGATGGGCAGAACAAGGGCCATTTAATGCAGAGTGATTAAGGCACTTCTGAGCATTTGTAAGTGGGTTTGCATGAGGGTAAGCAATGCTAACCTCCGGTTACATATGCTTATAGAGAGTTAGCCTCAAAATTGCTTAACCTGTGTGTGCATTGCTTAACCCCATGCAAACAGGCTTAAACTTGCTTACTAGTGCTTAAATATGCTTACTACTGCTTATTGGTGCTTAAACCTGCTTATTAGTGCTTTATTCATTATGACATTGACAACTCACATGTGCATTTACAAATATATGTTATTTAGAGGGTTATGCAACAAAAATATTGGTCATAATGTGCTTTGCCATGGAAAGTACTGCAGTGGGATTCGAACTGGGAATGCCTGCTCATAAGGCTAATGCTCTGTCCACTACACTATTGTTTTGCTGCTTTGTTGGTATATATCTTCCTTGTTATCCTCTTCAGTCATTTAAGCTGCATTAACCATAGCTAAGCGATGGCACACCTGCACACCTATGGTTAGCTTTAATCGGATTTTTAAAAAAATAAATGCATGTTTGTTCATGTTATTTGTATTTACTTGCTGTTGTACACCAGCGGGAATGTTGGTGGGGATATGCAGACACCTATGAGTGATCTCGCTCATTTCTTGGGCCTTTCTGCTGTTCTTCATTGCAGGGGTGTGTATATTCTGAGAGCTCTACTCTCAGACATGCCCCCTACACTCTCACACGCTCCATGTAAGATTAGGAGCTCAGGCAGCACACCTCTTTAATATGCATGACACGCTGCCGTCCTGCTCCTAAATGGCCTAGTCCTGCTCAGAAGATTAGTAAATCCGGGGGATGATCTTTTTCCCCCTCCTTTTTGCTGCACACAATCATATTGCAGAGTTTAATGTTCATGTATTGTATTTATATTGAAGTGCCTTCCTTTGAAGAGTATTACCTTTACACTATACTGCCTTGTATATGCTGATTATGAATTTATTCAAGGTATTTTACCAGTGTTTCTTTGCATAGACTGATTATGAATATCATGAATTATGTATGTTATATGATGTCTTACATTCTGGGTCCAAGTTGTGTCTAAAAAAATCCTCAGACCAGTCCATCTGCCTAGTTAACAAATATAACAAAATAAAATATATAAACAAGGAAAAATTGTGAGAAGCAAGAAAAAAATCTTTTTTTTTTACTTTGACAGTTTACATTTAATTGTCTTTATACATACTTTTATATGTCATTATAATTTAATTAGATAACTTCAATTTAATCAAATTATACAGACAATATGCAATGCTTATTTGGGGTATTATCTTAATTTTTACATCCATGTTTTGCAGGCCGATTAACATAAAACCTGACAGATTTATCTTCTGGGAAAAGGTTGCTTGTTTGAAAAGGCAGTGTTGTTCAGATGTTAGTAAATGTATTTTATATGTTTAAGTACTGACATTAACTTTTGGCTTCACTTTCTGTGACCTTACATCTTATATACGTTTCTACAGTGTGTGTGTGTGTGTGTGTGTGTGTGTGTGTGTGTGTGTGTGTGTGTGTGTGTTTGTGGTATGTATATTCATGCACATACATCTGTATGTGTTTGTCACTGTTTTGAAAAGGTTTATCTTAAACTCACTTCTGACACTTTCCACCTATTCTTTTTTATTTGCACTTTCCAATATTGTCCTAAAATTGACACTCATATCTGCAAGTTTTCTCACTCTCCATGTATATCTTTGCTACTTTTGTTCTTCATAGATACCAATGGCCATTTCTAACTCTTGCTTTATCTATCATCTTGTGGGTTCATATCCTGTGACAGGTGTTTGTGTGCAACCATCCCCAGTATCAGACTTCTTTGTCACTCGAATTGGAGATGGCATTTGAGAAGAATAAAAACATTCCAGTCTGGTCCTGCTAGGTCAAATAGCTTCACTTATTTTTTTTTCTTTATGAGTAGATATTATAATTATATTAGAAATGTTCAGCATGACTTGCCATTGTGATGCAGAGTACTCTGTAATGCATCAAAGATGATGCAAGTCATAAATATATTTATGTATTTGTTTATTTATATTGTTTTTTCATCTCTGAGTCACTATTTTCAGGATCCTACATTTTGCACAAACTCTCATTGGCCCATTCACCTCCATTTTACACCTAGTCTTTACATCTCCCTTCATGAGTAGGCCTTTATTTTCTATTGGCACTATACTGATGGTAGCTGATGCAAGGAGTTTTTGATAAGAAGGCAGGCAGCATGTGATATGCTATGAACTCAATAACTGTTTATGTTTCTCCAAATCAATGTGCTACAAAGAGTTTCCTTTTTGAATTCCTTGCCTGTTGCTTGATTAGTTACAAATCTGGAGCAGCTGTCACTGTCAGTGTGGCATTGAATCCCTTGCCAGTTGCTTGATTAGGTACATATCTAGAGCAGCTGTCAGTGTCAGTGGCTTTGAATTCCTTGCCTGTTGCTTGATTAGTTCACATCTGGAGCACTTGTCAGTGTCAGTGGCTTTGAATCCCTTGCCTGTTGCTTGATTAGTTACACATCTGGAGCTGTCAGTGTCAGTGGCTTTGAATCCCTTGCCTGCTGCTTGATTAGTTACACATCTAGAGCAGCTGTCAGTGTCAGTAGCTTTGAATTCCTTGCATGTTGCTTGATTAGTTACACATCTGGAGCAGCTGTCAGTGTTAGTGACTTAACAGGCAACACATTCAGCTCTGATGATGAAAGATTCTCCACCCCAGGCATTTCAATTAATTTTCCAGTACAGATATTGCAAAACACTAATGGGGTGCTGCACTGCTGAGTTTGCTGTTGTTTAGAGGAGACATTAAACCAAATCCCCATGCAAAATACCCCATGGCACTTATCAAAAAGAGTAGAGTTTCTTTAATAAAATACTATTTTCAATATTTACACATCATCCTAACACTCTGGGCTGGATTCCAAAAGAAAGTTGCAGACAACACAGCACACCAAAGGAAGGCTTCAGCACATGAATGGCAGACAAAATTCCATAGTGTAAGTATCAGGAATAATTTAGTCAGCATATGAGGGTTGGTAACAAACCAGTTTGTCCAGGGACATCTTCAGAGTGGTGTTAGTTAAATATATTAGTAGGAGTAAAGAGGGTGGGGGGAGATAAAGGTTAAATGGGGAGGGATGATTGGGGGGAAATGAAGTATGGGCAGGGAGGGGCTTAAGAGTTTTATGCAAGTGAAACTGGGTAAGGAGTCACATTTTGGCATGAACTTGCTATATTGCAGACTCATGCCCATAATGAACAGTGGATTCTTTGGTCAGGTAGACCTTGGCTTGGCAGTGGGCATGAGGAGGTGAGTAGTAAGGGTATAAGATATGGCTTTATGTGTGTGGGCAACGTTGATGCCTCTTAAGTACAGGGTGCCGGGAATGATTTGAGTTTTTATTTCTTTCTGTATTGCATACTGTGTAATTTGCTAGGGGCTCTGTTGTTTTGCTCATCCATCAATATGTTTGGTGAGGTGCTATGGATCAGGGTTGAATATGTGCCAGGAAAGGTGAAGAAGATGGTGCTGGTGTGAAACTCAGGAACTGATACGTTGGGTATGCAGGTTCTCACTGCTCTGACTTTTGAGGTTTCAGAACTGATTGTGGAGGAATGTATTTTCTGCTTTTATTGTTGTCTTGTGGTTGGGTTGTTGGGTAGTTGGGGAGAGATCTCGGGTAGTATGGTTTTGTGCGCTTCGGGAGTCTACCTAGTTAGCATCTTTCATGGGCTTGGTTTAGGCAGCATAATTGTTGGCTGCTGAGTCTGTGTAGTGATGTATGTATGTCCATTTAGAGTGGGTGTGTAAATGTAGATTGGCTGGCTCTTCCTGTTCTCACAAGTGGTAAACTCAACAGGGTGGGAAAATAGAGAGAAAACAAATGATGTAGTGAGATCCTATCTCGCCTACATTCTTGACAGATGGGCTCGGAGCCGAAAATCGTCTCTGACTCAGCCTATACCAAAGCACGAAGTCTCTTATTGGCTGGGCCAACCCCCTATCCCAGGATGCACCACGCCCAAACCCCCAGATCTCGTTTGCCGCTTCTGAAGTAACTATGTGGTCTCAACTTGGCTGGGGCTAAGTACCCTTCTTTTTTTGATCTTTTAGCGTTGTTTTTGCTTTAGCTTTATAATTTCATTACCAACAGCTATTTTAATAGCTTTTTCTAACTTGTGATTGATTGTGTTGTTTGTTTCTGGTTGTGGTGTGATTCCTCTTGTTTGGTGGGCTAGGCCCGTTTGAGTTAGAGAGCCTTTGCCCTATCTCTTTGAGCGTTTTAGTTAGAGCTCTTCCCCCCTTCCCTTCCTTGTGTTTTGGTTGATTGTGGTTATGTCTACTAAGGAAAGAGAACATAAGCCATCCGGCTTCAAAAAATGTTCTAAATGTGGCTATAAAATGTCCTTAACAGATGGCCATGCCATCTGTGTGTATTGCTTAGGGGCTATACACTTGCAAGAGTCTTGCAGTGTTTGCCATGCTTTTTCCTCTCGTGTGTTACAGGAGAGGAAAAATAAGCTGATTTTATGAGGTTTAATAAGACCTGCCTTTGAGGAGGCTATTTCTTCCCCCTCTTCCAAGCCCAGAAAAAAGAAGTCTTCGGCTCTGACAAGCCAGTCGGAGCCACCAGAGGAAAGAACCAAATCCTTGTCCTCTTCCTCGGCTCCACTGCCTTCGGTGCCACAGGAAATAGGATCCATGTTAGGGTCATATTCCTCGGCTCCATTGGTCTCGGAGCCACAGGATAGGAACCTCGAAACCGAGTTTGCCTCAGCTCCATTGGCTTTCGAGCCACAGGTGAAAATTTCGGCTCCAGGGTCGGCTCCAGGGTCGGCTCCTGAACCGTCGGAGCCGAGGGGCATCTTGGTGCTGGTCAACTCCTCCTCGGCTCCGACTCTTATGGAGCCGATTAGGAGTCAACATCCTAGTGTTACCTCGGAGCCGATAGGAAGAGTTTCTCGGCCCTCGTCTGTTTCCTCCAGGTCCTCCAGACTTTCAGACTCGGATTTAGATAGGGTAGTCCAGAGGCTCCTTCAGTCACCTGTTTTATCCAAATTGTTTTCGGCTCCAGCCCCAAGGCCGGAGACAGCCTTTTCGATACCGTCCTTTCCTCCTCTGACAACCCTGGTGTCATCAGAGATGGAGCTCGCAGAGTTGGTTGAAGCCCCTGAGATGGTTCTGAGACCCACTGCTAGTCTGTCAGCACCGTCTTCAACTCCAATCCCTTCTGTTCCTTCCAGAGGTTTTGGCTCTTGGGTGTCCTCGGCCGAGCCCGAAGGGGATTTGTCGGGGCCTCTTCTTTTGGCACTGAGTCTCCCACTTGGTGCCTCTGCTAGGGGGACCCAGACGCTGGTCATGGTCTCGCAGCTGGGCCTTTCTTCAGATTCTGGTGGGCCCGCCTTCGAGGCGATGAGGAGCGTGCTGGACAATTCTCCAGTGACTTCACCGGAATCTGTGACTCCTTCCTTGGACAGGGTGACTAGAGACCCTGGTGCCCCCTTATCTTCAGACAGAGTGGCTCCGAGGCCTGAGGATTCCTCCATGCATGGTTCCCCCCTTTTCCGAGGAGCTTTCAGAGTCCTTGCCTGAAGAGCCATCCTGGAAAAAATTGTGCAAGAGGAAGCACATAGACTCCCCGGATGCGTCCGTCACCTCGGACACCGACCTTGATGATGCGGAAGGGTCCCCTAAGTTGTCCTCTGACGATGTCTCATTCTCCGATGTCCTGGAGATCATGAGATGGAGGGGCGACTGGCCCTCCAAAACCCCTTCCGTGGAGGAGTCGGTCTTCCTTAAGGCCTTCGGAGCCCAGCCCTCCGCCTCCTGGGTGTCTCCACCCTTCGATGAATTGCTGGACCTTATTTGTCAAAGGGTGTGGGAGCATCCTGATTCTGTGGATCCAGTTCCCTCTCGCCCCAACAAATTTTTATCCGGACCCCCTGGTAAAGAATTCCTAACCAATGGAGTTCCGATAGGTGCTATGGTGGTGGCGTCTGCCACCCAGCAAGATGTGGCAGAGGCGTCTACGTCTATCCATCCTCCTAACAAGGAGTCCAGGAGCATGGATAGGTACGGGAAGCATACCCTGACTTCAGCGACATTTACCTTGAGGTCGCTGAATTATATGTGTCATTTTATGAGGCTCCAAAGGGATCTCATTAAGGAGTTAGTGGATACCCTTTCGGGTAACGTGCCTGAGGCATTGATGCAGTCTGTCAACACCCAGCTGTCTACCCTTTCATCTATTATTAACTCATCCATGAGGCTCATATCATATGCAGCCGAAGGGGTGAGTAGGGCAGCGAGTTCGGGCGTAGCCCTTAGGAGGCAAGCCTGGATGCACTTGTGTCACTTTGTGGAGGCTTTCAAGTCTTCTTTCACAGATGCTCCATTCAACAGGTCTTCTCTTTTTGGACCCAAGGTGAAAGACACACTCACTAGATGCGAGCAGGAGGGCAAGACTTTGTCTGCCGTTGGGGCCTGTTTTTCACTCCCTTCGAGACCTTATCCCAAGGCTCAGAGGGGAGGAAAGATGTGGTTCAGGAAGTCCCAAAAGTCTTTCCCTGCCCATCAAAGTGACCCCCCTCACAGAGGCAGAGGAGGGGGGAACTATTCTGGAAGACATCGTCCTAGAGGCAGCGGAGGCCCCCGCAACACAGGAGACCACAAATCTTTTCGTGGTTCCTCCTTCCAGCATCCCTGAAGGACAGCCCGACTGTGCATCTCCGGAGCCAGTCGGGGATCAATTTTTGGAGCATCCAAGGGCCTGGGGTTCCATCACCCAGGATCAGTGGGTGCTTCGTATCGTCGCCGGAGGTTACACCATTCCCTTTATCTGTCCCCCTCCACCTTCAAGGAGAATCCTGGACGTGCCACTCAGTCATCAGGATCAAGCAGCAATAGAGGTCACAAAGCTGCTCAAAAAGGGAGTCATCCAGCCAGTCCTTGCAGACCAGACCAGATTAGAAACTTACTCAAGGTTGTTTTTGGTGCCCAAAAAAACAGGGGACTTGAGACCCATCCTGGACCTCAGCCACCTAAACTGCTTCATAAAAAAGTCCAAGTACCGGATGGTCACGTTACAGTCCATTTTCCCATTGCTGGAAAAAGGAGTATGGATGTGCTCCATCGACCTCAAGGACGCTTACTATCATATCAAGATAAAATGAGTGTCCAGGATTCACTTACGCTTCCGTCTGGGAGACAGTCACTTTCAGTTCCGGGCCCTGCCCTTTGGTCTCACCACAGCCCCCAGGGTGTTTATCAAATGTCTGGCAGTGGTAACGACTCACCTCAGATGTCTGGGATTCCAGGTGTTTCCGTATCTAGATGACTGGCTCCTCTCCACCCCCACCAGGCATCTCCTCACTCTAGCCGTGTGTGCCACCATCCAGTATCCAGTTGGGTCATTTGTTAGGAATCACATTCAACTGGGAAAAGTCTGTATTGCTGCCATCACAGCATGTTGCCTTTATAGGCGCAGAGCTAGACTCTGTAGAGATGCGAGCATTTCTACCAACAGAGAGGATAAGGATATTACAGGACCAAGTACTAGCCTTGCTGCCCCGATGGAAAGCCCCAGCCAAGATGATTCTTCAGCTTTTAGGATCTATGGCCACCTCCATTTTTCTAGTCTCTCTGGCAAGTCTGCACATGCGAGTTCTTCAGTGGCTCCTGTCGACCCAGTGGTCATACCAAGAACTGCCGCTATCCCACCCAATTCTTCTTACAGAATCGTGCCGGTGGGATCTTTGGTGGTGGCTCCTCCCTTCCAACCTGAACCAAGGGAGGTCATTCTGTCCCCCCTTCTGTTGCCACAGTGACCACGGACGCCTCCCAGATAGGGTGGGGGGCATTATCTGGGCAAGACGGTCCAAGGCACGTGGCAGGATCAAGAAACCCACTTACACATCAATGTGCTGGACATGAGAGCAGTGCTCCTAGTGTTGCAGGCACTGCACACCTCTCTTCCCAAGGGTACCATCATGGTTCTCTCAGACAATATGTCAGTGGTCTGGTACCTAAACAAACAGGGAGGAACCAGGTCTTACCCCCTTTGCAGAGAAGCCTTGAGAGTGTAGCAATGGGCGATTGCTTCCCAGAGGTTTCTGGTAGCTACACACATTCCAGGGAAGTCCAATGTGATAGCAGACAGGCTGAGCAGAGTTATTCTGATGCCTCACGAGTGGTCCCTAAACAACCAAGCAGCGGCTTGCATTTTCTCCAAGTGGGGTCTTCCCTGCTGCGACCTTTTCACCAGCCCCTGGAATGCGAAGTGCAGCAACTTCTTCTCCCTGATTCCTCTTCCAGGGGAGTCACCCAGGGATGCTCTAGTCCACAATTGGCCCTCCGGTCTACTCCACACCTTCCCTCTGGTCCCTCTACTACCAAAGGTGATTCAGAAGGTGACCCACTTGGGAAGCAGCATGATTCTGATCGCTCCACACTGGCCCTGCCAAGTTTGGTTTCCCTTCCTCCGGAAGTATGCGGCGGAGGGTCCTTGGATTCTGGATCCAATTCCAGATCTCCTGACCCTGCAGTTGGGTCAGCCCCATCCTTCTCTGCAGACTCTCAAGCTAGCGGCTTGGCTGCTCCACTTCTGACCTTAGTCAGACAGTATATCCTCTCACCGCAGGTGGTCCAGATCCTGTCCTCTTTCCACAAGGCCTCCACTAAGGAGTTATATTCCAATAAATGGAAGAGGTTTGCCATTTGGGCCCAGCGGCACAACCTTGACCCTCTGACAGCCCCGGTTTCAGCAATGCTAGATTTTCTGGCAACACTTTTTCAACAGGGTTCCGCTGTCTCCACACTTAAAGTACAATTGGCAGCTATTTCTAACTACCATGTTGCCTTTGAGCCCTTGCTCATGAGTCATAAATTGTGCAAGGCCTTCCTCAAGGGAGCTTGGTTACTTCGCCCTCCGGTGTCACAACCTGTATTGCCATGGGATCTCAATGTGGTTCTAGGAGCCTTGACATCTCCTCCCTTCGAGCCGGTGGCCACTTGTGACATAAAGTTCTTATCCTGGAAGACCGCCTTCTTGGTAGCTATTACATCAGCCAGAAGGATTTCAGAGATTCAAGCCCTCTCTGTCAAAGCTCCTTATCTGATCTTTCATAAGGATAGTCTCTTTACGGTTGAACCCGTCATTCCTTCCTAAGGTTTCTTCTGCTCTTTGTCTGCAACAGTCTATAGAGCTACCAGTTTTCTTTCCAAATTTTTCCGGCGAAGCAGAATACAGACTTCATCAGTTGGATGTGCATAGACAACTGAGGTTTTACCTAGACAGGACACAACAGCACAGGAAGTCAGACCAGTTGTTTGTGGCCTTTGCGGACAACAGAATTGGCAAAGCAGTAACAAAGTCCACTATTGCCAGATGGATCAGGGATTCTATTTCATTTATTTATACATCAACAGGGAGGGACCTTCCATTTCCAGTTAGAGCTCATTCTGCTAGGGCCATGGCAACTTCAGTGGCCTTCCACACCAGACTGTCTGTGGATGAAATATGTGCGGCAGCCACTTGGGCTTCTCCACATACCTTTATTTCTCATTACAAATTAGATGTGGCGTCCAGGGATCGGGCATCCTTTGGTTCCACAGTGCTCAGGAGTGTCTCCCAGTGAGCCTCCCAGCATAATGGTGCTTGGGACGCTGTCCCATCTGTCAAGAATGTAGGTGAGATAGGATCTCACTACATCTTTTAGTTATGTACTTACCATAATGATAGATGTATGGGATCCATCTCGCCTACATTCTTACATACCCGCCCTCCTTCCCCCTACCTATTGGATTTGGAGGAAACTCTGTTGTTGAGGTTTCCAGAAAGTATTATTTGTCCTCTCCTGCCTTTGATTTTTTGGTTGGTTTGGTGCTTGTGGATGAGTTCTTTGTGGGGCAAACAAGATCTGGGGGTTTGGGCATGGTGCATCCTGGGATAGGGAGTTGGCCCAGCCAATAAGAGACTTTGTGCTTTAGTATAGGCTGAGTCTGAGCCGATTTTCGGCTCCGAGCCCATCTGTCAAGAATGTAGGCGAGACGGATCCCATACATCTATCGTTATGGTAAGTACATAACTAAAAGTTAGTAGTTTCCACGGGCTGTGAGTTCTGCATGGGGGAGGGCGTTGCTACCGCACATGCGAGTTGCACTGTTAAAACAAAAACAAAGAAAAGAAAAAGTGATCCCATATAAGATGTTTGGATTTTAACTAATATACTGGTTTAATTTGTTTTCATTCTCTTTGGGCCTTCAATAAAAGGACTGGAACCACAGATGATATAGTGGGGTTGTAGAGATGGTGGATGGCGAACATTTGCTTGTGCAGCTCAGGTGGGTCTTTTCCTGGTGCTGTCAGGTAGGTACCTTTATTCTTTTAAGTCCATTCAGTTATTTGTGATGTTGGGCATAAGCTGTAGTGTTGAATGTATGTTCTGTGCTGTGACGGATGTTCCTTTATCCAATGTTGGCTCTTTTGTGTGTGATCCTTCTGTTGGTTTTGCTAGTGATCAAACTGAAGGGACCAAGATCAGTGGGTTGGCATTTTCTTGTGATTTGGGGGATCTTTGCCCTTTCCATTGGCCTTCTTGCTGTGAGGTATCTGGATTTTGAACTGCAGCTTTGGATCTTTAAGGTAATTTGTTCCTCAGTGTATCCAGCCGTATGTCTTGTTGTTGTCAAGTGCCTGAGGTAGACGCTGGTTCGTGGTGCTGGGAGCCACACGGAATCACTGGGAGGCCTGCTGGGTGAGTGACAGAGTGCAAGAATGCCCGAGATTTTCATCAGATTCTCTCTTCTTGAAGTGAGGTTTTGAATAGTTAAGGAGGGCGGAAGAGAAAAACATGTGCAAAACCAGTTACTTGCTCAATCTGCTAAGGTAGTATATACCATTTGTGGGTCTTTGGTTTTCCTCATTACTTATGGTTTTGTACAGATTTTCAGCTTTAAGAGTTTATTGGGAGTTTGGCATAAGGCTATAGGGTTTGCATTAACAAACAAAAGGTGTAAGTTTTCCTCTTACAAGAGAACTTTGGCAGGGTTTAAAATGTCTCACAAGGATGGTCAGTCTGGTATGAACCACTGGACGATGGTATTGTAGTTTTTGGGTGTTGGTATGTGCCATTTCCCAAAAGTAGTAACAATGGTGAAAGTTATTTGCAATATTAAAGCATTAAAGGGCAAAGTGGTTTATTACTGTTTTCATGCTGTGTTATGCTTCTGGCTATACTTCATTTTAACAAACCATCAGCTGTGGATTACCGTTTTACAGGAATGCATTGGGATTGTACATCTGAATTCAGTGAAACTTGACAACCATGGGTGTGGGTGGGATAGGGAGGGGAGTACACACAGCGTAATTGGTGCACATGTTGGAGAATTAAGGAAGCAGCATCTCAATATGTATACAGTTCGTGTGTACCTGATTTTGACTCTGATTTAGCTCTGCTCCCTACTACATTGTGGTAAGCTAGTATACTGTAGTGTTTACTAGTACTAAGATTTGGTGTGGTAGGCTGGCCTACTACCTTTTTCAGTCCTGCTTTTATTCAAGGCATTGTCCAGAATTCTGGTCTAAGGCTTCTCAACGGTACAGAGGTTAGTTGAATTGTCAGATATGGGTCTCATTATTTACTTATTATATTTATTTAATTTCCATCATGTTAAGAGGGTAGAGGAATTTAATGGGGAATATGGCTGATTTTGACTTACCATGGATACCAGTGGGTACTCATGAGATGAATTGTCAGCCCATGCCTGGCATGGCTAGGTATTACCATGGCCATTACTTCGACAAACAGCAAAGCCCATTTAAAAATAATAATAATAATAAATATTTATTTGTTTATTTATTATAATTTATTTATCTATTTTAGACAAATAACCCTAATGTCTTGCAATTGAGAAAGGGGTGACATTTCACCATTCAAGAGTGAAATTTTTGTGGAAAGTAGTAGTAGGCCCTTGGAGGTGGCATAGCAGGGTTGATTTTGGAGGGAGTTCAGAGGGCGGGCAGTTTCTTTATAAATGGATTTTAGGTATATCAGATAATTTACATTTATCTCTTTTGCAGATGGTGTGGCACTTGTTGTTTTCAGTTGCTGATGTGCTACATAATGGGGTTGAGGTCAGAGTGGAGAGAGGGTGAGCTGAACGTGGTTGATGGCCATACTGAAGGAGACTGGGGAGGTAATGGTGGGTAAGTGGATCTGGCTTCCAGAATAGAGCGCATCAAGGTCACAGGTGGGGAAGGGCAGAGCAGGTATCAGCCTTCCACTGGAAGCAAGTGGGCTCAAGAGGAGATGATGGTTGTTGCAGTGGAAGTCCCAGTGAGACCACAGAGAAGAGAGCACAGAGAGAGCAACAGTCAGTGGCTTGAAGGAAGTTGTTTGAAATGTAAGGGTTTCTGTCAAGGTCATGGTTTGGGTGCTGGAGTGTGCACAATGAGGTTACAGGTAGTCCTATTTGACTCAGTGCTCATTAAGGCACATCAGAGTTGGTACCTTGGGGTAGTGTGGGGGCAAGTGAGGAGGCACATTGGGGGCATTGTAAAGCACGGGTTGAAGGAGCATGATGTGTTGGAGGAGCTGGGTCCTTGGTGGATGCTCAATATGTAGAAGGTTTAAGCAGAGGCATTTGGTTAGTTTGCTACTCCTTTCCTGGGACTAATAGGAGGTTGCATGCTATATGCACTCCTTTCAGAGTAAGAGGACTTGCTGGGTATTGCAGGTATGTGAGGGTGGCAGGAGAATGGGTCGGGGCTTACTTTTGGGGGGATTGGTGGTGGCTGGGCTGTAAAAAGGGGGAGGTTGGCTGGAGGTGGGACATGGAATTTTCAAACCAGTTTTAATTTGGTTGGTATAGTATTAGCAGGGAAGTTGGGGGGAATAGGGTCCATTTTCACTTGGTCAAGATGGAGTGGTATGGTTTGCTTATGCAGTCAGGGAAGGGCATGTTAGGTGGGGTTAGAAGGATTAGATGCTTATGGCAGGATTTTGGGGGTAAAGAAGTAAAGCATATGGAAGGGTGTTGCTAGCCTGGTCATATTGAATTATAACCAGCAAGTGTTAGGAAATTGGTGGGACAGATTGTCGAGTTGGTTTGGTTGAGGCTTGGGAGCAAGTTGGGGCATTCCAATTGGTCAAGGAGCTTTTAACTGCACTTACTTCAGTTCCATGGGTGACTGGGTTAGGTTAATTTACTAACTATTCGCCAGTTTCTTGTGCTGGATGGATGTGTACATTTTCTTTCTTTGCAAATAGTGGTGTTATGTTGGGCGTTCTAGTTGTCGGAGTGAAGCATAAGGCAGTCACTCATGATCATGCAGAGGTCATATCAGTTGGTGGCCTGAAGCCGGCAGAGATGGGAAAGGCCACAGTTTGTATCAGTTGGTGGGCCTGAGGGACATTCTGGACATTGGCATGGAAGGTAGTGAGGTTGCAGGTAATGACTTGATTATAGCTGCTCCTTTAGGCAGGCAGAAGTGGCATGGTTTGAGATTACTGTGGACGTCAGGTACATTTGAGGTAAACTTGGAGCATGGTATAGAAAGTGTTTAGTGAACATTAAGGGTATTTTGGGGTAGAACCTAGGTCGGGCAGAATTAACAACAGCTGTCAGTTATATATGAGATAAACTTGGAGCATGGTGTAGTAGGTGTTTAGTTAACATTCAGGGTATTTTGGGGTAGAACCTAGGTGGGGCAGAATTAACAACAGCTGAGGTTGGGTTGATTTTGGGATTAGCGGCTGGAGGTGGGACATGGAATTTTCAAACCAGTTTTAATTTGGTTGGTATAGTATTAGCAGGGAAGTTGGGGGGAATAGGGTCCATTTTCACTTGGTCAAGATGGAGTGGTATGGTTTGCTTATGCAGTCAGGGAAGGGCATGTTAGGTGGGGTTAGAAGGATTAGATGCTTATGGCAGGATTTGGGGGGTAAAGAAGTGAAGCATATGGAAGGGTGTTGCTAGCCTGGTCATATTGAATTATAGCCAGCAAGTGTTAGGAAATTGGTGGGACAGATTGTCGAGTTGGTTTGGTTGAGGCTTGGGAACAAGTTGGGGCATTCCAATTGGTCAAGGAGCTTTTAACTGCACTTACTTCAGTTCCATGGGTGACTGGGTTAGGTTAATTTACTAACTATTCGCCAGTTTCTTGTGCTGGATGGATGTGTACATTTTCTTTCTTTGCAAATAGTGGTGTTATGTTGGGCATTCTAGTTGTCGGAGTGAAGCATAAGGCAGTCACTCATGATCATGCAGAGGTCATATCAGTTGGTGGCCTGAAGCCGGCAGAGATGGGAAAGGCCACAGTTTGTATCAGTTGGTGGGCCTGAGGGACATTCTGGACATTGGCATGGAAGGTAGTGAGGTTGCAGGTAATGACTTGATTATAGCTGCTCCTTTAGGCAGGTAGAAGTGGCATGGTTTGAGATTACTGTGGACGTCAGGTACATTTGAGGTAAACTTGGAGCATGGTATAGAAAGTGTTTAGTTAACATTAAGGGTATTTTGGGGTAGAACCTAGGTCGGGCAGAATTAGCAACAGCTGTCAGTTATATTTGAGGTAAACTTGGAGCATGGTGTAGTAGGTGTTTAGTTAACATTCAGGGTATTTTGGGGTAGAACCTAGGTGGGGCAGAATTAACAACAGCTGAGGTTGGGTTGATTTTGGGATTGGCTGGTAATGAGGTTTCTGGTTCTTTAATATGGTAGTATGCAGTTAGGCATGTGGGATTTAGGTGGAGTTTTAGGTGTGCATTTACAGTTGTCTATTTAGGTTACTGTGTTGGTAGAGGGACTATGATATGGTGATAAGATGCTGATATGCGTCATAAGGTGTATTAGGTGTTGGTAATGGTTCATATTAGTTTAGGGTTAGACAGAGTACTACAAGAACTATTTCATTACGCTTGAGGGAATTTTGTGGGTAGGATTTTGGAAGCATTGTAAGCATGGGGGTTGTTTTAGACATTTTGGGAGCAGGGCGCTTTGTTTATGTGGATGATAGAAAGTTTAAACAAGGCATGTTTTTGGAGTTTTCAGAAGTTGGCATGTTCTTCTGCTTTGTGTTGTGGCTAGGGTTTTAGCCAGGAGGGGCTTTAAGAGGTAATGTCAGCAAAGGTGAGAATGACATTAGGTGCTGTGCTGTATCGGATGGTTGGAGGGATGGCCGGATGGCTCTTGGAAGTCTATTGTATAATGCTGCTGTTATGGGTTAGTTGCTTAATGCTATGATGGCCTGTTAAAACATGTTATGTTTATAATGGACAGGTGGTGTGATGTTAGTATTGTTACTGTGTTGACAGGAATTTCATTTGGTTATTACATTCATTAGAGTGGTAAAATGGGGTGCAAGGTAGCATGAGGATAAGCAGTTGCGTTTGCGTAGTTGTACTGGCAGAGAGTTTTAGGTTTGGTTATGCAGTTGGCTGGTAATGTCTTTTACATCCTTGAGGCTTCCGTTGGCTTTGAGATGCAGATTATTTAGTTCATTTGTAGTGGCTATACGGGGTTATGAATTTATGTTTTGTTACATTGGCTTTAGGAAATGGATCAGTAGTTTATTGCCAGTTGTTTGGGTAACTGGCTATCTTGTTAGTTATCTGATAGGACTTTGGGAGGTGATGCTACAGATCCATCTTAGTTACTGGGGATGGGGTACACTGAATGACATTGGCCTAATTAATTAATGGTGGTTAGGTTGCTGAAAGTTTATTGAGAAAGTGGGAACAGCCTTGTTAGGCTGGTGGCTGGAGAAGACGGACAGGTGTGCCCTCTTCTCTTCCCCCTCTGGTTTTGGATGGTCATTCCAATGAATTGGGAAAGGAAGTAGGTATTGAGGTGGCTAGATAAATAAGCAAGCAGGGATAAGGACACTGCTTATTTGGTTGGCTGTTAATTCAATAAGTGATAAAGGAAGTGAGTAATGAGACACTGCTTCATAAGTAAAATAAGTGGGATGTGCAATTCAATAAATGGTAAATGAAGTGAGTAGTGGGATGCTGCTTCAATCAGCTATATTGTGAAGTCATTTGTATTAATAAATATTGGATAACAAAGTTATGCTTATGAAAGTTTAATAAAGATCATCAAACGTTATTTGGTGTGATGTGTTTATTGAAGGGCACTGGGAAAAATGAGGTTTGGTAACAAACCAATGGGAAAAATGAGGTTTGGTAACAAACCAATTTTGTCCAGAGACATCTTCAGTGTGGGATTAGCTAAATATATTAGTAGGAGTAAAGAGTGTAGGGGGGG
This sequence comes from Protopterus annectens, assembly GCF_019279795.1. Taxonomy (NCBI): domain Eukaryota; kingdom Metazoa; phylum Chordata; order Ceratodontiformes; family Protopteridae; genus Protopterus; species Protopterus annectens. The sequence continues at coordinate 743,910,028 of NC_056732.1, forward strand.
GATAAGGGTTAAATGAGGAGGGATGATTGGGAGGAAATGAGGTATGGGCAGAGAGGGGTTAAGAGTTTTATGCAAGTGAAACTGGGTAAGGAGTCACATTTTGGCATGAACTTGATACCCACCCTCCTTCGCTCTTTTTAGAGGAATAGTGGGGATTGTGGTTATTTTTCAGATTGGGTAGGGCAGTGAAGACTGGGTCAAGACTTGCTAGGTCACGCTGTCCTGATTAATATTTCATGGATGTGGATGTTGCAATTCTTACTGGCTCAGGATGAGCAGGGTCATGCTGTCCTAATTAATATTACATAGCTGTGGATGCTGGAATTCAATCAGCTATATTGTGCTGTCATTTGTATTAATAGATATTAAGTAATAAGTTCACTGAAAAAACAATCAGTAAAAACAAAATGAAAATGTCAGCAAAGCTAGAACTTCCACTTAGTGACCTCCCAAACCTCTTGTATCAGAGGCACATGGGATATATGCAAATGATCCATATGAGCATCAGGTGTTTCAGCAATTCTGAATTTCCATGACTTGTTTCGCCAGTTTACTGAACAATTTCAGGGCAATAAAGCTAAACCCCACTAGCTATGGATATGCATATTTCAGCCTTGCTATGACCTCATCAGCACAGCACAAGTATAGTGTTTTATTAAGCATTAGAAACACATGGCTGTTATACCCAACTGATGTCCATTATCATTAGGGTCACTGCAAAAATATCCCAAACAACAAACTAAAACAATAAGTAAGAAAGTTACTGAAAAACCAATCAGTAAAAACAAAATGAAAACTCCAGCAAAGCTAGAACTTCCACCGTGTGACCTCCCAAACCTCTCATATCAGAAGCACATGGGATATACACAAATGATCCCTATGAACATCACGTGTTTCAGCTAATTGGCAATTCTGAATGCCCATGACTTGTTTCATCGTTTTACTGGACAATATCAGGCCAATAAATTCAAACCCCACTAGCTGTGGATATGCCTATTTTGGCCTTGTTATGACTTCATCAGCACAGCACAAAGTCATCGCTTTACTGGACAATTTTTGGCCAATAAATCCAAACCCCACTTGCTGTGGATATGCATATTTTGGCCTTGTTATGACCTTATCAGCACAGCACAAGCAGAGTGTTTGACTAACCATTAGAAACACAGGGCTATTATACCCAACTGATGCTCATTATCATTAAGGTCACTGCAAAATATCCCAAACAACAAACTAAAACAATAAGTAAGAAGGTCACTGAAAAAACAATCAATAAAACCAAAATGAAAACTCCTTCAAAGCTAGAACTTCTACTGAGTGACCTCCCAAACCTCTTGTATCAGAGGCACATGGGATATATGAAAATAATCCCTATGAACATGAGGTGTTTCAGCTAATTAGCAATTCTGAATGTCCATGACTTGTTTTGTCATTTTACTAGACAATTTCAGGGCAATAAAGTCAAACCCAACTAGCTATGGATATGTATATTTCAGCCTTGCTATGACCTCATCAGCATAGCATAAGCAGAGTGCTTGACTAAGCATTAGAAACACAGGGCTGTTACATCCAACTAATGCCCATTATCATTAGGGTCACTACAAAAATACAAAAGTATCCCAGACAACAAACTAAAACAATAAGTAAGAAGGTCACTGAAAACCAATCAGTAAAAACAAAATGAAAACTCCTTCAAAGCTAGAACTTCCACTGAGTGACTTCCCAAACCTCTTGTATCAGAGACACATGGGATATATGCAAATGATCCATATGAACATCAGGTGTTTCAGCTAATTAGCAATTTTGAATGTTTATGACTTGTTTTGTCATTTTACTGGACAATTTTCAACTGGACAAATGAAAGACCTTTTCCTTGACTTTCTAATCTTCACTAGCTTTCTACAGTTCTTTTGTTTTTCTATTCTCTAACTATCTATTTCACTGAGAGTGAGAAAAAAAGGACACCAATTTGAACTTCTTTATTTTCCTTACAAAGCAATTATATACAACTGCCCATTTGTAAAATTTTTCCTTTTGTATAACAAGTGTAGTATCTACTGTCTTTTTGTGGAGCTTTTCTCCCCGGGCCTCTACTGAAAATGGACATGTATCCAGCTAGACTAGCCCGGTCAACAAATGTAAAATAAAATAATAAATACATTTTAGGACAACAAAGCCAAACTCCACTAACTATTGATATGTATGTTTCAGCCTTACTATGACCTCATTAGCATAGCATAATCAGAGTGTTTGACTAAGTATTAGAAACACAGGGCTGTTATACCCAACTGATGTCCATTATCATTAGGGTCACTACAAAAATATCCCAAACAACAAAATAAAACATTAATTTAGAAGGTCACTGAAAAAAACAATCAGTAAAATCAAAAGGAAAACTCCTGCAAAGCTAGAACTTCCACTGAGAGACCTCCCAAACCTCTTGTATCAGAGACACATGGGATATATGGAAATGATCCCTATGAACATCAGATGTTTTAGCTAATTGGTAATTCTGAATGTCCATGATTTGTTTCATCATTTTACTGGACAATTTCAGGCCAATAAAGCCAAACCCCACTGGCTGTGGATATGCACATTTGGGGGTTGGCATTATTGGCCTGAAATTGTCCAGTAAAATGACAAAACAAGTCTTGGACATTCAGAATTGCCAATTAGCTGAAACACCTGAAGTTCATAGGGATCATTTGCATATATCCCATGTACCTCTGATACAAGAGGTCTGGGTGGTCACTCAGTGGAATATCGAATAGAGAAAACTAAACAGCAGCTAGGACAAGAAGTGTCATTGTTAGAAGATTATAGAAGAGGGAACAGATAAAAAAAAATACTAAGAAAGATAGATATGATAAAAGCAATGTGCAGTATTAGAACAGACCAGGATTTATTATGCACTATTGGAGATAAACTAAAAATTTCAAAAAAGGCGGAAAGACTTAGAAGATACAAAGATAAATAAAAGTGAAAAGCACAAAATAAGCAATTTATTGATTACCCAAAAAAGTTTTATAGAGACTTGTGGAAATAAGGTAAAAGGAATTGAAAGACCGACAAAAAAAAGAGGAAGTAGATACATTTTGGAGAAGTAATTATGAAGATCCTGTGGAACATAACAAAGATGCTAAATGTATAGAAGAAGTAAAAGAAAGAATAAGAAGTTTAAAGGTACTGGATATGAAATGGGATGAAACAACAGTCAGAGAGATTGAAGCAAAGTTGAGAAAAGCTCTAAATGGAAAACCTGAGGCCCAAATGCAGTACCTAACATTTGGCTTAAAGTATTAACTTTTTTGCACAAGGATCTCGCCATGAGTAAGAACTATATATATGCACATCCCGAACAGACATTGCTCTGGTTAACAAGAGGAAAAACAATGCGCTTACTTCAAAGTGAACCTGCAAGCTACCCTAAAAATTATAGACCAATAACTTGTCTTCCGATGACATATAAACTATACATGGGAACTGATGCCAACAGAGTTTATAGTCATTCAGAAGAAAACTCAATTATGGCAGGAGAAAAAAAAGGGCATTAAAAAAAAGTCATATGGAACAAATTTGTAGTGGAGAACTGTAAGAAGGGGAAGAATCTAAGTATGGCATGGAATGACTACAAAAAAGCATTTGGTAGTATCCCACATTCATGGATAAAAGAGTGCTTAAAAATGTTTAAGATACACCCTACACTGATTGATTACATTACAGTAACCATGAAACAATGGCAGACCACTTTGCAATTAAGCCATGATAAAGGACAGATTATTATCCAGGGATAAACATCCAAAGGTGAATATTCCAGGGTGACTCTTTGTCACTGTTGCTATTCTGTCTTGGTATTAATCCATTAAGCTGTTTACTTAACAGCTTAGGCCACGGCTACAATTTGGTTTCTAGAAAACAAAGTCTAATGACTTCTCATCTTCTCTTTCTGGATGATTTAAAACTGTATAGCTCATCAGATGAGGAACTGAAAGCACAGCTGCAGGTTGTCAAAACTTTTTCAGATGATATTGGAATGTCATTTGGTCTTGATAAATGTGCAAAAGCAAGCTTTAAGAAAGGAAAGCTACAGCACCAGGAAAACAGCAGTTTGGAACAAGAATGTGATATAAAAGAACTTGAGCAAGAGGGAGTGTAAGAATATTTGGAACTTGATGAAGGATCAGCAATAAAACATGAACAAATGTAAATAAAGCTCAGTAAGGAATACTTTAGAAGACTTAAGTTAATCCTGAAAACAGCACTGACATCTAGGAATAAGATCCAAGCCATAAATCAATTTGTTCTTCCTGTCCTAACTTACAGTTTTGGAGTGATTGACTGGCCCCAAAAAGCGTTGGGTAGATTGGATATTAAAACAAGAAGGATGCTTCATGCTAACCAAATGATTTATAAAAATCAGTGTATACCAAGATTATATATTCCCTGTTGCAAAGGATGGATGGGCCTACTTGAAATTGATTACATGTATAGATCTGCAATTGTGGGACTCCACACATATCTACTGACCTCACAAGATCCAAATGTAGTGAAAGTTTTGAAACTTGAGGAGAATAAATCTAAGATGACATCTCTGCTTAATTTAGCAGAAGCATATCGATGTTAAACAGGAATGGAAATCAAACCAGAAGTAGATAAAAAATAGGCAGCAACTGAATGTGCAAAAAACAAAAGAAAGAATATAAGGTGACCGACCAGATGAGAAGGCAAGAAATGTGGAAAAAACATAAATATAGTTACAAGTATAGAAAACTTCTGGAAGAGCCTCATGTTGATCAAGAATGAATGCAGGAATGGTTAAGGAGAGGTGAATTCACATCAAGAAATGAAAGGTTAATATTGGCAGCCCAAGACAGTGGAATATGTACACGCTGGTTTACAACATCCATTGAACATGTGGGAGAAACAGATATATGTAGGTTTTGTAAAGCCAAATTGGAAACAGTCACACACCTTGTTGCTGGTTGCGATGCACTAATGGCAAAGGGACTGTATATTAAAGGCATAATAATGTGGCAAGGCTATTACACTGGAGATTGTGCAAACATTATGGTAACAGTGGCTGAAAAACACTGGAAACATGAGCCACAAAGAATCATAGAAAATGATGAAATTTATATCACATGGGATCACCCAATACCAACAGTTGAAAAGATAGATGCTAGAAAACCGGATATAGTGGTCCAAGAAAAGAAGACAAAAGTAGCATTGATCATTGAAATCGCCAAGATACCCAGACAGTTCCCATAGTAGTAGGTGCAACTGGTCTTATAAAAAATAATTTACAATCACATTTAGATATGCTACCAATCCATGTAACACCAAATGAATTGCAGAAGGAGTCATTACTAGACACATTGCAGGTGCTGTGAAGAGCACTTTTGGTTAATATCAAAGAGTAAATCAATACTAATTTCATGAACTTTAATCATACTTTGACTTACGAATGGGATCCAGTCCTGTCATGGTATTAGAAACCCAAAAGACTTGGAGAATTAAAAAAAAGTTAAGTTTGACTGTTGTAACCTTTTATATTGTTTTATTATATCTGTCTTGGAGCTTATCACTCCTTCTTGTTTGTATGTATGTTGGAGCTTTTCTCCCCTGACCTCTACTGAAAATGGACATATATCCAGTTAGACTAGCCCAGTCAACAAATGTAAAATAAAAATAAAATAAAAAAAACAGTCAAACCTATCCTCGCATTGTCGATATTTCAGACTGCATGCATTAACAACTACTGCTACTTTACTAAGCATTAGACTGTATCCATAAACTATGCATTAAACTAAAAACTTACATTAATGCTCATAATTCATCATCTTCAGTAAGCTTTACACAGAGAGTGTAAGTTAATTACAATAAATTACAGATAGCTATTTATTCTGGCTCTATCTGTAGTACATGCATTAGTAAGCATCAGAGAGTACAGTAAACTATTGACATACAACTAATGGAAACCTTCAAAATTCGTTCTACTAAAGCATACCAAACATAGTCAAGGTGAACTAAACTTCATAGCAGATACAGCCAACCACAAACAAAAACCAAATAAAAACAATAAAATAAATTGTATTAAGCCACACAACAGGCTATAGATCCACAAAGGTTTAATCTTCTCTAGTGCCTCGGTCACAAGACTTTCAAGGAGTAACAAACAACATCTGAAAAAGTTTTGTATACAATATAACAATTAGTTAACTAATTAAAGCAATTAAAGCAAATATTTCCAATTAACTTCACAATGCAATCCTTCTGTTGTTAAAGTATTATATTTCAAAATAAATAAAAATTATTTTATTAAAATATGTTCTTTTAAAACAGAACTACTACTAACATTTAAATTAATCTGTCCAAGTATAGTACTTTTCAACAATCTAAAATCACCATTTTGTTGTTCTTTAAAATGTGCTGATACAGACTTCCCCATGCACTTATTTTTGATATCCCTAATATGTTCCACTAACCTAACCTTGCACATTCTTTTCATTTCACCAATATAAAATAAATCATATGGACATTGTAGCACGTATATAACCCCCTTAGTGTACAAGAAAAATATCCCCTTGGTGAAAAATTTATATTATTTTTTTTTTCAAAAGAACTAACTACATGACTACAAACTACACAACCATAACATGGAAAAGTCCCAAATTTTATTATTAACCTATCAAAACTCACATTAGGGGAAACAAAATTGCTATGTACCAGCATGTCTTTAAGGTTATGTCCCCGCTTGTAAGAGACACAAAGATGTCTCCGAATCAAATTAGCTAAATCTGGATTTTTTTTTATAGCGGATATAATTGCATGCCATTTTCATGCACTTTTCAGAGGCTTTGTTTGCTTTTCGACAAATTCCCATATGCATGTTTATTAATCAACCATTCAAACACCCATTATGTTACAACCACTTTATATGTCAGACCTGTTTGAACAAAAAAGGACTGCCAGCATGTACAATTTGATAATATAAACATTCCTCCAGATTCAGTAGTGCAGGAGCTCCAGCAGGCAATATGTCTGCCATGCGATCCAGGAATAAGCTGTAGGGATCTGCATGAGTGCTCCTGCACTAGTCCTGCACGGACTCAGCCCCTGTATGCAAATTACGCCATTTGCAGGAGAAATCCATGCAGATGAGGTGAATTTGTGATCCAGGAAGCTGCAAGCCGGCCGTGCAGGCCTAGTGTAATCTGCAGAACTGAACTCCACCAGTAACGGAGTACATTTCTGCAAACTACAAAATGGAACCATGACAGCTCCAAATAAAGGGTGGATATTATGTAGAAAGCATGCCAATTGCCAAATATAAGGCCATTGGCATGGAAAACAGTTGCAAAAATAAAAAATCAACTTTTATTTTTTTAACCGATCTCGGCTGTTTAAGCATAGGGCAGCGGCGCACAAATGGGATCGGGCAAAAAATAAGAAAAAATACCTAAAATAAGCATTCTAATCAAAATCACTATTTTCCTATTATACTCAATGGCAGGCAGAAGACAACATGGCCAGTGAATAGTGGTTGCTAAGGGGGAAGCTCAGTGTAGGACATGTAACTATGCATCAGCAGTAAATCCTATGCAAATGAGGGGAATGATACTGAATCCCAGATTTCCCTGCATGCTAGTCAGCACCCAGCAGTGTAAGAGCAGGAATAGCTTGGTGCAAGCCTAGGAGTTAGCTGACATCATAGGGGGATGTGTCAGACATACTGTAAGCAGATTGGAGCCCTGTGGCTCGGGTTTGCCCTTAGCTTAGCAGAGCTAAGCAAGGGGGTGTGTCTGAGGATGGCTAGAACTCTTTACATTGCCTAAGCAGGTGTGCTCGCCGGGCACCAGGTTTTAAAGGGGAAAAAAAAGTAAACCAGGAAATAGCAGCTCTGTGCACATTTGAGTACTGTGTTTTCTTGGGGCACCCCCGGGCTTAAACAGGAAAGCAATGGGAAGGGAAAACAGCAGTAAGAAGGTAATCTAGGAGAACTAGCATAGCTGGCAGGTGAAATGTATCAGAATCAGCCAATTACACAGGCAGCAGACCAGCCCAGCCCAGAACACTACTATGCAAACACCTTTTCCTATGTTTTTTTGCACAGACTCCACCACTGGTGTATACAAGTGGGGAACTTTTAACAAACAAAAACAACAAAATGATAGGGGCTGCAATAGCTATCATACAACAACATGTGGAAGAGGCTGAGGGTGGTGAAGACGTGAATGCTGTTGAGCAATCCACAGTGAAGAGATGGAGAAGAGTGTACAGACCCAGGGTAACCTACAATAAGGCTACATGAGCTGGAAATAGTGTAGTGCTATAGGATGGACAGGGGCCTCCTACAGCAAATTGTTGAGCTGTGCCGGCCTCGTCTCACACGCAGAACTAACAGAGGGGAACCCATCCCAGTGGATACCAAGGTATGTGTAGACCTAAGAATGCTAGCTACAGGTACCTTCCAAAGGCCAACTGGGGATATCATTGGGATCTCACAGGCATCAGCATCCACGGTACTCCACCAGTTCCTGGATGCCATGTCAGCACATGCCGTTGAGTATGTATATTTCCCCAGCACCCATGAGGCGTTGGCCAGCAATATGCATCTCTTCCACCAAATAGCAGAATACCCTGAGGTAGTGGGTGTTATAGACTGCATGCACATATGCATCAAAGCACCACCCGATGAGCGGGGTAGAGTCTACATCAACCGCAAGGGCTTCCCCTCCATCAACTGCCAGGTTGTGTGTGATGCCCAGGGCATAATAATGAAGTGTGTGCTGGCTGCCTTGGAAGCAATTACAATTCCTACATCTGGCACCTGACGCAGCTGAACCAGAGATTTGCCAATGGGGACATCCCTTATGGTCGCCTAGTGGGGGGATGCTGGTTACACACTGGAGCCGTGGCTGACCCATCAGAAATGCACACACTCCCGAACAAGAACTCCATAATGACACACACGCACAGACCATAATCATAATAGTGCGTGAGTTTGGGATGCTCAAGTCATAGTTCCAGTGCCTGGACACATCTGGTGGAGCCTTGCAGTACTCACCAGCTACATGTATTCAAATTGTCATTGTATGTTCCATGCTACCCAATATGATCCTGGGAAAACAGCTGCAGCAGGAACAGCACGGGGCAGGGCCACACAGCCCCCCACCATTGCCAAGGCCTGCACAGGTACAAAGTGACTCAGAGGAGGAACAACATGAGGCTACCCCAGTAGGCAGAAGGAGGCATGCCAGTATGCCCTGGCCTTGGCAAAGAGGCAACGCATAGCCCATACACTGACACAGGAGGGACCCAAGGAATGACACCTCTCTCTGACTCACACATACAGTAAAAGGGATGTCAAATATGGCATTACTTGTGCTCAACCATGTGTAGGGAGTGTACCATGTGCATCTGACATAGGCAGCCCTCCAACACCACTCTCAGTACTGGCACCTCCACAAGGTAAGTCACTCAACTTACCAATTGCCGAATGTAGTAGAATGTGTTGTTACCTGTATCTATGGTATGGACGTGAGCATGCAAGGTAATCGGGTAGCTGAATGGGATGCCAGCAGATAGCAGACATCTATAGTGGCAGCATGACATCAGTAACAAATACTGGCGTTACCATAGTAGCCAGTACTACACATGGTGACAAAACCCACTGCAGGAAATGTGCTGGACCACATGTGTGTCCATATGACTCATATATGCCAGTCAGGAAGGTTCACATACTCAACAGTTACAGTCAGCAGGACAGGTGTAGACAAACACAAACAAAGGTTGTGCTAAGGCCTCTGAATGATGCCTATGGGTAACCTCCCCCTCAGGCCTACACAGACAGACTACCTCAGGTCAGGCAGTGGGCTGTTAGTTCTGAAGGGTAGGAAGTCAGAAACTAATATGTAGGTCAATCAAACATAAGATCTGTAGTACACTAATATGCCACTAGTCAGCATGATAGGTTAGAAAACATAATGAAATGGAGTACCTGACATACCAGTACAGTCATAGCAAATGTGTACGTGTCAGGTGTGCCCCCCCAATCATGTGTATCAATGTAGAAACAGGCAGGTGTGCCCCCCATATCCCATGTAGACATGCAGTAACAGTCAGGTGTGCCCCCACACAATCCTATGTAGAAATGTAGTAATAGTCAGGTGTGCCCCCCAATCCTGTGTAGCAATGTAGAAACAGTCAGGTGTGCCGCCCATATCCTATGTAGATATGTAGTAAGTCAGGTATGCCCCCCTAATCCTATGTCGAAATGTAGTAACAGGTGTGCCCCCCAATCCTGTGTAGCAATGTAGAAACAGTCAGGTGTCCCCCACCCATATCCTATGTAGACACGTAGTAACAGTCAGGTGTGCCCCCCAATCCTATGTAGAAATGTAGTAACAGTCAGGTGTGCCCCCCAATCCTGTGTATAAATGTAGAAACAGTCAGGTGTGCCTCCCCGATCCTATGTAGAAATGTATAAACAGTCAGGTGTGCCCCCCAATCCTGTGTATCAATGTAGAAACAGTCAGGTGTGCCCCCTCCCCCAATTCTATGTATAAATGTAGAAACAGTCAGATGTGCCACCCCTATCCTGTGTATAAATGCAGCAACAGTCAGGTGTGCCCCCACTCCTGTGTATAAATGTAGAAACAGTCAGGTGTGCCCTCCAATCCTGTGTAGAAATGTAGAAACAGTCAGGTGTGCCCCTCCAATCCTATGTAGAAATGTACTAACAGTCAGCTGTGCCCCCCAATCCTATTTAAAAATATAGTGACAGTCTGGTATGCCCCCCCAATCTGATGTAAACGTAGTAACATGCATGTGTAGGTATAATACCTGTGGAGCACAGATGACCAGAGGTGGCAAAGGTAGCAGGATAGATTGTAGGATTTGTACAATATGCAGGTATGTGTGTGTTAGGTTGGTGTGTGTTACATATTATGTGAGAGTGGTCAGTATGTATGCATGTTGAGGTTTGACCTGGTGGCCATGCCAAAGACAATTCCCCCCCAGTATAACACATACTAGCAGCACTATAACACATGCTAGCAGTAAGCCATTGTAAATGTATGGTGGTAATATGTGTCACCATCTGAAAGAGTGACATGGCATGGCTGTTCGGCTAGATATACAAGCAGTACACAGGGTAAAATACCCCGGACATACAGTATATAATGTGTAACTGCGAAATGGACACACCCTTGGAATTGTACATACAGGTATGCATCACATTATCTGGGACTGTAGTAGGGAATACTGGTGTTGTCTGCCCGAACACTTGCAGATCACAAGGGTGATAGGACTGATGTATTGGGAAACAGCGGATGTACCTGCACATGCCAGAATAACTGGAATGCCCCATGCATATCTGTGAGTCAGATGCAAGTAGTGTCCATAGCACACATGCACTGAGCTCACCCAAACACCACCCACAGGTACCTCCCTGGTCGTATCCCTGCTGTTGGGAATAGGTACAATATGACCCCCACCTGTATATGACAATAGCAAAAGAATGCAGCATGCAATGCAGGTGTCCCATGCAGAAGTGTCCCCAGCTGTAGGTAGCACCCTGCCAGCATCCACCCCACCTGATCAATACTGATATTAAGTATTGGCATGAATACCTAGCACACCTACCCTGTCACCACAGGGGAATATACTGTATGGCGGTCTGGGACTGTAGGACTGATAGAATGGAATGGCCTGCCACAGCTGGCCTGCATCACCACCAAATGGCCTACAGGCCTCTGCCAAAGGCTTGTGTCTCCCTCGTACTGCCAATGCATGTTATGTCATGGACACCCAAATAACAACATAACACACTCCACATAAGCCATATGCAAGGCCACATGGACAAACCACAGTAACATGTCCACCATGTCCAACTGCATGAACTGTGGACCAACACCAAAACACAGCTCTGATGAGGTGATAACCTTAGGGAAAGTATCAAAGAATGTATGCACAATATATGGAAGAGGATAGAATAATAGAGGGGGGTAGAAGCATGGGCAGCATGGAATGTGCATGGTACGGCACACAGCTGTATGCACACACTATCCCCGGCTGCAAAAACATAAATAGGTGGCTACATACCTGCCCGTACACCACAATAGGGGTAATGTTTTGACTTATGACCCCTGCCTCTGGGTAACCTGTGTGAATCTGTACAACTGTGAGGTACTGCCACAGCAAGATAAGGCCATACTGCCATGTCGATAGATGTACAAGTATGGGATCCTCTGCCAGCACTGTACCAAGGTGCTGAACCAGATACACAGACCTAGAAGCAAGTGTCTGCAGCTCCCCCTCCAGAATGGCATAACATTCCATGAATATGTAGGAGTTTGCCCACAATAGCGGACGCAGCTGCATTCACTCTTGTTCCCGAGGACATCACTGTGAGCAAGAATGGCTACCTGACAGTACTTGAGAACATAAAACATCACAGTGTTAAACAGTACACATGTCTGAATATCTCTGCTAACACCAGTACCATGTAGCAGAAGCAGCACAGACACAATCACCTACAGTACACACTGTCCCTTGCACAGTTTGACACCATATTGCCAAATGATCTACAGATACCCTGCAGAAACAGTTTGTTACCTGTAGGTGTACAACACAAAGGTCTGCACTGGAGTACAAACTACCTGGAATGGATCCACACATTCAATACAGAAGAGCATACTGGGCATGCTCACACACTTAAACAAATGAAGCCCATATCTGCAAACAACAGTGGCCCATACATATCTGACAGTTGCAGATATTAGTGCATACACTCCTCAGTATGCACCAGTCATGCTTTGAACACACACTGGATAGGAATACAGACACATATCCAAGGGCAACACACTATAATATGCCAAAAGTAGACATACATAGATGTGTGGAAGAGAGTGACTGTGACAAAGAGCCATCCATCATGAGGCCTGTCCCACACTGTGGAAATTAGCCACTGGTATCTGTCAGCATTACAGACTATATGGTGCAAATGCTAGCTGTGCAACATGACTGTACAAGACAGTAGTGATCTAGCAGCTGTATACATATACCTGTGGAATATAACCCTGTGTGTGCCTGCTTGTGGTGTGTCAACCTCTAGATGAATGGGTTATGGTCCATGCACACATGCTTTCCTCCCCATAGCCCTACTATGGCAAGCCTGCTGATGTCATCCACTTTGAAATACACTTTTCGGAATGAAGTGGCACATTAATCTCTGTAGCATGTCCAAAAACTACATAATGCTGTAGTCTAATAAACTAGTCAGGTAGGAGTTCTAATCCCAGACATAGCAAGTGTGTGTGTGTGTGTGTGTGTGTGTGTGTGTGTGTGTGTGTGTGTGTGTGTGTGTGTGTGTGTGTGTGTGTGTGTGTGTGTGTGTGTGTGCCTGTCTGTGTAGGGAGCAATGCTATTTAGGCTAGTCACACTCACTACAATTCAAATGCCCTACTTTGGCAAGGCTACTGATGTCATTCACTGTGAAATACACCTTTGGGAAAAATGTAGCCCAGCAATCTCCGTGGTGCATCCTATAACTGCGTAATGCTGTAGTGTGAAAAACTAGTTAGGTAGGAGTTCTAATCCCAGACATAGCAACTGTGTGTGTGTCTCTGTCTGCATAGAGAGCAATGCTTTTTAGGCTATTCACACTCATTACAATTCAAATACCCCACTTTAGCAAGGCTGCTGATGTTATTCACTGTGAAATACACCTTTGGGAAAGGTGTAGCCCAGTAATCTCCATGGTGTGTCCTACAACTGTGTAATGCTGTAGTGTGATACGCTAGTTAGATAGGAGTTCTAATCCCAGACATAGCAACTGTGTGTGTCTGTCTGTGTAGGGAGTAAGCTTTTTAGGCTAGTCACACACACTACAATTCAAATGCCCCACTTGGGCAAGGCTGCTGATGTCATTTACTGTGAAATACATGCTTGGGAAATGTCTAGGCCAGTATTCTCTGTGGTGTGTCCTATAACAGTGTAATGCCATAGTGTGATATAGTACTTTGGTAGGGGTTCTAGTCCCACACATGGCAAGTGTGAGTGTTTGTGTGTGTCTTTCTTTGTTTGTGTAGGGAGCAATGCTTTTTAGGCTAGTTACACTCACTACAATTCAAATTCCCTCTTTGGCAAACCTGCTGATGTCATTCACTGTGAAATGCACCTTTGGAGAAGGAGTACTCCAAACCTGCTGATGTCATTCACTGTGAAATGCACCTTTGGAGAAGGAGTACTCCAGTAATCTCTGTGGCGCGACCTATAACTGCATAAAGCTGTAGTGTAATAAACTAGTTAGGTAGGAGTTCTAATCCCAGACATGGTGTGTGTGTGTGTGTGTGTGTGTGTGTGTGTGTGTGTGTGTGTGTGTGTGTGTGTGTGTGTGTGTGTGTGTTTGTCATTCTAATCCTGTGTGGAGGTGGCTGTGAGTGTGTAACAACTGGACTCATTGTAGAATGGGTTTTGAAAATTTCTTATATGGTGGCCCTATTATATGTCACAATGTCCACCATACAATGATAACAGATGTGAAACAGCCGAGAAGATGGGGTGGCAATCCAAACCCCTACATATGACATCAAGGTCTGATGAACAAGGTTAGCAACCCTTGTTGTACACAGAGAACACTCTAAACTAATTTCTCATACACAAACACACTTGTTTAAGCAACAGCCACTATGCTGTTAGTACCCAGCATATTGCCCACAAATAGTAACCATGGTGTGACTGCAGTGGACGACAGAGGGCATGGCACCCTGTCCATCAGTAACATATGCACGTACATGCAGACAGTGTGCCTTCATGATGCTCCCCACTGGATGCCTGCAACACCTGTGGTGCCATCAAATGTGACCCACAAAGGACATACCATGTCTTATACACATGCCCTGTATGGACAGATGTCACTGACACCAGGGAATACCTGTATCATGCTATCAATGTAGGTGCTGGATCAACCTACTGTCCATTACCTGTTCCCAGCACATGAGGACAGGACAGGCATGTCTGATTATAACAATCTGTGTACACAACATGGGCCAGATAGCCCAGGTACAGTTCCGCATGTCACAGTACATGCATGTGGGATGTGTGCACATCCCAGACAGCATCCATGTCATGGACTAAAGAACACATACATGGCAAGCATAGAATAGCAATGGCCACACACAATTGTTACCCAGGTGATTGGATGGTGAATACAATATCCACCTGTGTAGGCCACTCCAGACACTACACCCCTGAGCCACACTGTAGACCATTGTCATGTAGCCTGATGCCAAGGTATACCCTTCACCTAGCTTTGTATTGCCTTCTGACACAGTCAACCACTATGCACCCGTGAAGCAATGCACACATGTATGTCAGTACTGGCACCCTGTGTCTGTGTGTGTGTGGTGTATGATGCTTTTGACCACATTCACACTCACTACAACCACTACTGGCATACTGAAGAATGCTGTCTGATGTCAGACACCTCCATATACCCTTTGCCCATATAACCTCCAGATAACCCCTGTGGTGCATGTGATACCTGCACAGTACTGTATTGTGGCAAACTAATTAGTGAGGACGTGTATTCCTGCCCCTGCCAAGTGTGACAATGTGTGTGAGTCCCTGAGAGACTGTGGCTGTGTTGACGCTGACACCTGTCCATGTGGACAGGCATGTGTACTACACCTACCGTATCATTACCATATCACTTTTGCAGATGTCACTCACCATCACATATATGTTTGGAGAGCTTCTCAACATGTAAGCTATGTGGTGCATCCAATAACTTCATAGACATGTGATAACAATACATAGTCAGTCAGGGATTTGATACCCTGTACTGGTAGGTGTGTGACACAAACATGCTTAGGTTTTACTCTCCCACCCCCTCTCTGACTTATCTTTGCCTCTGTCTGCCTCTCTCACTCCCTCTCTGGTGGATGTGGAGAACTACACCTGCTTTGCTTAGGTATCAGCATGTGTTTTGTAAGTGATGCTCATGATCAGCTGATGACCTCTGCACAAATTGCAGCCCTTCTCTAGCTGATTGCATGTGGAACAGCTGTGGTAACATTCCCATAGCCAATTGCATGGAAACACACTCCAATATCTAGGAACATCATGTTGGTGTTGGGCCTTTTCACTCACTGTGAGCAGGACCTAGATCTGGTGATTGATTGGGGATTCACCTCTAACAATATACACTGTGGAAACAGGCCAGCACACAGGAGGGGGATGTGCCTGACATGACTACAGAATGTAAGTGTTGCTATTTTGTATTAGGAGTAATGTTGGTTTAACAGAGTGTGTGTGGATATGGCTGGTCTACGTGTTTTAATACCTGTCATGACATTGCTATGTTTCTGAGGAAACCCCCATTTGTAGGGGCATCTGTAGACTGGGCAGTTTGTGCTGCCTTTTGTTTCTTGTGTTACT
>NC_056732.1:743926480-743963980 GCF_019279795.1 Protopterus annectens
TATGTGCTTGTGCCACCATGACAGCCTGAAACATGTGCCTGCTGGTACCAGCTGTGTCATGTCTGCCAGGTGCATTATGACCAGTGGCCCTACCATGAGCACCCTGGAACATCTGCCTATGTGGTGCCCTGTTGGACATCCAGCTATGCCTACTGTGACCAGATACAGTAGGCCCTATCTGGTGTAACGTTCCATACTTGCCTGAACCACCATGACAGCCTGAAACATGCACCTGCTGGTACCAGCTGTGTCGTGTCTGCCAGGGGCATAATGACCAGTGGCCCTACCATGAGCACCATGGAACATCTGCCTATGTGGTGTCTTGCCCGACATCCAGCTATGCCTGCTGTGACCAGACACAGTAGGCATGGTTACCACACTTTCTTGTGCACTGCCACCAAACCCCAGCTGTCCCACCGCTATGGCCACTGGTGAAGGTGCATGTATAGGCACTGAAACTGTGTGTGGGGTTGGGGTGGCTAAAAGGGGGATGCCAGATGATGGCAGTGTTTCGGCCCCTGTCAACACCACCTGTGCCGTAACAGTACTATTATCATCTTCGGTGTCTGTATGGACACCAACATCAGATTGCATGCAGGAGGGAGCCTGACCCACCTCTCCACATGTGGGGAAAAACAATAAATGCACTTTAAAACTTGTACAGCATTGCATAACAGTACACACACACACATGCATGTGCGCGCCCGCACACACACACACACACGCACACACACACACACACACACACACACACACACACACACACACACACACACACATACACGCACACAAAACCGTAATACCTACCTGTCCGTGACTTTACAGACAGTCCCATATATATTTCCATGCATTCCTCATCCTACATCACACTTGGCAACATACACACATTGATCCAACTCATTAACATATCAGTCCTTTAAATGCCTAGACAAGTGATCACAAGACCTGTTACTGTATTACCTGCCTGACCTGTGTGTAATGGTTTTTGATGGCCTCACTGCTGTTTTTTAGTGTTCACCCTGTGTATGTCTGGACATCATGAGCATGGCCCCTATATGCGTGGGCTACTATGTTCACTCCATAATATAATGCACTAGAGTATCATGTGTATGTATTGCTCAGTACATGCCAGATATGCTGCTCAATCAGCCTATCATGTGACAACTGTAATATATGGATACACTACCTGGTGTTGACTAGTAATTCCCCAAATCATCTGTATTGCTGCATACGTGGGTTGTCGGTCATCTCTCTGTTGAATGTGATATTAAGGGTATACCTGGTATCTACCTTCCCTCTCAATGCCTGTTCCATTCTACAGACCGTATTATAATATCAGCTGTCCTGTGATTACATACATGACAAGTATTCCTGCTGTGTAATGTGGCAGTCTATGTCCATGTACTGATTGATTCCAAAGGGAGGTACTGCTGTATGAACAACCACACAATCACACATGTGCATACATGGCCACCCACACAAACACACACACATCCTACATGCATCAGCCTCCCTCCACTTCACCAGAGTGACCCTACAGACAAACTTAATACCCACCAGGATGGACACACACACATACAGGTGAGGTTGCACAATGATAGTACACACAGTCCTCCTATTACCCATCTGTCAACATGCATAACATATGGTACACAACAGCATGCAGTGCAGCTATAGTCAATCCATGCTAGCAGCAGTATACATGTGTGTGATGTATGTGCTGTGTCACTAGGTGGTGCCTCTTCTCCTGGATACCACTGCACCCATGTACACAGTATTGCTGTGCACCTGTTTTGTACCCTGCCATGTACTGTGCACCACAATTCACAGGTGTACAACCCATTGCTGAATGTGTAGTACAGTGTCAGTTATGTCAGATTTAATGCTCACAGCCCCTATATTTTTCCACAACACATACCTGGGATGATATGTAGACAGATGTCATTTGTGAATGCCTGAGGTCTGATTTACAGCTCTCAACATCAGCGGACCATGTATGACCAATCCAATACTATTACACTGGCAATCATCAGAGCATACCATGGCTATGGAGGTTGTTCACACCCTTATTGATATGACGCACCCTTCCTTGATCTGTCATGGGACCACATCACTGCATATCTTAACAGTACATGAGCCCGATATGTGACATAGGTCCTGTACTTTCACATGCAGTGTCTACGGAATGTGTTAGGTGTGCAGATGCTGACCATGATGCATACACTCTATGTGGGCATATGTGTGCACGCCCTTATCATGACGGTTTGTTGCACCTATTGTTATGTGTACTACAGCAGTCACTACTCTTGACAGGAGTATACTAGCGTGGGCCATCTGCATTTGCCAGTGAGTTTGCCCTACACGTGTCCCCCTAATCTGCATGATTGCAAGGTCTACTCATGTGCACATCCCTTGGTTTTCACACTGCCATCACTATTGCTGTGGGGATAGGGTTACGTCTACCACAGTTCCTGAACCTATGTGCAGATACAGCCATTTGTAGCATCCTTAGGATCCCTGCTGCAGTGCACCGGTGTGTCATGCTGACAACTCCCCCCACCTTCAGCCTTTTTGCAGATGCTTGACAAGTAAGGCCTACACGTGTGTCATTTTGCAGTGTCCCATGCACTGAACACCACATGTTACAGCCTAGTCCCAGCTGATAATGTGGACCATGTTGATACCTTATGCCATAGCGTAACTCTGCAACAGTTGCCATTGTCCTACTGGTATATACACTGGTGTTCCACTGTATATGGGTGTTGTTCCAAACATGTCCCTACTGTAAACCATGTCTCCCACCATTATGTTACTCCCTGTGGATACATTCTGCAATAATAGGATGTTAGTTATCTTGTAGGTGTCTGACATACCCTTCCCATACCCCATCATGGTCACCACTGTGATGCCGTGCATTTAACCGCAACAATACGTGCACATGTACAGCATGCATTCTGGGTAGGTGTGTTAAATGTGTGCATGGAATATACCATAGCCATTACATGCCCTGTGTATTGGCAAGCATCTGCATAAACCATACTCACCAGCTACAGGTTGCTGCCTTGGTTGTATACCAGAGGGACCTACATAAGAGGGTGAGAGATGCAAAGTCTGTGGCCACACATGTGGCATTGCTACAGGGTGGGTGCAACATTACAACATATCAACAGTACATGTCCACAATACTAGCACATGTGCACATCTGTTTATCACTACTATGCAGCAACAAACTATATCTATGACATGGCAGATATGCATGAGCTACCTGTGCAGATGCAGATGTATATGCAACAGTGGTCTACTGATGTGCCCTGTGGCCTTACCTGCATGCTCCTCGGCTGGTGTGTAGGTAGCACTCACCTCCACAGAGGTGTCCATCAGTTGGTGGCTAACCAGATGGGCAGGTGCCATGAGGCTGGATAGGAACTCCTCCACACATGTCAGGGGGGATGGATGGCATGGCCCCCTGTGTTGAGGTGATCCCCAGGACTGCAGCAGCATGCCAACAGGCATTGTGAAGCAGGTCAGAACAATGATGTGAGACCTGCTCATAACTGCCATTGTGCAGTCCAACATCATTGACCCTGTGGACTAGGTCGTTCCAAAGGGTGGTCTTCTCCTGCTGATCATGGGCAGCCCAGCCAAACAAGACAGGGTAGTGCTGTATGAGGTGGTTCACCAGAATGTTGATCTCAGCTACTGAGTACACCAGAAGCCTTCCATGAGACATCTTGCCTGAAAGACATAAAGATGGACACAGGTGTGAGCAAGTCATGCAGCAAGGTTACCACAGTTCTTAATACACATCCCTGTCAACCCCCCACCATATCAGCGACAACGAACTGTACACACAACTCAACAGATATAGCTACAGCATACCTACCAGTGGGGCAGATACTGTATTGTACCACCCTTTGTGCAATGTGTTTGTAGCAATGTTCCCTGTGTGGACACTATCATTGCTGGCCTGTTACAGACTATTCACCTGCATGCCATTGTCAGGGCCACTATGGTTCCATATATGCCTGTGGTATGCTTGCTATGTGGTTGCAGCATATCTGACATTCTGTGTTATTGGGGTTATCTGTGCATGCTGTTGGACATGTTCCAGGATTGTGTAGGCTATTACTATCAACATATGTTCTATAACAGTGACACAATAATATGTATATGTACTATTGGCCAGCAGAACCACCTCTCCATACTCATCTGCCCATGTTACCAGGCCACATCACATGGTGACCCACCCTGGGGCCTCTTCATGTACTGGTCCAGCAATACCTTCAGGTGGAACCAACTCAGGGGATATTGTCCCCCCCGGGGGCACACACAGACATGTTCTTGTCCCCCGAGGTCAGGTCCAGCATCTGTTCCATAACGGGCTCCACAGACACATGTGGGATGTGCTACATCACCTTGAGGCACCTTCAGGACATGGAATGCTGTTGTGAATAGCAGTGGGTGAAAGACTTGTTCCCATTGTGTTCATATTGGGGCCCATGGGGCAGCCACATCACAGAGTGAACCAAGTCCTATGCACGAGGGGATGCACGGTCCAAACCAAGTAGAAAGCTCCAAATAGACCAGCAAGGCAGCACAGAGTTCAATAGATTTATTAAATACTGATGAATATAACAAACTAGTTTCGGCCAACAGCCTTCTTCAGTGTAAAACAGTATAGTCAGGTTCATTTGAATCATCATTTAAGTACATATCAAGAGCCAATCAAAAAATTGAGCTCATGAATATTCATAAATTTAAAACATATTTATAAGACATGTTTTAAGGCACTTAAAGTATATCATACACATGTATAATGAAAATTAATATAAATACTCTAGTGAGGTCCGTCCATAACAGGAAAGATAACCACCAAATAAATACATGAAATAAGGCAAATTATTAGTATATTCTAACATGTTCATCTGGCAATGTATTCATACTTGTAATCTAATTTTGTCATCCCATATTGGATAAACCACTATCACGTGCTGTTGAGCAGTTCTTGGTTAGAGACACCATAGGTAATAAATATCAAGTACTGACCCCGTTGTCTTTTCTCATACAAACGTGGTAAAACCTTAGGCTCTTATTTTTCACATTTTAAACATATGGCAAGTGGGGGGACCATCCATAAACAATTGACACTTCATGGTGATGAACTCATTGGGTCATTCCCTTGTGGCCATTGTGGTTCCTGTCAACATATGTTGAAATCCAAGGCGTTTACCAGTCGTAATACTAGTAGAGTTTTTGACATCAAGATCTTTGGAAACTGTAGTAGCGACTGGGTGGTGTACCTGGCTTCATGTTACTGTGGGGGATTTTATGTTGGACAAACCTCCAGAGCCTTGAGATTTAGAATGAACGAACATCGCAGTGATATAAAAAACCATAAGGAGACCAGTGCCTTATATCAACACACACTAAAACATCCTCAAGCTAGGTTCACCTTTATGGTCATTGACCGTATTTCTGGAGACAGAACAAACAAACAAGGTTGGCATGGGCTACTGGATCAAAAAGAGAAACATTGGATTATTACACTGGGGGCTTTATTTCATCCGGGACTGAATGATCATTTATAGGGAATATGATTAGTTTGTATTGGTACATTGAACAATAGGACACTAAGTGGCAGATTTCTATTTGTCTCCTACCTATATGTCCTTAAGTATATGGATTATGAATGTCAAAATACCCTGGTTCGGTATTGAACAGGGTGTTTAGATATTGAGCCATATGGGCTATCCTGTAATACTATGTATGATATGGGCGGTGGCCAAATGTAGTCAATAAAAAATTTTCTTCTTCTGTGGGAGTACGAATGAAAGGTACTTAATTTGCCAGCCAGGTGACTGAGCATTTATATATGTTAGTTTAACATCATTTAAAACTAGATGCATTGTTACTTTTTTTGTTTTGGAAGTTTAGCCTCATGTTGAGGGTCTTATCCATACCATTGACGGCTGGTCATATTGTCTTATTTTGTGTAATACTTGTTATTCCACTGCATATACATATATACACTTGTGTATATGTAATTCAACTTTTAAATATCTCCCCTTTTTTGATACAGAATGTCTGTGCCCTTTCCATATATGTACTGGATATACAATAGCTTTAATGTCTATTTTGAAGATATGTGCAAGCCTTTATGTTCAGGCTGTTATTTTCATCATTGTCGATCTAATTTTTACATTGTGCTCTATGTTTATTATTTGTTTCGCCCACTACAAATCCATATATATACATATGTATATATATATAACTTAACCTGTCAAACATATGCTCCCTTATGATAAAGCATGTTTGAGTCCTTTTGAACATCAGTACTTGATATTTATTACCTATGGTGTCTCTAACCAAGAACTGCTCAACAGCACGTGATAGTGGTTTATCCAATATGGGATGACAAAATTAGATTACAAGTATGAATACATTGCCAGATGAACATGTTAGAATATACTAATAATTTGCCTTATTTCATGTATTTATTTGGTGGTTATCTTTCCTGTTATGGACGGACCTCACTAGAGTATTTATATTAATTTTCATTATACATGTGTATGATATACTTTAAGTGCCTTAAAACATGTCTTATAAATATGTTTTAAATTTATGAATATTCATGAGCTCAATTTTTTGATTGGCTCTTGATATGTACTTAAATGATGATTCAAATGAACCTGACTATACTGTTTTACACTGAAGAAGGCTGTTGGCCGAAACTAGTTTGTTATATTCATCAGTATTTAATAAATCTATTGAAGTCTGTGCTGCCTTGCTGGTCTATTTGGAGCAGCCACATCACAGACCACTCACACCATCCAGGGTTTTTACCCACCACATGTGTCACATATCACCCCTGTAGGCTGTCCACTATATCTACCAACTCTGACCACCTCCACAACTATAACTGCCATACTTCCCCATATTCCCATTCCATACTTCACAGACAAGGGCAATGTGGTCCCAACAAGTGACTCACATGTGACATCCCCGTCCATGTTGCACACACTGAAAGCTGTAGATATCTGTGTGTATTGCTATGTGTGCTGTTCCCTCACACATAGCATGCAGCACTGTGGTGGTAATATAGGGGACATGTATTTACATTCATATATGTTTGTGTGTGTGTTTGTATATATGTAGACATGTGCATATAGGTATTTATCTATACATGTGTAGATATATATGATGTTGTCTATATGTGTTTATATATATGTCAACACATGGGTATCTGTATATTTGTGGACATACATACATATATATATATATATATATATATATATATATATATATGTATATATATATATATATATATATATATATATATATATATATATATATATATATATATATATATATATATATATATACATGGGTCTACTTCACATGGTCGACAGGCCATATGATCGACATCCATTTGGTCGACAGTTCATTTGGTCGACAAGCATGTTATGTGGGGGGCTTTGCCCCCCACACCCTCCAATGTGGGGGGCTGTGCCCCCATACCCCCCTAACTATATATATCAACTCCAGGGTCGCACAACATTGGGGAGCGGGGCAAATCTGCTTGTCGACCAAATGAGTGTCAATCATATGGCCTGTCGACCATCTCAGGTAGACCCATATATATATATATATATATATATATATATATATATATATATATATATATATATATATATATATATATATGTATACATATGCATACCTATATATGGGGTACATACAGACATCAGGTCCACAATCTCACAACACCTTCCTGCACAGCTGCACTGTTCTGCCTTGCTACAACACAGACAGGTGCCACATATGGACACAGTGTGACATTAGAGAGGTATATGTAGGGCCAGATTGCAGGTACCCTATTACAAACTTATTGCATTCCTGAATGCTACAATACAGGTTAACCTGAGTATCTTGCAAGAGGTGGGCTGTGGAACCCACGTGTCCATCATTATGGCATTACTTCCACCACCAGGCATTGGCCACA
Organism: Protopterus annectens; assembly: GCF_019279795.1. Taxonomy (NCBI): domain Eukaryota; kingdom Metazoa; phylum Chordata; order Ceratodontiformes; family Protopteridae; genus Protopterus; species Protopterus annectens. The sequence goes on from NC_056732.1 coordinate 743,934,483, forward strand.
GTAATATACATGCTTCCCATTACACAACACATATTATGGTGGCTTACATCTTATCAGTCAGTGCTGCTCTGCATGGTTGGCGGGTATGGCCCACTACCTACAGGGACAGGCTCTATTGTCCTTAGTAGTTGTTCAGCTGAACATCATTACAACAACAACACTTAATGGCACATATAAATCATTCCACATCATCTATCCCATTATTATGGACCAAGTACTACGGTCATTTACATGCATATATACTTCACATACATGTTGTGGGAATAATGTCTCTTCTGGATATTTTGCTCGATATTTTTTTTTTTAGGTTTTGCCTTTCAATCTCTCTCTCTCTTTCTCTCTCTCTCTCTCTCTCTCTATCTCTCTCTTTCTCTCAGTCACCCTCCAGTAAATGGATTGAGCTGCTTTGAATAGATGTTGTAGGTGATGCACAATTATCAGGTGATGTCCTCTGCACCAGTCAATGTCCTCCACTTGCTACCTCCATGCAGTATGCTGTGTAGTACTTCCAATTACCACTGTCATGGCAACCAACTACTATAAATCCTTACATCAGTTGGGCATGGTCCCTTTACCTTTCCTGTATGGTGGACATCATTGCTGTGTGTGGGCAGCAGTGTTACATAATGCAGGTAGCAATACCTCTTACAAGAGAACCTGCACACTCAGGCCAGCTACATATTTGTAGGTGGTTCCAGAACTACAGACAGAGTGTGAGTAGGTTCATAGGTTCATAGGTTCATAGGTTCATAGGTTCATAGTTTGGTACTAGGCTATCAGCCCTAGGGCCTATACAAGCCTAGCCATAACAATTCCCTGGCTATTTCTTCCCACATTATTTACTTTCCTGGACCCCTGTCTAGCAGGGTGACTGACGTGATCCCTGGGGTGAATTTCCTTTCTCCCATCCAATCGTCAAGGTTCCTCTTGAAGAGGTCCAAAGAGGCACTCTGCTTGACATGTATGGGCAATCTATTCCAGAGTCTGGGGAGTCTCTGGGTCAGGAACCTATCCCTCCAGCATGTTTTGTTTATTGTGATGACAAGATTTAGATCCCTGGAGCGTGTAGCTCTGAGGGATTTGGATTTCTTTAAGTGTAGCATGTCCAACAGCTCTGGGTTTGACATGGCCTTATATGTTAAGCAGAGCTCACCTCTGAGTAGATGATATGCGACAGAGTATAGCTGGAGTTTTTTAAGGCGGTCAGCATAGGGCATCTGCTTTAGGCCAGTGATTCTTTTAGTGAGGTATTTCTGAGGCCTTTCCAGTTGTTGCAGATGTCTTGAGAGGTACATACCAAATGGGGCGTTGTATTCTATAATGGGTCTAATGAGGGATGAGTACAGTGGGACAATGGCCTCCTTTTTTCTGGATGAAAAGCCCTTCATGATGAGGTGTGCCACATAGAAGGATTTCCTGACTGTTGTGGCGATGTGGTTATCGAAGGTGAGACCACTGTCCACCTGTGTCCCTAAGTCTCTTATCACACTTTCTGTGTTTAGTGTACTGACACCTATATGGTAATTCACGGATACATGTTTTTTCCCAAAGGGGATAACAATACATTTCTTGGCATTGAGCTTGAGCCCATGGCTCTGGCACCAAGCATCTGTTTCTGTAAGGCCCTTTTGTAGAGTATCCACATCATTTGGGGATTCAATAATGGCTCCCAGTTTGCAGTCATCTGCAAACTTTTTTAACCAGAATCCCTTAGTGTTGACCTGTACTTCAGAGAAGTAGATGCCAAACAAGAGCGGCCCCAGGACTGAACCCTGAGGTACTCCACTTGTCACTTGTCTGGAGCTGGATTTGGAGTCGGCTACTTTTACAGTGTGGGTTCTATCAGTAAGCCATTTAACAACCCATTGGGTGACATAGGGATTAATGCCCAACTTAGTACGTTTATCTATGATTCCAGAGTGGGGGATGGTGTCAAAGGCCTTGGCAAGGTCTAGATAGGCTGTGTGGACCACCTTACCCTTGTCCATAGCTCTGGAGACTGATTCAAAGAAGTCAGTCAGGTTCAGGAGACAAGATCGGCCCTTCACAAACCCAAACTGGGTGGGGTCCAGTGTTTGAAGGTTGCCAATGTCTTTGTTTATAAGTTCCATGATAATACGCTCCATGGCCTTGCAGATAAGGCTTGTTAGACTGATGGGACGGTAGTTTCTGGGATCCAAGGTGGATCCCCCTTGTGGATTGGGATAACTGTAGCTCTGCGCCACTCAGTGGGCATGAAACCTGAGGTGAGGCTATGATTAAACATGACACTTAGGTGAGGTGCCAGTTCATATTGTAGTTCATGTAGTACACAGCCGGGATGTCATCTGGTCCCATGGATGCTGTATTCTTGGCTTTAGAGAGTGCATTTTGTACCTGTGTGGCCGTTATTACTGGAATTTGGCAATCTTCCGGTATTGAGATGGGCCATTTAGGGGGTGAGAGGGGTGAAGTTGGCACTGAATCGATCTGCCAGGATATTGGCAATATCCTTCGGATCAGTATATTTAATGCCATTCTGTTTTAGCTCAGAGCAGATCTGAGCATTGCCATTTAGATTCTTGACATAGTTATAGAATGCTTTGTGGTTGTCTTTGGAATCTTTGGCAATTTTATTTTCGTAACTAGCTTTGGAGGATTTTATGAGGCATCTCAGTTTCTTACTGAGGCTAGTAAGGGAGTTTTTTGCATCCTGGGACTTTCCTCTTTTCTGCAAAAGTTTCTTCCTTTGTTGTAAAGTTTGTTTATGGCAGGGGACCACCAGATTGGCTTCCTTTTTGGATGAGAGCATTTTGGTTCTATTTGGGATGGCACGATTTATGCATGAGTGGATGTGCTCGTACAGTGCCTTAGTGTAGGATTCAGCAGTTGAACTTTCAGTTCCCGTCTGCATGGGTGTCATGAAGTTTGTCACTTCTGACTTGAGTAGCATGAAGTTGGCTTTGGAGAAGTTTTTTATAGTGGTTTCTTTACTGGGGGGTTGGGGGTGGGATGTGGATGTTAAGGGTGATTAGCTTATGGTCAGACCTGACTAATGAGGGGGTGACCATAGGTATGGAGCATTGATTTCCCATGTTGGTAATGACCAGGTCTAGGATATTGGAGCCCCTGGTGGGACTATGGATTAGTTGATCCAGGGCGTTGGAATTTATGAATTCCAAAACCGCTAGCAAAGGTGTTGGGACATGAGTAGTTTTCCCAGTTAATGGCAGGGTAGTTAAAATCACCCAGTATTAGGGTGTTTGGTTGTATTTTAATATTTTCCAGTATGTTTAGAAAGGTGTAGTGAGAATCTTGTTGAGAATAGTGTTGTTGTATGCATGGTATAGCAGCAGTGTTACAGTGTTTTTGTGTACATACTAGTTTAACTTGGAATGCAGTCTGTCTGCATAACCCTCAACTATGGGCCTATCCACTTGATGGCCAGAAGTGTCCCTATTATGTTTTGTCTGTCCACCACACAGGTCTTGTGTCAGATATATCACTGGTAGTGTATGTGTTGAGTGCTATCAGTACATGGCTACATCCATGTTTGTTTCTAACTTCATATTCTTGACTAAGGGTATGTTGCAGATTATCCTGTAACACCAGTGACTTGCTTCATGTATGACAACAGTATTTCACATATGGGCCTGTGTTCCAGCCTCTGTCCTCCACCTACATACCAGGCTTTGTCCATATGACATGCTGTCAGGGGTTGTTATGTAGTAGCCTGTCAGTATGTCATGCTGCCATTCCTGCTATCATTCCACTGTTGTTGTGGCCCCCACACATATTGTGGGGTTGGGTCCATATATGTGTGGGCTTCATCTACACAATACATGTGTGCCCTTATGCAGTCCAGAGGACAGTGTATGTAACAGTGGTATATAGCCCTGTATTGTTCAGTCTATGGGGGGGTTGCACCATAACTAAACTAGGCTGTTACAACATGTGAAGGTATCAGGGGTAAGCTGCCTTAAGGTATTTGGATGTACATTACCATACAATCCACCTTGGGTAAATGCAGGCCTACTTCTTCCTGTCATACAGACTGTTCTGTTTGTCAGTGTGTTTCTGATGGTGTCAGTTATGCCTTGTTATGTAAGAGATACAGCCCATTGTGTCAGCTGAGGTCTTTACCCCCTAGGGATTGTGTACAGACTGTAGTTAGAGGCTGCTGGACTATGCATCTGCATTACTTACTGTTGATTGAGTGTTATCCTGTGGCCAGTCTGTCTTTACTATTGTACTACTTGAAGGCCTTGGCCTGGACAGCAACAAATGTCGACCTTTCCAGACTACTGTATTAATATAACTGTTTCACAGTTGCATTACTTTGTTTATATGTATGTCAGAGTCTAAATAGCTATATGACATGGCATATACAACTGTAATAGCACATAAATAAAGCTTTCCCATGTATGCAAACCCTATGTGTGGTGTTATATCCTTTAACCTCTCTGTGGGTATATGTTGCAGGCAACAATTGTCATTTGTATGGGTGGCTCATACAGTGTCCAGTTGGTCAGGTGGCAACTGTAGGCACAGTGGCTGTTCCGTATTGTGTGCACCTTCTACATATGCATCATCCTATACATATCTCTGTGTGTGTATGTGTAGTTACATATATCTATATATATGTATATATACATATATATGTAACAGCATATATGAGTCTCTGTATATGTATCTTAGGAATGTTTATTGCTTCTACATTGTACATTCCCTATGGTAGCCAGACTGTACCACGTGATATGTTACTGATACCAGCCTGACAGCATACAGGTGGGATGGCGTAATTGTGTCAGGTCCTTGTTATAGGATTTGCAACAGTTGGTATTGTATTGCAGGGCAAATGTGTTTGGCTGTTGGGGGTGGGATATCTATACATACAAGTCGTATGTTGTTTGGGCCCTCTCACCCCGATTAACGGTGCATGTGGACATATATTTTTTTTATGTTCTCTTTTATATCTATAGATATATGTCTGTATATACCTATATAGATATATATTTATGCTTACATATATTTATTACTGTGCACACATATATATATATATATATATATATATATATATATATATATATATATCCAAGAACAAAGCCCAACTGGATGTAGCGTGGTAACTCTTCAAAAAATCAGTGAAAAAGCGTTTATAAAAACAAGCAGCGTTTAATAACAAAAACGTAACAAATAACGTTAGCGCTATCGAGGTTTCCCTCTTCTTCAGACGTTATACATTCAAAAGCATCTAACCTCAATTTATGTCCCTTTTCAAAATACATCATTTCCTTAGACCTACAGCTGAAACATACATCATTTCCTGTCATCTTGAATAGACCTGTCTACTAATAAAAACAATATTGCATAACATAAATATGTTCTATTCATACATATTGCATATATAAAAACTGTACAACCTTACACTAATAAATACATAGTATAATATACAAAACATGACAAAAATAAAAATAAAATAATAACAATAGCATGATTACTAATAAATATAAATATAAGATCAAAGTAAATCGGTCTGATTGACAATGGGCCTAGTTCTTGATAGACCTAGTTTTTAATTTGGGCTTAAGCTGCAAGTCATTCAGACCTCGTCCACGGTGGGCTGCCAACCTCAGAATCCACTCAGATTCTGCTAACTCAGTGGAATTCACTAAATCACCACCCCTGATCCTGACTGGCAATACTTGTAGCACTTGAAACAAAAAGTCATGATTCTCATTCTGAATCCTATGCTTAGCAATTGCACTGTATGTGTCGGATCTCATGAAACAGTAGGAATGGTCCCTGATTCTTTCGCGTAGAGACCTATTGGTCTTCCCCACGTAAAACGCGAAACAAATTTGGCAACAAGCCACATATACCAGATTCCTAGTACAGCAATCTGCTCTACACCTAATCTCCCATAACCTACCGTCATTGGGGTTCCTGAAGAACCTTGATCTGTCCACATACTTGCATTGTGCACATGAACCACAAGTGCTTGTGCCAAGATCTAGTGGTGACACACTATTCCAACCATTCCCACATAAACTGGGAAAACATAAAATCTGCTTCAAATTATCAAGATTGTTATAGGTATATCTAGGACAATTGCCCACAATACTCTGAATTTCATCATCGGCTGTTAGAATATTCCAATGATCAAATAAAACCCTTTGCACAGCCTGCACATCTTTGGCATATGGTAAAACGACAGGTAACCTCACGGGCACAGATGGCCTAACTGTAGTGGTACTCTCTGTATAAGACACAGAGTAATAGGGTCTCCCCCTGCTCTGTCTTAACCGAATGGTTTGATTCATAGTAGAATTCAAAAGGAACTTGTCATAACCTCTACTGGTAAAGTTATTCTCCAAATTCTGCAATTCTTTATAGAACACATTGTCATCAGAGCAAAGTCTAGATGTTCTTAAGACTTGCCCTTTGACGATGTTATTGAATGTTCCTGGATGATGCATACTGTCTGTGGCCAAATAAGTGGGCCTGTAACAATCCTTCCTGTGTATCCTAGTTCCTAGTTTACCTGACTCTTTATAAATAGTAGTATCTAAATAATTGATCTCATATGCAGAGTGCTCAAATGTGAACTTCAAAAAACAATCTAGATTGTTCACATGGGTAAAAAATGCCTCTAATGATTCTACAGTACCAGCCCATAGGAGAAAGAGGTCATCTACAAACGTCTATAAAAGGCGATGCTGGAACAAGTAGAGATGACCTCCTTCTCCCATGCCACCATCACCAAATTGGCCGAGTTGGCACAGCTGGTACCCATGGCAACTCCTGTAGATTGCCTGTATGGTTGTTCCATGAACAAAAAGAAATTGTTCTCCAACACTGTTTCTAACAACAATGTCAATAGATCTGTCTCAGTTTCAGAGAACATCTCCCCTAACAGTTTACTGACCATCCTTATACCGGTCTCATTAGGTATACAGGTAAATAATGAGTTAACGTCCATCGTCACCAATTCTAACTCATCTACCTGTGTCAAATTTCTGGTAAAGCTGTACAAATCCGTCAGAAATTGACCTGTGTCCTTAAGAACATAATCTACTTTTAATAAAACCTGTTTAAGTTTGGTATCTAAATAAATCGAGAAAGGTTGCGTACTCCAACCCTCTCCAGCCACAATTGGTCTAAATAAGGGCGAAAAGGCATTTTTATGAACCTTCGGGAGTCCATTCATACTTGGTAATACTGGAAAATCTACAGAAAAATAATCATACAATTGTCTTGTTAGCAATCCTAGAGACAGGCAATCATCTAACATATTTTGTATTTTCAAACAACTTTCCTCAATCATCTCAAAAGTGACGGTCTCATAGGCATCTGTACTAAGCATGCTTAGCATAGAGTCAATATAATAAGTTCTATTCATGATAACAGTCTGTCCACCTTTGTCAGCCGGTCGAATGATAATTTGCTTATTATTCTTAAGTGAAGCCAAAGCATCACTCAAGGTGGAATCCAGATTGTCAGTCAACTGCAAAGAGTCAAATAAGCCACCTTGATACAGATCGTTCTCTACAGCTTTTATAAACAGTTCTAAATTCGGCATAAGTTTAGGATTAACATTACTCTTGCGCTTAAAAGGACATTCATTGACATGCGTAGATCCTTCATGCATGAGCTTCAAATTAACATTCCTAACGAAAAGTCTGATTGCAAGTAAATAATTGCTTATACCTGCTTTCTTGGTTGGAATGAAAGAAAGTCCTTTCTCCAAAAGCGTTGTCTCTGCTGCAGTTAAACGATAATCAGATATATTCCATATCAATGATTTGGCTTCCATTTGTGTCTGTGCTGTTGATTGTACCTCTCCACTTTGTTGTCCAGACGTTTGGCCACTTGCTCGTTGTCGTGGTCTATGGACCGTTTCCTCCCGTTCCTTATGGGGAACGGAACTGTTCAAAATCCTGTTGACGGCCTCTCTTAAATTTTCCAAGTGTATCTTGCGTCTCACAACAGTATCCGTTCGAATCATAGATGTCTCCACAGGTCCTGTTGGCACCGGTCTTTGTTCAGTTGGTGTGAAATATACAGAAGTCACTGATTTAGGACTCAATAGAGCTAAGTTGAAATTATTAACAGCAGCACTATCCAAGGAGCTTTCCTGATTCACCAATAAAGGTGATCTAGCCCCATTTACTTCAGCCAAGCTCCCTGCTTCCATCCTTTCTCCATCGACAACAGCTGTCTCATTGTTGCTTCGAGGTTGTAGATGTATACCTCTGTTGATGTCAGATGAGACATCCTTACGGGGCACAACCTTGGAGGGCACATCCTTAGGGGGTACAGTTCTAGGCCAAACAAACACACAGTTAGATTCAAAATCTCGCTTGTCCCTGTTGATCTTCTTCCTTTTGTGTGTAAGCAAATTGTTGCCATAGCGATTAACACGTTCGACTATCTCTTGTAAAAATAGATCCGTCGAATCACTTCCCATCAATCCTGTTAGCTTATCCTGCTGTTGAGTTAAGATATCCAGCAATTCAGTCTCTTTAGGTTTAAAGAAATCCACAAGCAGCCTCATGTAGTCCATGCTAGCTTGTAGATTAATGTTTTGCCACCGTAACAATAATTCCGGATATATGTTGCCGTAACTCGGCATATTCAAGATCCGTAAGCCACGAGGAACAATCTTTAACTGAATGCTTGCCTCCATATGATGCCTCTGACATTGGAGGCGTTTAAATCTAAACAGGTTATGATTCGAACGGATACTGCTCATGCATGAAGGATCTACGCATGTCAATGAATGTCCTTTTAAGCGCAAGAGTAATGTTAATCCTAAACTTATGCCGAATTTAGAACTGTTTATAAAAGCTGTAGAGAACGATCTGTATCAAGGTGGCTTATTTGACTCTTTGCAGTTGACTGACAATCTGGATTCCACCTTGAGTGATGCTTTGGCTCCACTTAAGAATAATAAGCAAATTATCATTCGACCGGCTGACAAAGGTGGACAGACTGTTATCATGAATAGAACTTATTATATTGACTCTATGCTAAGCATGCTTAGTACAGATGCCTATGAGACCGTCACTTTTGAGATGATTGAGGAAAGTTGTTTGAAAATACAAAATATGTTAGATGATTGCCTGTCTCTAGGATTGCTAACAAGACAATTGTATGATTATTTTTCTGTAGATTTTCCAGTATTACCAAGTATGAATGGACTCCCGAAGGTTCATAAAAATGCCTTTTCGCCCTTATTTAGACCAATTGTGGCTGGAGAGGGTTGGAGTCATAACCTTTCTCGATTTATTTAGATACCAAACTTAAACAGGTTTTATCAAAAGTAGATTATGTTCTTAAGGACACAGGTCAATTTCTGACGGATTTGTACAGCTTTACCAGAAATTTGACACAGGTAGATGAGTTAGAATTGGTGACGATGGACGTTAACTCATTATTTACCTGTATACCTAATGAGACCGGTATAAGGATGGTCAGTAAACTGTTAGGAGATGTTCTCTGAAACTGAGACAGATCTATTGACATTGTTGTTAGAAACAGTGTTGGAGAACAATTTCTTTTTGTTCATGGAACAACCATACAGGCAATCTACAGGAGTTGCCATGGGTACCAGCTGTGCCAACTCGTACACCAATTTGGTGATGGTGGCATGGGAGAAGGAGGTCATCTCTACTTGTTCCAGCATCGTCTTTTATAGACGTTTTGTAGATGACCTCTTTCTCCTATGGGCTGGTACTGTAGAATCATTAGAGGCATTTTTTACCCATGTGAACAATCTAGATTGTTTTTTGAAGTTCACATTTGAGCACTCTGCATATGAGATCAATTATTTAGATACTACTATTTATAAAGAGTCAGGTAAACTAGGAACTAGGATACACAGGAAGGATTGTTACAGGCCCACTTATTTGGCCACAGACAGTATGCATCATCCAGGAACATTCAATAACATCGTCAAAGGGCAAGTCTTAAGAACATCTAGACTTTGCTCTGATGACAATGTGTTCTATAAAGAATTGCAGAATTTGGAGAATAACTTTACCAGTAGAGGTTATGACAAGTTCCTTTGAATTCTACTATGAATCAAACCATTCGGTTAAGACAGAGCAGGGGAGACCCTATTACTCTGTGTCTTATACAGAGAGTACCACTACAGTTAGCCATCTGTGCCCGTGAGGTTACCTGTCGTTTTACCATATGCCAAAGATGTGCAGGCTGTGCAAAGGGTTTTATTTGATCATTGGAATATTCTAACAGCCGATGATGAAATTCAGAGTATTGTGGGCAATTGTCCTAGATATACCTATAACAATCTTGATAATTTGAAGCAGATTTTATGTTTTCCCAGTTTATGTGGGAATGGTTGGAATAGTGTGTCACCACTAGATCTTGGCACAAGCACTTGTGGTTCATGTGCACAATGCAAGTATGTGGACAGATCAAGGTTCTTCAGGAACCCCAATGACGGTAGGTTATGGGAGATTAGGTGTAGAGCAGATTGCTGTACTAGGAATCTGGTATATGTGGCTTGTTGCCAAATTTGTTTCGCTTTCGTGGGGAAGACCAATAGGTCTCTACGCGAAAGAATCAGGGACCATTCCTACTGTTTCATGAGATCCGACACATACAGTGCAATTGCTAAGCATTGGATTCAGAATGAGAATCTTGACTTTTTGTTTCAAGTGCTACAAGTATTGCCAGTCAGGATCAGGGGTGGTGATTTAGTGAATTCCACTGAGTTAGCAGAATCCGAGTGGATTCTGAGGTTGGCAGCCCACCGTGGACGAGGTCTGAATGACCGTGCAGCTTAAGCCCAAATTAAAAACTAGGTCTATCAAGAACTAGGCCCATTGTCAATCAGACCGATTTACTTTGATCTTATATTTATATTTATTAGTAATCATGCTATTGTTATTATTTAATTTTTTTTTTTGTCATGTTTTGTATATTATACTATGTATTTATTAGTGTAAGGTTGTACAGTTTTTATATATGCAATATGTATGAATAGAACATATTTATGTTATGCAATATTGTTTTATTAGTAGACAGGTCTATTCAAGATGACAGGAAATGATGTATGTTTCAGCTGTAGGTCTAAGGAAATGATGTATTTTGAAAAGGGACATAAACTGAGGTTAGATGCTTTTGAATGTATAACGTCTGAAGAAGAGGGAAACCTCGATAGCGCTAACGTTATTTGTTACGTTTTTGTTATTAAACGTTGCTTGTTTTTATAAACGCTTTTTCACTGATTTTTTGAAGAGTTACCACGCTACATCCAGTTGGGCTTTGTTCTTGGATTTATTTGTTTCTTGGACATTTTGGGCAAACGTTTTCTATATATATATATATATATATATATATATATATATATATATATATGTATGTATATATAGATTTAGATGTAGACATATATATATCTATAGATGTATGCATATGTATGTATATATGTATATATATATATAAATATATATATATATATATATATATATGTGTGTGTGTGTATATATTTATATATATATATATATATATATATATATATATATATATATATATATATATATATCTACATATATAGCTATGTTATATCTATTGACACATATATATATATATACCAACGCGCATACATCTACATGTTTAAATACATTTCTTGTACTGTTGAATGACTGTGCTGGATGATATGCATATGAAAGTGGTGAAAAAGGAGCACAAAGAGAGCTGTGCATATTCACTGAATTTGGAGGTACATTTGGACACTCAAACCGCTGAGAGTGGGGTGAGGACAACAGTAATATGCTGTGATGCTAATTAGACCAGATTACGTGTCCAGTGGACACGTGTGCGAAATGGACAGCTATGTATGGGGTGAGATTTTTTTTGGGGGAACAGATTGCTCTTTTTTTTCCAGGTGAGAGTGGGATGTTGGGGAGGGATAGTAGGTATACTTGGGAAGGTAGGTTGGGTAGGTTAACAGACAAGACAAATAAGATGCATACAGGGGTGGTATATGACAGGTGTGGGGGGTAAACACCTTGATGGGGAGGGGTGTTGGGAAATCAGAAGCCCATGAGCCCCCTCGTGGAAACAGTGGGATTGAGGTCCCCACTCATAGGCAGTCACCACTGCACCTTTACAGCCCCGAAGATGGCTGTGCTGGGGGCTGAGTCAGAGAGCCAGTCCGACCCTCTAGTCATGATGAACAGCCCTGAGGCTGGCATAGCAGATCTCCAAACTGGTGATTGAGCTAGCTACTCACCACGACCCAGACCTGGCAACGAGTGATAGGTTCCTGACAATGCCTGCTCCCGGGGGGTGTGAGCCCCATCCCCTGAGGGGGTTCCACTTGAAGGTAGTGCAGGACCAACAAACGAGGAGGTCCTGGGTTGGGCCCCAGATGTTCTGGTGCCTGGGTGCCATGGCCAGCTTAGGTGGGACAGCTGGGTCCACTGTGACCCGCATTCCCATACGTGCTATGGTGTTTATGGTTTATCAACATATGTGGGTTAGTAATAGTCAGCACATTCCAGGATTAGGTATAACAGCATGCATAGATATTCCCATTAACCCAGACACCAGTTATGGAACAGTTGCATAGCAAATGGAACACATGCATATATGGAAGCACAGTGGTAATAACAACAGCATGCAGGTACATTGATGGCACCATACCACCAGTGATGGAGTATTTCAACATAGCACATGCATAGAAACAGATTTATATAATTATCAAACAATAGGACATATCTCCCAACATTAGTCATCACATATCAGTTGAGGTGGGTATTTAGTGTATTGTTGGATATATGTTGGAGGGGAGAGAAAGATGTCGATTAACAACTAGTATATTCCTGTAGTTTGCATTATGTTCCTAGTCAGTGCTGTTATATGTACCTTACAAGTATTACTACACTAACATATCACCTTAGATTGGACAGTGATATTGTCGACAACTATATATATGGACTGGTTTTACTTGCAGTATGCACCTCTCACCTGGTATACCTGTGGAGGAATTGTTTGTTAACATTAACTGTTTCTACACATACACCCAGATTCCAGGTTGATGTTATGCACATACCTGTCCATCTCTTTTTGCACAGACTCTGCCCATGTCTTAACCACATGCAGGTGAACCCGGACATATGTAGACTATTGCGCTCTTCAACCTTTACTGACTTACAACACTCTTATACAGGATTTCCTAGTCAGTTATATTATGTAGCACAGTGTGGGTGACAGTGATCAGTGATAGCTTATTATTCAGAGCAACTACAGCATTTATAATGCCATACAATACCAGAGTAAACAATACCAGTACAGGGTATCAAGGTTTTATTTCTCGGCAAGAGTTTGTATCTGACTGACCTGTGGGAGCAATTTTTGTTAGCACTACCTGAATTTTGCAACACAAAGTACCAGATGTCACATTAGTATTATGCACATACATCTCACTCTATTACTGTACACACTCTGGTCACAGCTTGACAACATGGGGGTGCAGATGGGACTTATGTGGCTTATTACTCTTACAACATTTTGGGGGTTTGCTAGTGTGACAGGTTTGTTCTTATAGATGTGTGACAATCAGTTGTATTTCCTGTTTGCTGCCTAAACATCTGGGATCATCCCACTGATTTCCCATGGGGACAGGGTGACAGGCAGCAGATATGGGCTGATATACTGTACATTCTGGACTTATCTGTACAGTTGTGGGGTCTGATTCTGTATGCAGCCTTCTTCCATTCCCAGGATGCAGACCATGGCTGTATCCACTAAAACTAAAACATTGTCCATCACATTTGTGTGTGCTATATAGATATTGCTGTATATCTCCAATCTGATTTCTGTCTTATAATTCTCCTGTGGTTTTGCATTCTGACCTTGTATTACAACACTCTTATACAGGATTTCCTAGACAGTTATATTATGTAGCACAGTGTGGGTGGAAGTAATGAGTAATACCTTATTATTCAGGGCAACTGCATCACTCACAATGTCATACAATACCAGAGTAAACAGTACCAGTACAGGGTATCATTCTTTTATTTCTGGGCACAGTGTTCGTATCTGACTGACCTGTGGGAGCAATGTTTGTTAGCACTACCTGAATGTTGCCACACAAAGTACCAGTTTCTACATTACTATTATGCACATACATCTCACTCTGTACACAGTCTGGTCACAGCTTGACAACATGGGATTGTAGATAGGACATACTTGGCTTATTACTCTCATAGTTTGGGGAGTTGCTAAAGTGACAGGTTTGTTCTTATAGATGTGTGACAATCAGTTGTATTTCTTCTTTGCTGCCTATGCATCTGGAATCATCCCACTGATTTCCCCGGGGTCAGAGCGACAGGCAGCAGATATAGGCCAATTTACTGGACATTCTGGACAAATCTGTACAGTTGTGGGGTATGATTCTGTATGTAGACTACTACCACTCCAAAGATTTGAACCATGGCTGTGTGTGCTTAAAATACAACAGTTCCCGTCTCAGTTGCGTGTGCTATTCGGATTTTGTTGCCTGTCTTTTCACTGTTTTCTGTCTATGTCTCTCTCAGTTGTACTAAATGGCCTCTGGGGATTACACCAGTCATATACAGAAATTCCTACACATTCTATTTATGTTTTACAGTGTGGGTAACAGTGCTTAATACAACAGTACTATTAAGTGATTGCAAATCTACATTACCATATGATACCAGAGTATGCACATACAGTCCAGCAGTTAGACCTTTATTGTCAGGCTATAATGCTTTTATTTACATACAACCTATATGAGACTCTTCCTGCCATATTCTCCGGTGTATGCAGTACTTGCCTTAAACAATGCAGGTATTATACTGGCAATTAACTTACTTACTAATACTATTAGATTTATTTCCTATGACAGTACATGCAAGAGTATCACTAACCTGCCTTGCGTCATAACCTCTCCAGGTGACATCCATGGGCCTACTGGTTTGCGGCCCATTCACTTGCCGCTGTGAAGGAAATAAGAGGAATATTTAGCCATACCTATCCATAATATACATGAGCTGGCAATTATTAAACAGGTATTGGAGTGATACTTACACACAGCTGGGACAACCCCTGCCATCCTAGCCTCTTGGATCCGCTGATCCAAGAGATCACCCTTTCACCACTTCAGGTCAGCATAGTGATGTCGGACCTGCTCCCCAGTTTGGGGTATGCCAGTGGCACTGGTGAGGTCATGGGCGAGATGGTCACAGGCTTCTGCCTAATATTGGGAACCCTGGTACGGGCTCTGCAGCAGTCTCTGCTCATGGTCTTTGACAAGGAGTCCTGTCATGACTCTGGACTCCTGGACACCCTAGCACTATACCCTAAAGCACGCTCCCTCTCCCATTCCTGACATGGTGCATGCAAGGGGATGCTACAACCAGTTATGAGATGTATTCCTGCCTGTTGGGTTTAAGTATGGCAAGTTTGCCATGATTGGATGGTTTTGAAAAGACTAAGCTATGGGCAAACCTGCTTACCTAAGGTTGGCATTGTGTAAACAGGTATACCACTGGGCAAATTGAGTTAGCTGGCCTACACATTGCTTGCACCTACTAAGCTGGTGTGTGTAATGCTTAGTGTTCCTTAATATTTACTTTGCATTATATTTGCTTTTTGGCATTGATTTATCAGTCATTACATGTTTTATATATATATCTATATCCATATATATATATATATATATATATATATATATATGTATATATATATATATATATATATATATATATCTATATCTATATCTATATATATATATGTATATATATATAAATATATATATATATATATATATATATATATATATATATATATATATATATATATATATATATATATGTGTGTGTCTGGTATCCATGATTCCTGTACATGTACACTCTATAGGGTCCTTTTGTTTAATAGGGGACTTCAACACTCTAATACAATTACACCTCACATCTGGGCTTACTTCTGTACTCCAGTTCACATATTTATGTTATGTAGTAGGTTATACAACATATGACTGTATACTGATTCCTTTCACATGTTCAGTTTGAATTTACTATAATAAGATGTTCTTCTGTTCGATTCTCAGCTAAAGCGTCTTCTGTGTGGAGACATGCATGAATGGGCGTACCTTCATTGAAGGTTGTGCGTCAGAGCTGGCAACTCGGCACGTAAAAATCTACTGCCAATCATTAGCGGACTGGAGCTCCACTGTGGCGACCCGTAACTGGGAAAAGCCGAAAGACACAAGAAGCGTTTGTTTGGTGATTCCTCATTTTTATGTATTACTGTGATGGCTTGGAGGCTAACTACTGTAACTATAGTATGGAGGGTCCCGGGTTCAAAACCTGCAAGGCTGTTTATTTTGTTGCTGGGCAGAACAACAGCTGTTGGATACAGGGTGATTATGCCACTTGTAAGCACTTGTAAGCGGGTTTGTGTGGGTTTGCGTGAGGGTAAGCAATGCTAACCTTTGGTTAAATATGCTTACAGAGAGTTAGCTTCCATATTGCTTAACCTGTGTGCGCATTGCTTACCCCCACAGAAACAGGCTTAAACCCACTTACTGGTGCTTACATATGCTTACTCCCACATACTACTGCTTAATAGTGCTTACACTTGCCTACTAGTGCTTACTCCCACTTACCACTGCACTACTTTAGGCAGTAATGTCTAATGGTTTTTGGGAAGGTGGGGGATTTGGAAGCTGTATGGAGTTATCATTCATTACACATTTTACCTTCCATTTGTATCCCTGATTCCTATGTACATATACTGTATGGGGCACATGTGATTATCTGTGGACTTTGCAACATTATGACACTGACACCTCACATCTGCATTTACTGCAGTACACCAGTTCACAACTATATGTTATTTAGTAGTTATGCAACTATAAATATAGGTCATTACGTAATTTGACATGGAAAGTGGAATGTGCTGCAGTGGGACTCAAACCGGGAATGACTGCTCATAAGGCAAATGCTCTGCCCACTACACTATTGTTATACTGCTTCATTTGCATATATCTTCCTTTTTATCCTCTTCTGCTATTTAAGCTGCATTAACGGTAGCTAAGTGATGGGCAAACCCGTACACCTACGGTTAAATTTAATCTGTTTCATAAAAAAAAATAAAAGTATCTTTATATTGTTTGTGTTTATTATTGCTCTTGTACATGTGGGGGATGTTGCTGGGGTTATGCGGACACCTATGAGCAGTCTCACTCATTCTTTTAGAGCTTTCTGCTGTTCCTTATTGCAGGGGTGTGTATATTCTGAGAACTCTGCTCTCAAACACACCCCCCTGCACTTTTACATGCTCCATGTAAGATTAGGAGCTCAGGCAGCATGCCTTCATTAATATGCATGGCACACTGCCATCCTGCTCCTAAACAGCCACTTTCATGCAGGACTATTTGTACATAACACATATCTTCTAGAAATTCCCATTCATCAACAGCTCAGTATAAGAGGAAGGTACTCTGTGTAACTACCCAATAGGTATCAGCAAATGGGACTATCCATGACATGTGCCTGGTGCCTTCCAATAGTCTGATGCTATCTTATATGCACCAATTTTAAAATGTGATTTGTTACATTTACTGGTCATTTCATTGCTACATGCAAACTGAGTGGGACATCAGTTAACATTTTTCTGAAGATATTTTTGAACAAAATTCTTTCTTCAAAAGTGAAGATGTTGACTGCAAGGAAATTTTGGTGTGACCAGGCATTAAACTGGATGGATGAGGAGACTACCCAGATGCTGGACACAAGTAGAGGAAGAAAGCTCACCTAAATAACTTCGCGATGATGGAGATCTGGAACCAGAATGCGAGGGAGCAACACTGATGGACTGGGATCTTCTGAACTGGCATGCAAGTCCATCATCGCTGCCGTGACCTACATTGGAAAGACATTGAGGATCTTTGCTGGAGAGTCGTAGAGGTCTAACACCAGCCTGCAGATGTTTATAATACATTTCATCAACCACACCTTAACAGCTAGATTATAATAAAAGTATTTCCTAGCTGCATGTGTTTATGGGAATGCTTAAAGTTACTTTCATGGTTGTCTGTCCTGATGAGAGTAATAGTAATGTACTGATATAAATACACCTGTGAATGATATGCCATAAATATTCTTATTACAAGCAGGAATTAGCAGTTATAAATAATTAGCTAATCTGATTAAACAATGTGTCCCAGTGATTGATGATTGCCTATGTTTGGGTTACAATGACCACTGCATGTCATTTTGTAAATATTGTTGTATATATATATATATATAGATGATATTGAGCCTAAGGAATTTAAGCCCTCTAATTTCTTAGCAAGTCTACAATTCATCTTTTTTTAAAATATATAGAATGGCCATGTTTCACTGACACTTATAGCTCTTTGGCCTCTGATGAATATGCATTTCACTGTTATCCATATATGTCAATATGTGTAATTGCTGAGTAAAACAGGCATACATTTTAGTCTCTACATTATAACACAGTTAAACACTAAGACATGCTACTACTATATGATGGAAACTGTCATATTGCTATAGAAATAATGCTATATGTTGTAAGACATTGTTCTGGCAGCTCAAATTGTTGGATTCTAAATCAATTTAAATGTGTTAGGGATGCATCTGGGTTTGCTTCTTCTTATGAAGTATTTATATTTCATTTTTGATACTTGTGAATTGGATCAGAAATGTGAGGTAACTGTTCAGATAACATTTTACATATTTAGTAATTGCATACTGTATTAATGCCTATAACGCTTAGGCTTTAGATGACCACAGATTTCCCTATTATCTGCTACATTCTACAAACCTTCCTCAGTAATCTTGTATGATGGCGTGATTTTTCTGTCAACTGGCTTAACCCATTAAGCAGAAGTCCAGTATGATCCTGTTTGGGAAAAACAAAACACCCGCGAATTACCACATAGGCAGCAGCCTCCTTAATACAGAAGAGTTAACAAGAGATCTGGGGGCCCAGGTAGATAGTAATCTCTCCTTTGACAATCATGTTTCCAAAGTAGTTAGAAAATCCTTCTATGTGGCCCATCTAATTAATAAGGGGCTCGTATCCAGAAATAAAAAGGTTATAGTGCCCCTCTACTCATCACTCATCAGACCCATCATAAAGTACAATGCCCCATTTGGGATGTACCTCACAAGACACTTCCAGCAGCTGGAAAGGCCACAAAAGTACCTCACCAAGAGGATTACTGGTCTCAAACATATGTCCTATGCAGCCCGACTGGAAAAACTCCGGCTGTACTCAGTGGCTTATTGCTTACTCAGAGGTGATCTCTGCTTGACTTACAAAGCCATGTCCAACTCAGAATTGAAGGACATGCTCCACCTAAAGAAATCCAAGTCACTGCGAGCCACGCGCTCTAGGAAGCTAAAGCTTGAAACAACAATAAACAGAACATGCTGGAGGGATAGATTCCTGTCACAGAGACTCCCCATGCTTTTGAACAAAATTCCTAATTACATTAGGCAGAGCCCCTCACTAACACTCTTCAAGAGAAGCCTTGATGACTGGATGGGTAACAGAAAATACACCCCCGGGATCACTTCATTTGCTCTGCTTGACAGAGGCTCAGTTAATTAATCAGTGGGGCGGCGAAAGCCGACACACTCTGGCTAGGCTTAAAAATGCCCTCGGGAAGATACCCTAGTACCTACCTATGAACCTATGAACCTATGAATGTCTCGGGGAGAAATGTGAGCTAGAATCATTGTATCATGGCAACTCTCTCTACTCCTATAAAATAGCCAAGAATTGGAGCAATCTACCTCAGCACATCCAAAAAAATTCCAATCTGTCCACATTTAAAATTACCCTGAAAGATTATTTACATACTAACTGGCTTTGCCCCTGTGTTTCTTCTGGCTAGTCTCTCTACCTACTGCTGCTCATCTCTGGCATGAGATTCCTATTACTGCTCATCTCATGCATGACTTTCATATTATCTCTCTGATTTTTGTCTTTTTTCTTGAGAACACTTTATATTTTTTGTGTAACTTCTAAATTTCTGATTTGTTTTAGGTTATTGTATTCATTTTATAACTGTATTTTTTATATCACTTATTATCTTTCTGTGTAAAAGTTTTGCTGTGACCTGTATACCTTGTGTCAAACTTGTTACATTTTTGTTTTATTTGTTCTTAAATAATTGTACTTTAACTAATTTCTACTCTTGTGGAGCTTTTCTCCTCGGGTCTCTGCTGAAAATGTTTTTTTTTCAACCCAGTCGGACACTACCCAGTTAACAAATGTAAACAAATAAATAAATGTTATCTCTATAGTTTTGTAAAGACTAATTAAGAATAGATATGCAGCTACTAGCCTGTTCAGTCATGCAGTATAGCTGTTTTAAACATAAAGTATGCAGGAGGTGCATTACGACTTGTGGCACTTACTTATTTGTATTTGTTTTCCAAGGTAGAGTACTAATCTATTTGGACTTTTTTCAGACTCAGCCCAGGAGGGGTGTCCGGTCAAGTGACTGCTTAATTCATAGATAACTATGAATATTTCCATTGTCCACAAAGATTCTGGAAAAATCCTGGTTCTGTCACTATGGCTGCATGTGTTTATCATTGAGAATACTTATATATCTTAGCTGTACATCTCTACTGGCACAATATATTCAATAGTATTTTACTATTGACTGATTCCCTAGATAAATGAAATGGTAATGTACGTTCCAACTGTGAAGTACATGTTTTTCTGTATATATATATATATATATATATATATATATATATATATATATATATATAGATAGATATATATATATATATATATATATATATATATATATATATATATATATATATATATATATATATATATATATATATATGTGTGTGTCTGTCATGTGCATACACAGATTTATTTCTGCTGTCTGAGACTAGCTTTGGCTGGCTAAAAACTAGCTGTATTCAACTGGATGTATAAGAGAATTTAAATACCTTTATCTGCACTTTTTTTTTCAAAAATACAGTATTTAAATTGATTTTAACTGTGTTGCAGGAATATTAACTGAACTGGAAGTTAGTCAGTGTTTGCTGAATTTTGTTATTTGCTAGTAATTACAGATGTGGGGGTAGCCACATTCTGTGATTTCCTGTCCTTGCCTATTTAAGTGGTACAGTGTGAAATATTTTCTGCTTAAAAACCTCAGCTTTGGCTGGCTAAGAACTAGCTGTATTCAACTGGACATATAAGAGAATTTAAGTACCTTTATCTGCACTTTTTTTTCCAAAAATACAGTATTTAAATTGATTTTAACTGTGTTGCAGGAATATTAACTGAACTGGAAGTTAGTCAGTGTTTGCTGAATTTTGTTATTTGCTAGTAATTACAGGTGTGGGGTAGCCACATTCTTTGATTTCCTGTCCTTGCCTATTTAAGTGGTACAGTGTGAAATATTTTCTGCTTAAAAACCTCAGCTTTGGCCAGCTAAGAACTAGCTGTATTCAACTGGATGTATAAGAGAATTTAAGTACCTTTATCTGCACTTTTTTCAAAAATACAGTATTTAAATTGATTTTAACTGTGTTGCAGGAATATTAACTGAACTGGAAGTTAGTCAGTGTTTGCTGAATTTTGTTATTTGCTAGTAATTACAGGGGTGGGGGTAGCCACATTCTTTGATTTCCTGTCCTTGCCTATTTAAGTGGTACAGTGTGAAATATTTTCTGCTTAAAAACCTCAGCTTTGGCCGGCTAAGAACTAGCTGTATTCAACTGGACGTATAAGAGAATTTAAGTACCTTTATCTGCACTTTTTTTCTAAAAATACAGTATTTAAATTGATTTTAACTGTGTTGCAGGAATATTAACTGAACTGGAAGTTAGTCAGTGTTTGCTGAATTTTGTTATTTGCTAGTAATTACAGGTGTGGGGGTAGCCACATTCTTTGATTTCCTGTCCTTGCCTATTTAAGTGGTACAGTGTGAAATATGTTCTGCTTAAAAACCTCTGCTTTGGCCGACTAAGAACTAGCTGTATTCAACTGGACGTATAAGAGAATTTAAGTACCTTTATCTGCACTTTTTTTTTTCAAAAATACAGTATTTAAATTAATTTTAACTGTGTTGCAGGAATATTAACTGAACTGGAAGTTAGTCAGTGTTTGCTGAATTTTATTTGCTAGTAATTACAGGTGTGGGGGTAGCCACATTCTTGGATTTCCTGTCCTTGCCTATTTAAGTGGTACAGTGTGAAATATTTTCTGCTTAAAAACCTCAGCTTTGGCCGCCTAAGAACTAACTGTATTCAACTGGACATATAAGAGAATTTAAGTACCTTTATCTGCACTTTTTTTTTTCAAAAAATACAGTATTTAAATTGATTTTAACTGTGTTGCAGCAGTATTAACTGAACTGGAAGTTAGTCAGTGTTTGCTGAATTTTGTTATTTGCTTGTAATTACAGGTGTGGGGGTAGCCACATTCTTTGATTTCCTGTCCTTGCCTATTTAAGTGGTAGAGTGTGAAATATTTTCTGCTTAAAAACCTCAGCTTTGGCCAGCTAAGAACTAGCTGTATTCACCTGGACGTGTAAGAGAATTTAAGTACCTTTATCTGCACTTTTTTTTTCCAAAAATACAGTATTTAAATTGATTTTAACTGTGTTGCAGGAATATTAACTGAACTGGAAGTTAGTCAGTGTTTGCTGAATTTTGTTATTTGCTTGTAATTACAGGTGTGGGGGTAGCCACATTCTTTGATTTCCTGTCCTTGCCTATTTAAGTGGTACAGTGTGAAATATTTTCTGCTTAAAAACCTCAGCTTTGGCCAGCTAAGAACTAGCTGTATTCAATTGGACGTATAAGAGAATTTAAGTACTTTTATCTGCACTTTTTTTTTCCAAAAATACAGTATTTAAATTGATTTTAACTGTGTTGCAGGAATATTAACTGAACTGGAAGTTTTGACTCTGCTCTTCAGTTAGTCCCACCCACCCTCCCTACTTTTGTTTTGGTGTTAATCTTAGTGGCCTTGAAACTGCCCGCCCCTCTTGTAAATTTGTGTTTGGATACTCCTTCTGGGCCCATCTCATTTGCTCACTCAACTGAGTGCAGTGCGATCATATTCTGATTTCAGGCACTCCTACTGTGTACAAAGAGAGCATCTGGGAAGCAGAAAAAAAAATGAAGCTTGTTTCCTGACTTTCCTTTTAAGTGGTATAGACTATTTGTAGGCTTCTGAGCCCCCAAGCCCTTTTGTGTTGGAGGGAAGCCTTCTAGCTTAGTTTTTTTTTCTTATAACTAGCCAGTTTTCTAGTTTCAGCACTCAAATCTGTTTCTTTGATCTCAGCACTTGTTCAGAAAAAAAAATGTAATCTGCTTTTACTGTACTTGTGTTTCTACCTACTTTATTTTACTTTTGCATCATCTTAAAAGTACTCAATTGTATTCATTACTGCTTGGTGTAACTCATTCTAAGCCTTTTGGTTTAAACACTTGGGCTTCGGACCAGTTGTTTTGCACTGAGAGGGTTTGTGGTCTGCACTGTAGTGGCAGAACAGGTAGCTTACATCCTTCTAGGTTGGGAAATGCTGATTGAGGGCTCAGTGTCTGTTATTCTAAAAGTTTATTAATTCTCGTTTAAGCACTTGGGCTTTCAGGCCAGTTATTTTACATTAAGAGGGTTCATGGTCTGCACTCCTGTGGGAGGAGAGGCTGGACTCTGCCCTTCTGAGCTGGTAATTTCTGGTTAAAGGCTTATATTGCATGCATATCTGAACTGCTTCTTACTGAAGTTGGTGCGCCTTGTTTGCTGTGGCATAGACTGGATTCGGGCCAGCTGGATCTAGCTTTGTTTGTGTAACTTGAACACTAATCCAGGCATTCTCCAAAGTATTCAATTGTATTTATTACTGTTTGGTAGTAACTTAATTAAAGTGTAGCTATCATTCTAAGTCTTTTGGATTAAGCACTTGGTCTTCAGACCAGTTGTTTTACATTAGGAAGGTTTGTGACATGCACTGTGGTGGCAGGACAAGTAGCTTTCATCCTTCTAAGTTGGGAACTGCTGATTGACAGCCCAGCGTCTGTTATTCTTAAAGTGTATTAGTTCTGGTTTAAGCACTTGGGCTTCAGGCCAGTTATTTTACATTAAGAAGGTTCATGGTCTGCACTCTTGTGGGAGAAGAGGCTGGACTCTGCCCTTCTGAGCTGGGAATTTCTGGTTAAAGGTTTATAGTGCCTGAATATTTGAACTGTATCTTACTGAAATTGGTACACCTTGTTTGCTGTAGCATAGACTAGACCCAGGCCTGCTGAATCTAGCTTTGTTTATATGCTTGTTGTTTGTTTGCTTGTTATTTCCCTGGAAAGCTAATTCCACCTAATACGTGGCTTCTCAGCGCTTCTGTGGATCACTAGTGATATCTGCATTGCTTACTGTACTTATTTCCTTGTTTCACTTGAAAGAAAGTTACTGTTTGTCGTTTTTGCATTTAAGTTACCTGTAACACGTTGCACTTAAGTTACCTGGCACTTGCTCACTAAAGCAATTATATAAGTCAGCACTAAAAATTAAAAGCACTACACCCTCACTCCCCACTGGCCCTTGTTTTCAATTATAAAGGAATTCCCAATATTATTCTAGCATGTCCAAAGGTCAGTTGTCAATCTCCTCTCTGGTCCAGCTGGTGAATCTTTGAATCTTGAGGCAATGTTACAACTGCCTCATGTACACAGACAACCCGCTCCTCCTCACAACAAATTCCAACACATGTGAGAGATGCAACCATATAGCCAAACTGGAGGCTAAGCTCTCTCAACTCAGTACTGGCATTACCAGTCAGGAGGAGAAGGAAACCACACTCACTACAATTCCAGTCTCACATAGACCTACCACGACAGCAAACCAAACACATAATCACACAAAAACATACTCGGAGGCTGTAAATAAAGATCTGCCTAAGCAGCAGAGACCTCCAAAGCAGACACCCAAGCAACCGCTACCCTAAAACAAAACACGTGCAACACATATCTCACAAAGCCAGTGTGCCGAACAGTCACAGCCCTTAAGACTAAACAACACACCTGATGCATTTGTAATAGGTGACTCTATCATCAGGCACACTGACGTCCCGCTCACCAAGCTGAACAATGAGAGGGTCACGGTGAGCAGCCTGTTGGGCTCTAGGATCCGCCACATAACACAAGCACTCAAGTCACTCCAAGGCAAATACAAATATGACTCAGTCATTGTCCATGCTGGTGTGAATGACCTGAGATGTACCTCCCTGGACTACATGAAAAGAGACATAGAGGAGCTCTCTGAGCATGTAGCCCAGGCCGATATGAACCTGACCTTGAGTAGCATCTTACCCTCACCAAGAATGATGCCACAATATGAAGACAAGATGATCAATTTCAACAATTGGCTTAAGTACTGGTGTCATTCAAAGGGGATCCAATGCCTGTCAGCTTGGGATGATATGCTCGACAAGCCACGATGCTTCGCTAGGGACGGCTTGCACCTGTCACCCCTGGGCTTTCGGATATTGGCAAAGGCTCTTGCTACTCCCATAGTGCCTTTTTTAGGCAAGGCTCAAAAGACAAACCCACCTCCATAGGTATCACAAGGGATAAGAAACTAAGAGTAATGCTACTCAATGCCAGAAGTCTAAACCTCAAGATGCACGCACTCAAAACTCTCCTTAGCATGGAGAACATCGATATCTGTGCAGTAACAGAAACCTGGTTCAGGGATCCCGAGAGCACCACAGCACTACTAGGTTATACCTAATGCCATGCTTTTCGGCCCCAAAACTTGGACCGAACCACAAAAGGAGGGGGAGAATCGATATTCATCAAAGATACCCACACCTCCAGGTTGGTGGCAAAGCACGAAGCATCAGAGACTATCCATGTGCAACTAACAGTAGGTAAAACTGCCTTCCAGTTTATAGCCTGCTACAGACCACCCTCCCAAACCCAGGAACCCCACTTGGCCTTCCTGAGAACACTGGAAAATATGAAGGTCTCTCCAAACACCATTATATTGGGTGACTTCAACTACCCAAACATAGACTGGGAGCATTACTCTAGCTCCAACACCCTAGCCCAAAGGTTCCTAGAATTTATAAACTCAAATGCTATGGAACAACTTGTTACCACTCCCACAAGAGGGGAAAACATACTGGACCTGATCATCACCAACATGGGGACTCTATGCTCTAGACCAGAAGTGTATCCCTCACTGGTAAGATTAGACCATAAACTAATCTCACTGGATATTCACATCCCGACCCCACCCCCTGCCCAGAAAACCACAGTGAAAAACTTCTCTAAAGCAAATTTCACACTCCTCAAAACCGAGGTGGTATCCTTCAAAGCCCCCGGGCCTGTGGAAAATGCGGCCCAGACCGCAGAATCCTTTATAAATGCATTCTATGAACACCTTCAGGAATGCATGGATCATGCGATCCCAGATAAAACCAAGACCCAATCCTCCAAAGGCAGACGTCCTGTCTGGTGGACCCCAGCCATAAACAAACTATACAATAGAGGGAGGAAGCTACTAAATGATAGAGCAAAATCCCAAAAAGGGAAGGCATCACTGATCAGTATTAGCAAAAAATAATGGGCACTCATAAAATTGTCTAAGGCCAGCTTCGAGAGAAAAATTGCACAGGACACTAAGGATAATCACAAGGCTTTCTAAAGTTATGTTAGGAACCTGGGTGGTAATTCCCAGATATGCTTAGAATTAGTCCAAAATGACAAAAAATACACCAAACCCACAGACATTGCCAACATCCTAGCTGACAGGTTTAGCGCAAACTCCCCCCCTCCCCACCAAAAGGGCAAATATCTATCCCAGCAGAGTGCTGCCCCCCTGACATCTCAGATGCTCAGGTAAGAGCCGCCCTCTCCAAAGCAAAAAACACAGCATCAATGGGACCAGACTGTGTCCCGGGCTGCATCCTTCATGAACTCCAAAAAGAGCTAAACCCAAACATAAAACTACTGTTCAATCTCAGCCTTACTACAGGATATGTGCTCAAAGAGTGGCGTACAGCAACAGTGGTCCCTCTCCATAAAGGTGGTGCCTCAATGGATCCTGGAAACTATTGCCCCATAAGCCTGACTAGCTTGGTCTGCAAAGCTATGGAAAGGATCATCATGGACCTCATAAATAATGATATTGGGGACCTACAGACACTGGATCCTACCCAGTTCGACTTTGTTAAGGGCAGATCCTGCCTCTTAAACCTGGTTGATTTCTTTGAAACAGTCACCAAGGCCATTGACGAGGGGAAGGTGGTCCACACAGCCTACCTGGACCTCGCGAAAGCCTTCGATACAATACCCCACTCAGGCATTATAGATAAGCTCACCAGCTTAAATATAACCCCCTATGTCACTAGATGGATTGCAAACTGGCTCAAGGACAGAACCCACATGGTTAGAATTGCTGGAGCCATGTCAGACTCCAAACCAGTTACAAGTGGTGTCCCACAAGGCTCAGTCCTGGGACCTCTCTTGTACGGTATATATTTCTCGGAGGTACAGGTCAACACGGAAAGACTGTGGCTGACCAAGTTCGCAGATGACTGCAAAGTGGGCACCATAATCGACTCTCCAGCTGACACAAGCATCCTCCAAAAGGGCCTCATAGAAACAGACAACTGGTGCCAGAGCCATGGCCTCAAGCTAAATGCCAAAAAGTGTATAGTCATCCCCTTTCGCAAAAACAAAGTGCCCACAAATTACCACATAGGTGGTAATCCATTAAGTACAGAAGAAGTAATTAGGGACCTGGGGACCCAAGTTGATAGCAATCTCTCATTTGACAACCACGTGGCCAAAGTGGTTAGAAAAACATTTTATATAGCCCACCTAATCATGAAGGGATTCACATCTAGATCAGGGGAGGTCATCGTGCCTCTTTACTCATCCCTCATCAGGCCCATAATTGAGTACTATGCCCCTTTTGGGATGTACCTTACCAGACACCTGCAGCAACTGGAAATACCCCAAAAGTACCTCACCAAGAGGATCAAAGGGCTCAAACAGATGCCATATGCTGCTCGGTTAAAGAAACCCCAGCTCTACTCAGTGGCATACCGCCTGTTCAGAGGCGATCTGTGCCTGACGTATAAAGCCATGTCCAACCCGGAATTAATGGACATGCTGCACCTCAGAAAATCCAAATCCCATCGAGCTACGCTTGAGAGACTTGAACCTCAGCACTGAAATAAATAGGACATGCTGGAGGGACAGATTCATAACCCAGAGGCTCCCTTCACTCTGGAATAAAATCCCAGTCCAGGTTAGGCAGAGTCCCTCATTGACTCTCTTCAAGAGGAATCTTGATGAGTGGATGGGAGATCATAGGTTTACCCCGGGTATCACTTCTGTGTCACTGTTAGACAGAGGCACAGTATACTAACCTCGAAAAAGGGCATAGCAAAATAAATTTAAAATGGGTGGCGAAAGCCAAACACATTCTGGCTAGGCTTATAAATGCCCTAGGGCAGATAGCCTAGTATGAACCTATGAACCTATTACAGGTTTTGTTTAGTTCTGTGACTAGTGTGATGACATTCAGATAGGACTGCATGGTGTTCTATTTCAAATGCAGAGCACATGTTTAAAGTTGACCTTTTACTTTCAACATTACTGATTCGTGACTATGAATCTTCCCTTCATAGTCATTACATAAATCCATGCAATTACAAGATGATGGCTAAGCTGGTCAAGTAGGTATCAGGGTTAACAGTGCAAATTTAGATGAGAGTTATAGGTTTGAATCTGTGTTCCTCTAGTTTGAGTATGTTACTCCTTATGTATGAAATACTGGCAGTAACACAGCAATGACTGAATGTGCAAAATGTGAACGTATTTGTCATGTCATGCTTCTAGAACATGTGATGCTCAGTATTCTCTACTGCTGCTTCTTAGATACCAAATGATATATAATTAACTAAGAATCCTTCAGTGCCAACAAAGCTTTATTTGCAGGTGATGAGGACAGAGGCAGGAATTGTGCATTGTATACTGAGCAGATGTACAGGCTGCAGCAGTAGTGGAGGGTATTTATTCTAACTGTAAAATATAATTTCTCCAGAAGCAATCATAGCATTGTTAAGCAGAAGATTTTGCTTGCAGAATCAGGCAGACTATATTAGTGCACAACTACCCAGGTTGCATCTGCAAAGTAATTGTAACAACCATTCATCTTATGTGAATAAAATTGCAGATGTATTGAAAAATTCTACTTTTCAGTTATAATAAGGGTATGTTTGAGAAAATAATCATATTATTATTTTAATTGCAACCTTATTGATAGAAAGAGCTAACTGTCATAGTGCTTTTAACTGCACTGTTTCACATATAATTATTATGTTATTACCCGTTTTGGAAAAGCAAGTTATGGGTAGGTTATATGTCTGACAGTGGTGCTCACTGACTGTTATACATAGTTTGTCTATTCTATTGCTGAATACATGTCTGTTGTTG
>NC_056732.1:743968980-744117704 GCF_019279795.1 Protopterus annectens
AATAGTCATCAGTTCCATTTGACACACGTCAATTAGGACATTTTTAAATTCTATAAAAGAGGGTTGGGAATCTGAGATATAATTTCTAGTAATAATCTTTCTAGCCACCACTAGAATTGACCATAATAATGGAAGTTTAACTTTTTTAACACATTTAGGTATGGAACTGTTGAAGAGGATTAGTGATTTAGAAATTATGAAGTTATCTGTAAATAGAGCTTGTAGAAAATTATTAAGGAGTTTCCAATAATCTTTCAGTTTTGTACAGTCATAGAACATGTGTGCCCAGTCAGCATTTATCACTGAAATACATCTCTTACACAGTCTTTTTATTAATTTTACTCATTAGGACCTGTGTAAGAATTTCCAGGTATAAAGCTTCCATTTATTAGAAAAAAATGTTTTATCAGCTGATTCCAGTATATACTCTTTATCTTGTTCTTTAGGTAGTTCACTATTAATGACGTGAAAGTAATTCCAAAAATTTCCTGAACAGCTATACATTTCCTCTCTAATGATTTTATGAATGTGAGAAAGTTTACCTTTGTTTGAAACTTTCTGCTGTAAGTTTAATGCCCTATAATCTATCAGAACTGGGATGGATTTTTTAACTGTAAATGATATTAAATCAAGTTTATTAGAGATATGTTGTCTATAGGCTTGGCTCTCCAACCAACAAGATTCATCCAACTTGAAATTCTTGTATTAAAATGTCTAAATTTTTAACTTTATTATCTAGCATCATATGACACCAAAATATTAATGTTTCTGTTTAAATAATAGTGCTTTATCTGAGTTAGATTATACAAAACTATATTTTGTGTATGCTATAGGATATAGAATAAAAATCCATTCTTTATACTTAGGATGTTATGTATATAAAGTTTCTGAATGTATTAATGATATTTGATAAGTAGTTGGTTGAGTATTTCAGTGTGACGGGAGTGGTAAAGAGATCCTTGAGTATCCACAACATGAGATTATTAATAATATCAGTTTTGTATGATTGAGGTGTAGTAATTAATGTCATGCTAATTATTTCCCAATATTGTTTTCATTTTGCAGAGTATGAATGATTTAATAATAGTGATATTGTTTTGATAATAGAGGAGATGGAGTATGAGTCTAGGTCAGGAAAGGCCATATCTCCTTTAGACCACCTATTTATGTGTGTTCTTAAAGCCATTCTAGGCTTAATAGGAGCCCAGAAGAATTTTAACATTATGGAGTTTAGTTTTTTAATGATTGTCTTAGAAGGTGGACGTAATACTGATTGAATTAAATGTAGTATCTTCAGAAATATTATCATTTTCATTATTGTAAGTCTTTCCTCCATAGTAAAAAATAGACTTTTGTTGTGTCTTTTGGCTTTTCCCGGTTAGGGGTCACCACAGCGGAACTCTGGTCTGCTAATGATTGGCAGTAGATTTTTACGTGCAGAGTTGCCAGCTCTGATGCCCAACCTTCAACGAAGGTATGCCCATTCACACATGTCTCCACACAGAAGACTCTGTAGCTGAGAATCAAACAGGACAGCGTCTTACTGTGAGGCAACAATGCTACCACAGCACCACCATGACTATTCAAGCTTATTACAAGAGTTTGTATGTTTTCAAGACTTTTACTATAGTTAAAGTGAATTATAGACTTAAAGTCTTTTGTTAGAATAATGCCTAGATATGTTATTTGATCTGATTTAGGTTTGCATTTATTTTATATTCTACTTAAATTATTTTTGTCTGAGTATATGGGTAGTATTTTTGTTTTTTCTGCATTAAATCTCAAACCTGAGATTTTTTGGAAGTTTGCAATAAAATTAAATAATGGCGCTAGACAGGAATTATTTTTGTTAGATTTGATTAGAACATCATCAGCAAAGAGCTATATTTTTGATGATGTTTCATTTATATTAAATTATTCTATATCTTTATTCTTTCTAATTAGATTAGTCCAGGGTTCCATTATTAAGGTAAATAATAAAGGTAAGAGTGGATGGCCCTGTTTTGTACCTTTTAAGATAGGTACATATTGAGAGATTATGTGTCTATTTTTATGTATGCTAAGGATTCTTTATATAGTTGTTCAATCAAACTTAGAAATGTATCAGAGAAATTTATGCATTTCAGTAATATGAACAAATAATCCTAGTTCACAGAGTCAAACACCGAGTTTATATCTAGGCTTTTTAATGTCAGGTCTTTCTTTTTCTTATTAGCATAATCAAATAAAGTTAAAGTTCTTCTTATGTTATCAAAGGTATTTCTATTTGTAATAAAGACTGTTTGATCTTCAATTATATTTGGAAGAATTTTATTTAGTCTGTCCCCAAATATATTCATAAACATCTTGTAATCAATGTTTAGTAGAGAGATGGGCCTATATGAGGAGCACCTCGTTGGATCTTTATTATTTTCCAAATTGGAGAAATAAAAGTGTATTTCGAAGATGGAAGAATTGTAGATTCATTCTGGGCTGTCAAAAATACATTTTGTAGTAATAAAAGAGCATTTTAGGCATTATTTTATTGATCTCTGGTATAACATCATAATTTCCTGGTGCTTCATTTAATTTGAGTTTGTTTATCTGAGTATGGATGTCAGTGAATGAGATGTGTTTATCTTTTAATTTAACCTGTTGTTTGTTAAGGTTTCTATTCATATATTTAGACATCAATTCTTTTATTTTATCTTTTGATTCCATATTAACTTTATTGTGATTAATTTTAAGAAAGTAGTCCCTAAACACATCCATAATTTCTAGTATATTAGAAACTTTCTTCTTTTTTAAAAGAAAAGATCTCTTTGATATGGTTCTGTTTGCTAAGTCTTTTTGTTTTATTTTTAAGTTTATTTATAAATTTTGAATTTATTGAAAAGGATAAAAATGTATATTTCTCTAGGCATATTTTGGTTTTGTGGTTTAAGATTTCTTTATATTCATTATTTAGTTTATTGGGAATCTGTTTCATGTGGTCTGTAAAGCAACTCTCACTGTCTTCTCACTGTGTTAAGCTTCACTAGTTTCAAAAATCTGATGTATCCACTTACTCTTTAATTTTCCCATTGAAAAGCAAGGGGAGACAACTTTGGACTCAGGTAGTCTCGAGATTTGCTGTCTCAAGTCGTTTCAATGTTTCCTTCACTGGGCAGAAAAGCAGAGACTGAATTAAGTGGCCATGCAAACGTTGACCCTTGGTTCCTTGCATATGTGACATTAACCTCCAAAGTCAACCAGTTCCAGGAAGTAAAACTGTCGTAAATGCGAAAACGTGAAGAAAGCAGATCAATAACCTCCAATGTGAGTTAAAACCATTAAAACAACTTATTTATTACATTAATACCTGAATTGTATTATTGTAACAACGTTTTGTGTAGCTTTTGATCTTCTAAGATTCCTCTCAAAGGCTTGCAAAACACTGCTAACTTATGGAAAGCTTATACTAAATGGTTCTACATATGCTGAGTACACGTACAAAGTTATTGTTGGAGAATTTACATGTATAAAAAATAATGTTATTGTTCTCTAGATAAGGATACCATCGCCAATAAAGACGTTGCAAAAGAAAGCAACTTTTGCAACTTCTTTATTGGCGATGTTATCCTTATTGTTGAGTTTAAGTGTGTCTAATTTATTCTGTATGTCATGTAGGTCTTTATCCCATGTTTTCCTTTTATTATTATACCATCTGATACTTTGTCCATATAAATATGCTTTTAAGGCATCACAAATATATATAACCAAGACATCTTGTGTAGTATTTGTTTCTATAAAATTTTATGTCTCCTTGTTTATGAATTATTTGAAATCTTTTAATTGGGATAGGTTTGCTGGAATTTTTTTAAATTGTATGCTGTGCATTACATTTGCATAAAGTTTAAAGGTTATTAAATTATGGTCTGATATTGGGGAAGAGATGATCATAGATTTGGATAAATCATTCACTAGTTGGTTAGAGATCATGACTCTATATGTCTTAGAATAAAACATATGTCTATTCAAAAAACATACATGGTAAAGACTTAACATCATCTTGATTGTTAAAGTCATTCAATAATATGAATTTATAAAGTCCTTTAGACGTTTAGCATTATCAGAAATGTTCCTTTCCCCTGGGAATGCTTGTGTCATTTTCATTTAGGGTACAATTGAAGTCATCAGCCATGATGATGTCTCCTTTGAAAAGGAGTACTGCTTGATTTAGGTGTTGTTTCATTGTACTAATAGCTACACCTGGTATTCAATAAACATTGATGAAAGTAAAGATCTACTAATTGATCTGATCTATGACTAGGCAAAACATTACTTTGTCATCTTTGTATGTCTTAATTATCTTGGGACTAGGTAACGATTTGCTCCACATAATAGCTACCCCTCTTTTTTTCAGTATGTGCTCTGAGCTGACTAAGGTTGTATACTTGTTAGTGTTTAATTTTGATATATCCTCTTTCAAAAGATGAGTTTCTCAGAGAAAGATTAGGTTAGATCTATGTAAGTTTAGGTGTCTGAATAAACTTCCCCTTTTACATGGGTTATTTAAACCATTAATATTTAGTGAAATCCCTTTTAAAGTTACCATTTTATATATATGTTGTAATATATAGAATATGATCATCTTATCATGTTTTATAAGCATTTC
This sequence comes from Protopterus annectens, assembly GCF_019279795.1. NCBI lineage: Eukaryota > Metazoa > Chordata > Ceratodontiformes > Protopteridae > Protopterus > Protopterus annectens. Next base: position 743,973,617 of record NC_056732.1, read on the forward strand.
TAAACTTTTCCACCCTTTAATTATTATTTTAATCAAATCTTCAACAAGGTAAGTTCTTATGTGGGTATGAAGATCTTTGAATTGTATTAAAAATAATGATATAATTGTAAAGAATGAAGTGGATGTCATATCAGTATATATATTGTAACAATGAATAGGTAACAAAATGTTAGGAATTAACTCACACCCAGCCTGGAGATATAAACTCTGAATTCTATTAGCATCAACCATTCGAATTACCACCCTGTCCATAACAGCAGTAATCCAGCTACCACCTATTATCTGTAAACATTAAGGTTTGCAGAATCAAAATTAGACTCATCAGTTTTTTAATGCCTAATATAAAAGTCCTATTCAGATTACATACTTTTTTCTTTATATGTTAATTGTATCATTCAAGTGTTCTATAATTTCCTATCCTTAAGAACTAGAATAATTAAGATAAACTATCAGCAGGAACATATAAACATATTAGGTAAATCATTAAAGTACTTCTAATGCTTAAGAAAGATCAGTTAAATGACAATAAAAGGGTAATTCAAATTAACAGATCCTATGTAAATCTGATAAATAAAGCCTGACTTACCCAGGAAAATTATTAACAATATAATATATTGCAAATTGCTCAAGTCTGTCACCCACTGGGTCCTCATTCTCTCTCAGCCCTCAGTCTCCTGCCTGTTCAGGACTTTCAAGTAAGTACAAGCAAACACAAGGAAACAAAATAGGACAAAATTTTTAAGATGGTACTGACAGTGAGAACACATCTGATCAAGATATCCTGACACAGATATCATATGACACAGATATCCTTCATGGAGAAAATGTGCCCAAAACCAAAGAACCAAAAAAGAAAAGCAAAACTAAAATATGCATACCATGGCCCTAAGAAGAAAACCAAGGTTACCACTATATACCATACCCACTAAGCACAGAAGAGGTTATTATCTGCAGGTTATCAGTGACCGCGCTTGAGATGAACATAACCTCCGTAGATTTGCAGACCAAAGTACTTAGGTACCTGATCAAGTTAAGCCACACCACACATCTAAGGATTCACATCGGATTCATGTCACATCACCCTCTCATCATACCCACCCTGTCATCATCTCCATTCGAATGATTGAGTATCCTGCTAATGCAGCAAATGTATCCTGACTGCAGCAACTGGAAAGGCCCCAAAAGGCCCTCACCAACCTCACCAAAAGGTCAAAAAAAGCAAAAATGTTGCCCGACTGAAGGAACTTCAGCTCTACTGCGTCACTCACGCCTGCCTGTCCCTGACTCCAGTGTGACCTACCAGTGCATACCAGATGAACATGCCTCCCTGAGAAAACACTCACCAACCTCAAAACTACCTCAGCTCAGAACTACAAGGGCAGACAACTTTGGACATGGTTATTGGTAGGACATGCTGAGATTCATCACCCAGAGACCCCAGACATGTTATGCTGTGGAACGAAAAAATCGTACAGCACATGAGGCAGCACCTGCGCTTTGTTCTCAAGAAAAAAAACCACGACCAAGATCGCAGATATACCCCAGAATCTCAGATTATGTACTGCTTGACAGAGGCACAGCAAAATAATGCATAGTAGTATCCAACAAACTAAGGGGCGAGGAAGCCAAAAAACCTGGCTAGATTTATAATGCCCTTTGGGCGATAGCCCCTAGTATGAACTTATGAACCTATGAACCTATGAATCTTTCCCAGATTCTGTAAGCATAACTAATCTCATCTAGGAATAACATATTGTCAATAAGACATAACCATATATGTTATACATAACATGAAACACTTTAAAAGGATTAAGATATAAAGAGACAACCTTTTCAATGAAGTGATTTGAATGCTGAATAAGAATATAGCTTTTCCATTTGTAATAGAGCTAGTTAATGAACCAAGTACGGTATTTATATTAATTTCATATATACTTCTATGTTATCCAACCATTTGGTTTAGCAAAACATTTTTCCTGTAGTATAAAGGAATAAATATATATACATCCCTTCTTTATAAGTGCTTAACCATGAGAAAAAAACGGGGGAGGGATAAGTAATTAACTTATGCATATTTCAGTATTTACATCAAATGTGTTTTAGCAGCAATGTGCTAAAGAAAGATTTCTCTATACAAACAAATGCATTACATTTCACATTAGACAGTTTGAATCATTTTTAGATGTTATTCTAATAGCTATGTTAATTATGTAGTTGGGTATAACTTAAAATATGAAGTATACAAGATATCTGCCAGCATATAAAGTTGTGATGGTGGTATTAATTATCAGATGTCTGTATTAATATTAAAACTGTTTTACTAATCAAAAGAGTTCTCACAAGAATAAGCAAAGCAGCTTTCTACATGGTATATATAGCTAATGTATTATTAATATAAAATGAAGCATTTTAAATAATACTTCTATTAATTTAAATGAATTATGTGCACAAACTTAACAAAATCTATCTAGAAAACAATAACATTATTTTTTATACATGTAAAGCCTCCAACAATAACTTTGTACATGTGCTCAGCATATTTAGAACCATTTAGTATAAGCTTTCCATAAATTAGCCGTGTTTTGCAAGCCTCTGAGAGGAGTCTTAGAAGATCAAAAGCTACACAAAATGTTGTTACAATAACACAATGCAGGTATTAATGTAATAAATAAGCTGTTTTAATGGTTTTAACTCACATTGGAGGTTATGGATCAGTTTTCTTCACGTTTCTGCATTTACAACAGTTTTATTTCCTGGAACTGGTTGACTTTGCAAGTTAACGTCACATATGCAAGGAATCAAGGGTCAAAGTTCACATGGCCACTTAATTCAGTCTCTGCTTTTCTGCCCAGTGAAGGAAACATTGAAATGGCTTGCAATAGAAAATCTCAAGACTACCTTAGTCTAAAGTTGTCTCCCCTTGCTTTTCAGTGGGGAAAATTAAAGGCTAAGTGGCTACATCAGATTTTTGAAACTAGTGAAGCTTAACACAGTGAGAAGACAGAGCGAGCTGCTTTACAGACCACATGAAACAGATTCCCAACCAAGATAAACTATGGAAATTGATTGTGTACTGAAACCATAAATAAAGTAAAGCATTGCTTCAATCAAGCATTTTACATTATATTCAGTTTCCATCCTAAAGCAGACACATATCTCCCATTATTTATAAAAAATAAAAAATAATAAAAAAAAGGGGGAAGGCAATGTGAAGAACAAAATATGCATATATTTTATATTAGTTAGCTATATTTATACCTGAGATTGTTATGAATTGTAAAGCATATAAGCTATACCTATATTGTAACAGAGAGCAACTGGATCTAAGCAGTTTAAGTAAAAAGCAACAGATTTAGATAAGTTATATGAAATGTTTAATGACAGAAAATAAATGAATAAAATTACTAACCGTAGATCTCAGAATGTGAGATAAGAATATTTAATAAATTAAAGTTGAATCAAGTTACCCATCCCTTATTGGGAAGGCTATTTATGTAACTGTTTTCATAGATTTTGAGCATAAGAGTCTTTTATGAAATGTTGAGATTAAAGAATAGTTATTGGAAGATACTTGAGAGCTTTCACAAAATGTGAATAAGAGGTTATAAAGGTTGTCATTTGTTTTTCAGTCTTTTTTGTTTATCAGTTGACTTCCAAGCTGTGCCTGATGCCCTTTTCTTTAACAAAGGGCCAGCCCACTTCATATCTTCTCCAAAATGTTGTGTTTTTTTAACATAAGCCAGGGCAGAATCCAGATCATCAAACATTTTAGGAGCATCAGGCAGAAAGATTTTCAGTTTACCAGGTAATAGAAGATATGTTTTCAATTGAGCTTTCTTGAGTTCTATGATCAGTGGTAAAACAATTTTCCTTTTTGTTATTACCATAGATGAATAGTCATTATGAAAGCTTACAACAGCATCATTAATGTTTATAGGTGCTTTGCCCAAGCTGTTTTTAACACCATCTCTTTATCATAAGATGACAAAAATCTTACTATAACTGATGTAGGAATGTTCTTGTTAGTGTTAGAGGATGATAAGGACCTATTGGCTCTTTCTATACTGAAAGAAAATGCCTCGGGTAAGTCTAGAGTTTTTGGAAGACATGTAGTTAAAAAGCTTACCACGTTATCACATTTGATGTTTTCTGGCAGCCCAAAGATACTTATATTATTATGTCGGGACCCATTTTCCAAATCATCTAGTTTGGTTTGAAGGAAGGTATTCTGTCTCTGTAAAAATTCTATGTTGTTCTCCCCTTCTTTTATTCAACTGTCCATGTCATTAAGTGCTTCTTCTATGTGTGATATCTGTGTTTTTTGCTGTTGTAAATCCTCATGTAATAAGTCCATCTGTTTAGTAGTTTTTTTCTTTGAAACTGTCTATTTTACATTGTATTTTATCTATTTTAGTTGTTAATTCCTGTATGTTAGATAATAATCTTTTAAGTTCTTTTTTATGGATGAAATCCTGGTTGTTAGCCTTTGAGAAACTCATTCTGAAGAATTGAAATGAGTAAGATGTTTCTGACAGGAATATCTGTCAAATTTCATTTTTTTATATTAATGTAGACAATGTTGTCCCACGATAAAATTAGTAGAAAAAGATTCCATTAGATGAATTTAGAGACAAATTTCCCTGGTTTGAGAAGTTGTCTTGGTGGAGCTAAAAAAATTTGCTGCTATCCAGACCTCATCCTTAGCCACACCCCATCCTGAGATTTTTCTTGAGAGAGGACTTGAATATATGGAGACTAGTTATAGTTTTGTTTGAATTTGGGATAGAGTTCCATAGTTTAGATATGCAATGTGATGGTAAATTTTGCCCGATACTTTTTTTTTGGTTTATTGATTTCAAGCAATTTTTGTTGCAAGAGTACAGAAGGCAATTTTCGGAGATAGTAATGAAGTCCTTAGGAGATAGAAGGGCAGGTAGAGGGGTTATATAGTATTTTATGGATTAGATGAAGTTGCATATGGGCTAGTTGATGTGGGAGTTCAAACCAAATGAGAGCATGTGATACAGAGCAATGAGGAGATTTATGTGGTTAGCTGCACATTTAGCTATCTCATGATAGCATTACTCCAGCTGTAATTTAAGAGAAATCTGGATGTTAGTCAAAACTGGTGAGCCATAGAGAAGAGAGGGTAACAGATAGATGTTAGCTAGGGTTATTCTCAGAGAAGGATTAAGGAATTTTTTTTTGCTCTGTTTAGTAGACCTAGCTTTTGGTGAGTTTTTTTATACAGTTTTGTATGTAAAGATCAAACTTTAAGTTGTCTTTTATGGTATCTCCAAGCAATTTGGCATGATTAACTACTTCAATAACTGTATTGTTTACAGAAGTAATGTTGAATTTACCTTAAGCATTAGCAAAGCACTTTGGAAAAATAGCAGTAGTTAGTCTTTTTGGGTTAAGTAAAAGTTGGTTTTGGCATTATTACAGTTCAATGGAGTTGAACGATTCTCAGCTAGATCATCTTCTGTGTGGAGGCGTACGTGAATGGGGCGTGCCTTTGTTGAAGGTTGTGCATTGGAGCTGGTCATCCGGTATGTAAAAATCCACTACCAGTCATTAGTAGACCGGAGTTCCGCTGTGGCGACCCCTAACCGGGAAAAGCCGAAAGACACAAACAAACAGTTCAATGGAGTTGAAGGCATTTTGTGTCATGGATTGCAGTTGTAATGGGCTGTCAGATGATCAGATGAGAGTTGAGTCATTTGCATACCGAATAAGACAAGCTTGATGAGAGGAGGTATATACATTATTTATAAAAATGTTAAAGAACAATGGACCAAGAATAGAGTCTCGAGAAACACCCATTTTAACTATGGGAAAAGGACAGAAAGAAGACAGTCATTTGACTAGTGATATCTTTAAAAATGGGTAAAGAACCATAGAAGAGTTGGTTTGGAAAGAAAGGCAATGGTAAGGCAACCTAGAAATCAGTCAAGAAAAAATTATTGTTAACACCAAAGCACACTGACAAAAAATATAAATCCACACAAACACTTTAACTGTTTTCACTGCGTTTTCATCTTATAACTTCATCAGATGAGCTACCAACTGTTAAATCCTTAATTACATACAAAGTTTAAAAACCCAAAAGCCAATCAAATGATCTGAGTGATTAAGAAACCACAAAAATAAAAGGAACAGAGCATTTCTGAATAGTCACATAAAATCACTGTTTAAAAATCATTGTTAGTTAAAAAGAACTGTTTAAAAACCATAAAAACCACAAAACATAAACATTTGAACATGTTAATACATCATAATAAATACATACATCTATAAAAATACATTAAATAATAAATATGTAAAATCCAAATATAAATGCAATGTGTTTGTGTTAAAACCTATCTGATACCACCATAGAGTGAACAAAGCTGTGAATTACAACTTGGCAGATCTCAATTTTAACACAGGCTTCAAAGATACATTTTCATTCAAACCAGGGTATGCATTTGATTCTAAAATTAATTGCCAATATAGTTCCCTATATTCAAGACGGGTTTCCCAAGGGCCACCACTGGGATGTACAACACATTGTTAATATTTTTCTTTCTGATGTTGTACATATGTTCATAAACCCACATTTTAAATTTTCTCTCAGTTTTTCCTACATAAAATGCGTCACATTGATCGCATAAAGCTAAATAAACAATGCCATTTGTACTGCAATTCGCATACCCCCCCCCCCGGTGTTAATAAATTTGTTCCTACATTTTAAGTGTGTCATTTCCCCTACCTTTATGTAGGGACACTGGGCACAGTTGCCATAATTATATGTGCCTCTCTTTCTAGAATCTGTACCTTTATATCTAGTTGCACCACCTTCCAAGATTGACTTTATATTCTGACCCTTCTTATAAATGCACTTATAGGGGTTCTCAAATAAGTTGTTTAAATCAGAAATACTGGCAAACTTTTTCCATCCATCTTGTATGATGTCCTTAACAGGTTTAGCCTCTCCATCATACGTAATAATCAATGCCTTATTGTAAGTCATGTCTCCATCATTCTTTTTCAGGACAGTGTCTACAACACCTTTTCCCAATATTGGGGCAAACCTTGTGCTCCTGGCCTCCACAACTTCATGAAGTATCTCATCTAAAAGAGTATCTGGGTACCCCCTAGCTTTAAAAAGTCTCATTAAATATATACATTCTTTTTTGTAATCTGCAGTATCAGAAGTCATCCTACTAAGACTTACAGATTGTTCCTTCACCACACTCTTTATTTGGTAAAAGGGATGTGCACTATCATAATGTAGGTACGAATTCGAAAAAGTGTCCTTTCTGTATATATTAGATTTGAACTGTCTCCCATCTTTTGAAATCTTAACATCCAAGTAATTCATTTCATTGTAGGTTATTTGTAAACTTAAGAAATTATGTGCTTTTAGTTAAATAATCTAAAACTCTAAAAACTTCTCCTCAGAACCAATCCAAAAAAGGCAAATGTCATCCAGAAAATGGGCATAAAACTTCCAATATTGTGTATATTCACAGTTAATGGGGTAGAGAGTACAGATAAAATCTTATTTATTTATTTATTGCCATTTGTTTACCAAGTTAGTTGAACCAACCAAGGGTATCACTTTTCAGTGGAAAGCTGGACAAAAATCCTTCACATAAACAATAAAAGAAACAGAACAAAACAGTACAATCATACATGATCTTAACAGATAAAGATTGCATGAATGAGAACAAAACTATAAATTTATATGAGAATAAAACAGAAAAATAGTTTAATCCAACAATATTTCACAGAATTATATGTTATAGACAGTAGTGAAAATAGTAGAGAACAAACTGTCATGCAAATATATGTGTATGTATATGTATATCTATCTATCTGTATAGATATCTATATCTATCTTTATCTCTCTGTCTCTCTCTCTCTCTCTCTCTATATCTGTTGCTTTTTTAAAGCTGTCTCGCTATGTTAAACCCATTTAACATAGCCAGGCAGTTTTGAAAAAAGCAACGGAGAAAGCAAGATCTCCGTTGCTTTTTACAAACTGTTTCGCTTTGTTAAATGGGTTTAACATAGCAAGACAGTGTGAAAAAAGAGTTATAGTAATGGAAAAAGTCCGGGCGACTGGACCTTTTTCCATTACTATAACTCTGATTTACAACATGCACGCTGACCAATCAGCGTGCACGTTTTTGAATATTTAATGGGGGGTCGTTGTATAATATTCTGAACAGCATGGTAGCTCAACAGAAATGATGTTAAGACTTCAAGCATCTTCCACCAACTGACTCTGGTATTGGAATTGCAATGCATTATTGGGTTGGTACAGCCTTAAATGACAATACTATATAATAATCTTAAAGTGGAAATGGCTGTATTATATATACTCAAGATATGCAATATATACAGACATTCTAGTAACTTTATTTCACTTTCCATCACATCAGGTTTGCCTAAGGGATATTTTACTTGTAAAACTGCATCAAGTGATGTGCACTACAAAAAACACAGATTTAAATACATTCAGTTTTCTTTTCTGTCTCTCCTTCTGTAATTTTTCATACACAGAGATTGTGTAATATCTGGATGGAGTTTCTAGACCTGCTCTAGAAGTTTATAGTTACTGAATTTTATTATTTCTTCAATGATTTTTGTGTCATGATCACTGTATTTGAGGCATGCACATCTACACATTGTTATCTGGACATGATTCAAATCCTCAGAGGGCACACCAACTTCCGATTGCAAAGTTAGGACTTAGAATGCAGTCCTGACATGCTGAAAAAAAAGAATGAAAATGCAGGAGAAGAGCGAATATTGAGTATCTCTCTTCTCCTTTACATTTGTGTTTGCATGGGGAGGGGGTAAAGTTCGTCTGCACTTTTTATTTAGGGTGCAAGCCAGACATACACCTACACTTATATATGCCAAGTTTGAGAATGACATATCTTGTAGAAAAAGGAATATTTTGAGAAATGGCAGCCTCAGACTTTATATATGGATGGCCTGATTTTCTGCCATTCAGTCTCCATATTATAGAGATCATCATTCTAAATCCCAATATTTCAAACGATTACAGAGCAAAAACACCTTCTGTGCTCTGGATTTGTGCCTATCTCCACTTCAGACCTACCAGTAATGGTAGTAGAACACTGGTGTACTTCAGGGAAATATCCCTTCAAAATGGATACCCAGAAATGCTGCCCATAATGTTAGTAAATTACAGCTCACCTTAGGGAAATCTAATTTGACTTCTCATTGTCTGCTGATAACCTGCTGTCAGTCACATTCCTTGGGTCCAGATCACCATGATACATTTCTGGCCTTCAAAAAGGATATATCCCTATAATGGAGCAATATCTTTTTAAACTTTGTGTGACGATTAGGGAAAGAGGGGCGAAGGCTGCCAGCCAGTCAAATAGAATTTAATATATAATTCTATCAACTGTATAAATAAATGTAAAATACAGGCTTGTATTTTTAAATGTAAGAAAACACTGTGAAATGTGGAACTGCAAAATATGTGACAACTTTGCACTCTACTGGCCCAGTGAAGAATGTTGTATCCTTTCATGTTAAAATTCGGCCCAAGGGTGGCTGGATGGAGATTTCATGCCCACTGTTTTAAGGCTAAAGTTTATGGCCAGAATTTAGAGGTGAAAGGAGCTTTTATTGCTTTAGTTTCTGTTATCATATACATGTGAAATGTCTTGTATATTGGAGGTGTTAGATTGCTAAATAATGCAGTTTGTGGCCTGAGAACTCAGACTAGGTGTTAAGATGATGCAATATAAATACTGGGAAAACCAATCATTTTGGGAGGACCTTAGAGACATGCTTGTTAGTAATGTTTAAATACTATTTCTCACAAGAGACTAAGAGCATTTTGATCTGGACATCTAACTTATCAGCACTCTGCTTATGCTCACATGTAAGTTTTTAGCACTGTGATATCTTGTAGGAATAGTTAAAGCTAGTAAAGATTAATTAGGTATTTTTCTTTGAAACCAGACCTGTCCTACTGCATTATTTTAAGTTTCTTTGTCATCTGTGAACTCTTAGCTATCTCTGTGGTGTAGTAGATTTGTCTTGTGTTTTAATTATTTATTATTAAATATTTTTAAAACCTTCTACCTGTGGCTGGTTTGTGTAGAGATGAAGTATGCTTTAGAGTACATTATATATTTATAGAGTTTACTGTCTAAGCCCTTCCAATAAGCCTTAGGTTGTATAGTCATATTACCATTGGATATTAATATTGCACAGTAATAATTGGACACCCTTCTAAGGGCCTTTTAGTAGCTGATATTATTAACTGGGTGGTGGCAGTAATTACTACAGTATAGTCTGGGTAAAGAAGCACAGCTGGAGAATCTGTGTCAGCCTTTCCCAGGAGTGTCTGTAAAGTTATATAAATACTTATCTCAAAGTGTGTGTGTGTTGTGTCAGCTACTTGGGCAGGGACACGAAGCACTGGTTGGACAGAGAGGGTACTGGAGGTTCTAGCTTGCCCAGTTAGGCTGAGACCTGGACCCTATAGCTGTACCAGTAATGAGTCTTATTGGGGACCTGGTGAGCAAGGGAGCAGCCAGCCCCAGACTGACTGTGATCTCTGTGTGCACTTAAGGGAAATTGTACTTTACTGTGCATATTAGTTATCCTTTCCTCCTCTAGGACACAACCTCCCTGGTGTTAGTGGTGAGGATTGAGGCTCCTTGATTGCTGGGCCAGGGCACGGTTGTCACACCTTGATGTCTTCAACTGGGTTTTTTCCCATCAAATGGAGCTCCTACTCTTCCAGTGCTTTTCTTGGACTGGATAAACAAAAATGCCCTGGATCAGCTTGCCCTCAAACTGACCAATGGCGTAAATATTCTTGATTAACACTCAAACCCTGGCCCCTGTCTGCTACGCTGCCATGGTCAATCCTTCAGTAGAAAAGTCTGACCATAATCTTGTTACTTTTTGCCTCACAACTTACACTATTTCAGTTACAAATACCATCCTCTTTAAAGACTTCAAATACAGCCAACCATATTACTGTATGATGAAATCTCTAAATTTACCCATGTAAGGTTCATAGTATTCAGCGATTATACATTCTGTTACACAAGACTTTTATGTTAATGTGAATAGATTTATTGACCTAACAGTTTCTTCCAAAACCAGATGTGGTGGTAAATAAATATAATCCTTCATGGCGATTTACCAGTATTAACAAACTGTATAACAAAATGAAGAAACTCTTTAAATGTCCTCATGGGGCTATATGCTATGAAAGAAACAAACAAAATAAAAAGATTTTAAAAATGATTTGCAGTACTACAGGCAAAGCACCAATCTTTCCATTAGTTTACTTGCAATATATTAATGGGGTATACTAGATATCATACCACTAGTATAGCAGCAGGTAGACTCAGAGAGAGCCCGCAGAACCGTGAAAACAAGAATGCTTTACTGTACATGCTATTAGTGATACTTGTGCAAGTAGACTGTTAATGATGACTTTCCTATTCCTGGTAGTTGTATCTAAAGCTGCAAAAGAAGACATCCTATGCATCCATCCTGCAGTTTTTGATTAGACCTCTACATTTGCTTCAAAACCTTTTGGCAACAGTCAAGTGTAGAAGAACCATTTGTATGTTTGTCCACTTTTGAGGGGATCTGGCTTCCCTAACAAAACTTCCTGCCATTCATTGAAGAGTTGATTGTTAATCTTCACCTACTTCATGCAATATTATTGATTAACTGTATTTCTCCATTCAAACACTGGTATCAGAGAGCTCACATTTTTTCCGCTTGCTAGGATTCCATTCAATTTCCATTGGTTTCAATCTCTTTTATCCATTACCACCACAGTTATTGTCCCTAATCTCTAGCAAATTGCTGATGCTATTCCACAGTTCCTCTGAACTCTCAGGAAGAAGCTTCTAGTCACCTGTATCCAAATCAATGGAAGTGGGATAGATCTGTCTATAGACAATAGTTTAGCATTTCAGCTCAAACTGATTTTACCTACGTCTGTCCCAATGGTGTAGAGGGATAAAATCCTTGCTGTGCCCCAGATGATCTGGGTTTGACTAGTGGCATGGGTTTTGGAGAGACCGGATGGGGGAGGGATGGAATTTAGTGACTAACTATGGCTTACTAATTCTGGAGGAGGGTGTTACCTAACTTAAGACTGCTGCAGTAACAGCAGCAGCAGTAAGAGCTGGACAAGCCCCAGACTGCAGGAGGTATACCACTTGATACAGAGATTGTGCATATGAAAAAGTGTGTGTCCACCTCCACAGGTAGTAATTGTGGAGCATGCAAGGCTGTCACAGAGTTTGATGGGGGTTAGAGCACACTCTCGATTAGCAGTATGCTTAACCAGTGTCCTCATTCTTCTCATCAGGAGTGGGTTGGGTTTATGAACGGGAGGCTAAGGCAGTTATGGTCGACACAGTGAACAAAGAGAAGAGCTGGTGGCAGCTGATGGTTGTCTGCAGGGAAGGGAAAGAAAAAGATTTTCACAATTTTCAATTGTTTTCTGAAACAACATTTGCTAATAATTTTCAGTTACTGTAACTGTAAATCAATTAGCTTTATGTCTTTAATTCAAAGGATTTATATGCAAGCAACTCCTTTGCAATCTGAAAGTGAGACATACAGACCACTTATCTTGGTTTCTGATTAGCTTTTTTCTTGTGGCGTACCCTCTATTTTGCTCATTGTCCAGTTTCTGGACTTAGGGGCATTTTGGATGGATGTAATGTAACTGTGTAGGTAGGAGCACATATTTTATACATATACATAGATTCCTGGTACCCGGTAATTGTTCTACCATGGTGTGGATGGGAGGAGAAATGGGGTAGGGGTTATCCTGAAGGAACAGTATGTCAAGAGTGTTTTAGAGGTGAAAAGAATGTCGGATAGAGTGATGTTTATGAATCTGGAAATTGAAGGTCTGATGATGAATGTTTTTAGTGCATATGCTCCACAAGTTGGGTGTGCAATGGATGAAAAAGAAAAATTTGGGGGTGAGTTGGATGAAGGGATGGACAGTATAACCAAGGGGTATGTTAGTGAAGGAAACAGAGGGGATGTGGAGGTGAGGGGTAGGTATGGTGTTAAGGAGAGGAATGCAGAAGGTCAGATGGTAATTGATTATGTGAAAAGGATGGACATGGCACTGCTGAATATGTATTTTAAGAAGAGGGAGGAGCATAGGCTGATGTACAAGAGTGGAGGAAGATCCATACATGTGGATTATATTCTGTGCAGAATGGGCAGTCTGAAGGAGATTAGAGACTGCAAAGTGGTGACAGGGGAGAATGTAGTTAGGCAGCATAGGATTGTAATCTGTAGGATGACATTGGAGATCAAGAAAAAGAGGAGGAGAGTAAGGGCAGTGCCAAGGATCAAATGGTGGAAGTTGAAAAATGATGACTGTAAGGTGGAGTTCAGGTAAGAGATAAGACAGGCACTGGGTAGCAGTGAAGAGTTACCAGATAGCTGGGCAGCCACAGCAGAGGTGGTAAGGGAGACAACTAGAAACGTGCTTGGTGTGACATCTGGGCAGAGGAAGGAGGACAAGGAGATCTGGTGGTATACAGAGGAAGAGGTTTGCGAAGAAGAAGTGGGATTGTCAGAGAGATGAATTAAACAGAAAGGAGTTCAAGGAGATGAGGTGTATGGTGAAGAAAGAGAGGTGGTGAAGCCTAAGGATAAGAAGTATGGCGAGTTGTATGAAAGGATGGACACTAAAGAGGGAAAAAAGAACCTGTACCAACTGGCTAGAAAGAAAGACCGAGCTGAGAAGATGTATAGTGGGTTAGGGCGATAAAGGATAATGAGGGGAAACACACTCACAAGTGAGGAGAGTATGTTGAGCAGATGGAAAGAGTACTTTGAGGGGTTGATGAATGAAGAGAATGAGAGAGAGAGAAGGCTGGATGATGTGGGGGTAGTGAATCATGAAGTACAATGGATTAGCAAGCATAAAGTAAGGACAGCTATGAAGAAGATGAAAAATGGAAAGGCTGTTGGTCCAGATGACATACCTGTGGAACCATGGAGGTGTTTAGGAGAGATGGCAGTCGAGTTTTTAACCAGATTATTTAACAAAATCTTGGAAAGTGAGAGGATGCCTGAGGAGTGGAGAAGAAATGTACTGGTACTGAGTTTTAAAAATAAAGGTGATGTGCAGAGCTGTGGTATCTACAGAAGGTAAAATTGATTGGCTGCAGCATGAAGTTAAGGGAAACAGTAGTGGAAGCTAGGTTAAGAAGGGAGGTGATGATTATTGAACAGAAGTACAGTTTTATGCTGGGAAAGAGCACTACAGATGCAATGTTTATTCTGAGGGTGTTGTTAGAGAAGTATAGAGAATGTCAGAGGGAGTTGCATTGTGTCTTTGTGGACTTAGAGAAAGCATATGACAGGGTGCCTAGAGAGGAGTTGCGGTATTGTATGAGGAAGTCAGGAGTGGCAGAGAAGTATGTAAAAGTGGTACAGGATATGTACAAGGGCAGTGTAACAGTGGTGAGGTCTATGGTAGGAATGATGGATACGTTCAAGGTGGAGGTGGGATTATATCACAGGTTAGCTCTGAGCCCTTTCTTATTTGCAATGGTGAAGGGCAGGTTGATAGACGAGATCAGACAGCAGTCCCCATGAACTATGATGTTTGCAGATGACATTGTGATTTGTAGTGAGAGTAAGGAAGAGATAGAAGAGACACTGAAGAGGAATGAAGGTCACCAGGACAAGGTCAGAATATATGTGTGTGAATGAAAGGGAGGACAGAAGAATAGTGAAGATGCCGAAGTAGAGTTGGCAAAGGCGGACAAGTTTAAATACTTGAGATCAACAGTTCAGAGTAATGGTGAGTGTGGAGAAGAGGTGAAGAAGGGAATGCAGGCAGGGTGGAGTGGGTGTAGGAGAGTGTCAGGAGTGATTTGAGACAGATGGACACCAGTAAGAGTGAAAAGAAGGTCTACAAGATGGTAGTGAGACCAGCTTTGTTATATGGGTTGGACGCAGTGGCAATGAAGAAAAGACAGAAGTCAAAGCTGGAAGTGGTAGAGTTAAAGATGTTAATGTTTGCATTGGATGTGACAAGGATGGACAGGATTAGAAATGAGTATATTAGATGGTCAACTCAGGTTGGATGGTTTGGAGACAAAGCCAGAGAGGCGAGATTGCCTTGGTTTGGACATGTGCTGAGGAGGGATGCTGGGTATATTGGGAAAAGGATGCTATAGATGGAGATGCCAGGTAAGAGGAAAAGAGGAAGGCCAAAGATAAAGTTTATGGATGTGGTGAGAGAGGGCATGCAGCTGGCTGGTGTGACAGAGCAAGATGCAGAGGACAGGACGAAATAGAAACATATAATCTGCTGTGGTGACTGCTAACAGAAGTTGCCAAAAGAAAAAGAAGAGGAAGAAGATAGATTCCTGGTACCAGTTATCTAGACATTGTTTCTGCACTCTGAATACCCAGGTAGTCTATGTTTGCTACCTGGGCTCCTTCTTTGGATTTTATTGCTCTGAAGTAAGGGTAAACTGGCTGTTGTCATGAATGTCTAATACTACTATTTAAGAAGCTACATCCCAAAATACTCCTCCTGTAGTATCAGGCAGGTCTGTAGATCAGCAGGCTTCTAAATTACATTGTTAAGGATCACCATCATTCTATACATCATTTAGAACACATTTACATAGGCTGAATACTGCTAATCATTTATAAATATCATTTGTACCCTGGTTTCATTAATATCATTTAAACAAAAGAGATGGGTAAATAATCTTCAGTTTAGTATACATCTAAGCCCTTCGTGCTGAATGTCAAGTCAACCCCCCCCCCCCCAACCATTACTTTGGCTAACACTTTTAAAAATGCACAATTTACAGCAAGTTAGAACAAATATTACCACACACAATGTAATTACTCGAAATCATATGCTACTAAACCATATTCCATAAGAATTTACATGATTTAAAATGGTAGTATATGTATTTATTTGTACTAAGCTGTTTCTTAAGACTGTAGAAGTGAGACCTTTTAGCATGTGTCAGTAGATTGTTTTGTCACTGTGAATATAAATAGACACAAGAAGACAAACATTTGAGCCCTTGGAAATCAGCAAACAGAAGGAATGTCACATAGATATGTAGACAGGCACACACATATATAGCCAGATAATTATTTTGCTCTCATCTCTTTATGAATTGTCGAAATTATTTAGCAGATATATTAGCCATGACCTAATACAGGTGCTCAAGTCCCAAGGATTCAAAAAAGATCTTTCTTGAAACCAGGCCCTCAAGCATCTTATAGTACATATAGGTGGTCGCACATGCTGGAACTAGAATATGAGTTCAGGCAAGCAGCTTCCTCACCTAAGTGAACAAATTATTTAAGATCCAGTGAGATAAGTGCAGCAGCTGTGGGGAAGGAGCGGGAATAGGATATGAAAGTTATTGACTAGGAGAGAATTTTTGAGTTGGGGAACAAGAAGGAAGTTTAAGGGTTAATGAGCAGGAAAGGAGTTTAAGTTTAGGAAGTGGGAGGGAAGCTTCTTGTAACACAGAATGATTGGTGAATTTATGTTTAGGAAGGGTGTTGTGCTAGTGGGATTTTGAGCACTTGAGTTTTTGAGCAAGTGAGAGTGAACAAGTGTGTAGTGATCTGCTAGTATTCAACCATCTCTAGTCCACCTTGTCATCATTATCAGCCTGCACTGACAGCATCACTTGAAACAGTTACTATAGTACAACCTTTAGTAGCACATTTATACAGATGCACAAATGAAATGCAGCTTTTCATCTCTAGAATCATCTCTCTCTGTGTGTGTGTGTGTGTGTGTGTGTGTGTGTGTGTGTGTGTGTGTGTGTGTGTATATATATATATATATATATATATATATATATATATATATATATATATATATACACACATACACACACATATATATATATATATATATATATGTGTGTGTGTGTGTGTGTGTGTGTGTGTGTATGTATATCGGTTTACTATCAAAGGACCGACATTCAAAAAAAAACAAAGTCTATAACATCAAAAGGAAACTGCAAATCCCTGCATATTAAGTAGGCATAAATGCCAACTCTGTTAAATGAATTCAGCAGGTTTGACCTTTATGTCGAATATCAAACATGACGTCAGTGCAGGTGCAAAGGTATGTTAAACTCCTACACTGGCATTCCACATTTAAGCAGGGTCAAGCCCGCCTGCACCCCCCTGTGGGGGGTTGCACCTCCCACACCCCCTGCAAGCTATATATTCCAACTACGAGACTGCACTACAGTGAGGAGATGGATATATTTCCCAATCCGCACTGTACTGCTATCTCCACACATAACATTGAGTACATATCAGCGAATGGACAGTTGCATTTGCCAATATTTACTCTTGCTCTCTTAATGTTCGGCAACATGGACATCAGCCAACTGCCATTCATCATTTCTGTGTTTGCCGAACCTATCATCAGCATAGCATTTTGATAGTAAACCATATATATATTTATATATATATATATATATATATATATATATATATATATATATATATATATATATATATATATATATATATATATATATATGTGTGTGTTTGTGTGTGTGTGTGTGTGTGTGTGTGTGTATATGTATATATATATATATATATATATATATATATATATAGAGAGAGAGAGAGAGAGTAAGAGACTCACATATAATTATGGATGCCTTTCAGTATGAAAAGATAACAAAGATGAGTTTTTATATGGCATTGCTGTGTCATTAGTTGTTTTCTCAGTTACATATATATTTGGGAATGCCTGTGCCTCATTGTAAAACACACCATCTATATTATGAATCCTAAAATGAAATGGGAATACATTTTATTGTAGAAGCATTTCTTTAAATCATTCATCCTTTTCTCTTTCAAGAATGCATTTTCTGGAAGTGTTGAGGAAACTCCAAGAATAAATAATTCATGAATAAGTCTCCAGGAAACGAATAGTCATATGTAATTTCTGTGCTTCTTCATGATTATATGTTGTAGTACTTCCTTGTTTGGCATAGTATTCACTCCACTTAAACTAAAGAAACAAACACATACATGCTTACATAGACAATTATGTAAAATGTAATGATATGTATTAAACAATTTTGTGCTAATAATATGAAATATGTCTTATTTTAAATTATAAAAATGGGACAACATGTGCATTAAAAATATCGAGTTCAGTTTTAAATTAAGCACTTTTCAGACAAACATTGGCTTAATAAATCATTAACTGTTGTAAGCCATTCAGCTTATACAAGGATGTTATGTCAGAACATGAGAAGCACTGCCAATAACACCTGCTTGAAGCAAAGGATAACAGTGACCTCAAAGGGCATAGAAAGAATCTGTAGTTATCATCCGTACCTGTATAAATATTCTGTGAATCATGTATCTCAGAGGAGTCAAGGCTAACAGATCCTATCCTGCAGAGCTCATTTTCTGGAATATCTTGCGACCTGAGACCCTTGAAAATCAATTGCAATTCGGCATGTGAAGGATAAATCTACATTTTGATGTAAAGGTCAAGAAACTCATAATCCTGAGCATTAAGTCTATCACCTATCAAGAAAGATAGATCTGTATGTGTTCCAGACGAGATGAAGGCAGATGAGGCAATCTCCCTCTACACTGATGGTTGTTTTTTTCATGAGCACTAGCAAGGTAAAGCTCTACAGAGGGAAAGTGTTAGATGGGTTTTGAGACTTATCCAGCAGCTGAATACAAGGCTTTAAAGTTTAAGAACTTTACATGAGAACCAAGAACTGAATAACGATGCTCATGGTTCTGAATGTAGAATTGTTGCTGCAGACAATGCCATGAATCATATAACTGCTACTGTAACAGATGCTAAAGTAATATAAAATTCATGGTTTCTAAGATTTAATTTTCCTTTGTGGGACGGCGGGGTGAGTATTACAGGATGGTACAAACAGCAGATGTACATCATGCTACAATCAACACTAAGCATGAAAAACTCCATAATTATTCTCGGTGCTTAAGTTATGCTATTTTATTAAATGTTGCCTCTTACTTGTAAACCATCAAAATAGGCTTTCTTACCTGTTTACAAAACAAAAAATATGAATGATTTGTCTGTATGTGAAGTATAAGGTCCTTTTAAACACATTTTGCTTTAAATTATCTGATACTTGTAAACTTGCACAAGAATGAATGTCATAAATTCTGAAGGAAAAAGCTTAATTTGTCAGTCTAAAATATTATTTTTAGATGCATAAAATGTTGTCTGCCTTTAGGAACATCGAATGGTTGTTATCATACAAAGTCATTTAACAAGAAAACACAGCATTTGGCATAGAAGGACATGCTAGGCATTGGTTCATGTCAGAATTGTATGTCCTTCCTGTGTCAGTGCGAATTTTTGCTGGGGTATCCTCTTTCCTCACACACCCTAAGCACATGCTGGTATTGCACATGCAAACCTTTAAATTGCCTTCAGGTGAGTGTTATGTGTGTTGTGTTGTGTGTGTGTGTGTGTGCGCGTGTGTGTGTGTGTGTGTGTGTGTGTGTGTGTGTGTGTGTGTGTGTGTGTGTGTGTGTGTGTGTGTGCGCGCGCGCTTGCATATCAATGTGTTTATTTATTTATTTATTATTTATTTACATTTGTTGTCCGGGAGTGTCTGACTGGACGTAGGTCCATTTTCAGCGGAGGCCCAGGGAGAAAACCTCCACAGTTAAAATAAACAGACAGTAGTTACATTGGATTACATAGCGATTAACAATTTGATTAACATAGCAATTAATTACAAACATATTTACAGCTGAAGAACATAGTACATCAGTAGACAACTAGAATCTTTATCTGCAAAGTACATAGACAAGTGTTGTGTTAGTGTGTGCTTGTTCACATGTACATCTAAGAACATCACAACAAGATGCTGAGTCATTTCATCTTAAAAATAAGAAGGAAATGGCGACATAGTGCAAGCACAGTTGTGGAAGAGCAAGCAGAAGAGCGCACAGAAGGGCAGGCGAAGATAGGATGAGTCATGAGTCAAGAAGGTATAGACTGGTTAGCTACAGGAAACCATTTTTCTTTTTTATTAAGAAGGGTAGAATAGCAAAGGTAAAGTGAATGAAGGAAGGAGGGCATAGAAAAACAAGTAGGAGTATGCAAACAAATGTACAGAAGATACAAAACTTAACAGAGGAGGTAGTGACACAGTGATAAGAATGGGAGACACAGAGTGACAGTGGGTGGTCAATTTGTATCAGGAGGTCTGAACTACAAATGATGGACAGAGAGTGACACATAAATATAGGAAAGATGCTGGGGGATATGGAGGGGTACGGAGGTCCTCCTTGAGTGGCTCATAGGGAATCCCAGCAATGTGGCAGTCAGTTTGCCTACCATTGATCAATCTAAAATAAATCAAGTTACACCCCCCCCCCCCCAAAATCCAAAAACAGTGTTACTCAAAAAACATAAAAACACAGTTTTTTTTTAATAAGGACAAGCCACACTGAAGCCTGCTTCTTTTGTAGACGGTGAATAAAATCCAGCTAATTAGTGGGAAGAGCTGAGAAATAGCATTCCTCATTTAACTACAGGTATTTAATGGCATCTTTATTTAGCTGTAGTGCTGTGTGACTTGCTTTTCTCTGTCTGATTATTGCTGATCTTTGTCTGCATTTGATGTTTCCCACCCGCCTGTCCTACTTTTTCCCTGCCTGCACACACCTCCTTGCTGTTGTGCTTTTAAACTTGGTGGCTGTAGAGTTGCCTACCATTACTATAAATCTGATTTTGAACACTCTTGTCTGTCTTATATCTTCAGTTCATCATACTGAGAACTGAGAGATCAACTGGGAAGACCCCGCAGTCTCTTAATATTGAATTATCTTCTGTTTCCTACCTTCCCACTTGGTAAAAAATGTACTTTATTCAGCTGAGTTTACTGTATCTGTACATACTTTATTTAGCCTTTTGCTGCACATTCTTAAAGTGTTCAGATGCATTTAATCTGCTGCATTTATTACTGCTTGTTAATATCCTGATTGGATTACATTGCAACTGTTATATTCCAACTGGCATTCTAAGCCTCTCAGTACTGATTTAAGTATTTTGTTCTGGTTTAAGCACCTGGGGTCCAAATCAATTATTTTACATTAAGAATATTTGTGGTCTACACTCTTGTGGGAGGAGAGGGTAGCCTAAACCCTTCTAAGCTAGGAATTGCTGGTGAAGGCTTACTGTGCCTGTTAGAAGTGTCTTTGTTCCAATTTAAAAATTTGGGTTCCAGTCCAGTTATTTTACATTAGGAAGATCTGTGGCCTACACTAATGTGGCTCAAGACAATAGCCTATGCCCCTCTAATCTTGGAATTGCTAGCATAAGTCTTATTTTGCCTTTATTTCATTGTCTAGAGAGCTAGCTTAATTAAAATGTGAATCTCTATGCCTGAGGTGTTTGGCGAAGTTTGGCAACCACACTACTTGAAAAGAAGAGTGTTGCTGGCTTCTTCAAAACTCTAAAACAGCTAAGACTTACATAACTATAGCCAATATTTCAGAATTTGTTTTTCTCTGCATTAGTTGAGTTTTTCTGTGTTGAATAGATGGAGTTTTTGACCATTGTTGTAGTCTTTAGTTAGAACTGCCTTGGTTTCACTTTAGTGAGAGTAGAGGGGACCTGAGTCATTTTCTGGTCTGGGATTGTATAAAAGAAAGAAAAGTATATGTTTCTGAATGGTTACAGGGCCTTGCTTGTGATTTGTTTGAATGTCCTATGGTATTTAAATGTTTCAGTTGTACAATGCTTGGCTCATAACCTGAAAGCAAGCTAAGACTTACATTACTATATACAATGTTTTGGCACTTATTTTTCACATTGTTTTGTCACAGCTACATTATTTGAGCATTTCTGTGTTGAATGTATATACTTTTTGACCTTTTTTACAGTCTTCAGTTAAAAATGCTGCTCTCTGCGCAGTAGCACCTAGCAAAGATCTATACAGATGCCAGTAACTCACAGTGTAATTCTTCCTTGTAGTATGTGTAGATGCTGATCTCTTGCAGTGTAAGTTTCCCTTAAAATGCCCTTACCGTCTCAACAAATTTTAACTACTAGAAAATCTAGTTTCCAGTAACGTTTTTGTGTCATTTATGTATTTAATTTCCCTCACTCCTTCTTAGTAAATAAGTGATCACTGGTCATGGATATGCACTTCCTGACTCTCTCTTTGTGGCCAGTCTGGTTCAGATGGATATCCTGAAGCATTCTAGCAACTGCCGCATGTACACAACCTACTTATTCTTAACAAAGCAGACAATGCTTGTGAGATGTGTAAATACACTTTAGCACTGGAGACAAAACTTTCTCATACAACAAAAACTAATTGTATAGAGGATGTCAGTGGCATTTGCACCACACTGACTGCAGAAGGTAAAGACCCTAAACATAAAACTGGTTATACTGAGATACTTACAGGTAATCTTCCTAAAACACTAAGACCTCCTCCACAGCATAATAGAAAAGAAAATGTGCCCTCGGCCATCAAGTGAGCACTCCACTAAAACACCACCCACAATTGCACATAGTAACACTGTATCCAGTGCCTCAGCTGCTAAGCCCTTAAGGCAAACTAGCACACAGACACATTTTCTGGTCATTGATGATACTGATGTCCCCCTTACCAGACTAAGTAAGAAGAGAGTCACTGTTAGTTGCCTTTACAAGGCTAAGATCTGTCAAGTCACACAGGCATTCTTTTCAGTGAAGCACCATTAGTCCACGTGGGTGCTAATGACATGAGCTGTACCTCCCTTCACTGTATGAAGTGAGACATGACTGAGCTTGCTGATTACATGTCTCAGGCAGGTATGATCCTAACACTGAATAGTATACTACCTTCCCAAGGATGATGCCATGTTACCAACAGGAAATTAGTGATTTTTAATATTTGTTTTAGCTTCTGGTGTCAATCCAAGGGGGTATGACATTTGACAGCCTGGGAGGACATAACTGACAGACCATGCTGCTTTGCCAAGGATGGTCTGCACTTATCTCCTGTAGGTTTTCAGATACTGGCAAAGACCTTTTCTATATCCATAAAGCCCTTTTTAGCCAATGCTAAACTGATAATCCTCCCATCATAACTGAACCTATGAAGGAACATCTAAAGGTGGTCCAGTTCAATGCTAGAAGTCTTAACAAGAAACTCCACTCACTGTAAGCATTCCTCTCCCTGGAGAGTTTGGTCATCTGTGTAATAATGGAGACATGATTTAAAGTAGTGAAAAGTACCCAGGCAGTGCAAGGCACAGAAGGGAACTAAAGGTGGAGGAGTCTCAGTCTGTATTAAAA
Organism: Protopterus annectens; assembly: GCF_019279795.1. Lineage (NCBI taxonomy): Eukaryota > Metazoa > Chordata > Ceratodontiformes > Protopteridae > Protopterus > Protopterus annectens. The sequence goes on from NC_056732.1 coordinate 743,996,985, forward strand.
AACAGCCTTATCCAGACAAGGTAAGGTGTATGACCCACTAGAAGTAATACATGTGCAGCTCATCATAAAAGGGGTCTTGTGCCATATCCTTGAACCTGCAGGTCCCCCTCCATGACTCAGAAAACCCATACTACTTATCTCATTGTACTAGAGTTCCTCACCATCCAGTCTAATATGGTCTTCATGAAGATCTCATCCAACCCTCTACAGACTGAGAATCCTATACCACTTCTAATGAACAAGCCCAGTGGTTTCTAAACTTTGTTAATACCAATGTCCTGTAACAGTTGGTCCATTCTCCTACCAGTGTTACAAACATCCTTGACCTTGTACTCATGGATATGGGGCAGTGATGTTCCTCACCTGATATAATGTCCTTGCTCATCAGATCTGACCATAAGGCACTATTGCTTGAAATAAAAATTAAATCTTGTGACCCTGTGAAACCAAAAGCCTTTAGGAAATATTCCAAGGCTAACTTCTCTCTACTAAGTGACACCTTGGTTACATTACAAGCACTTCCAAACCCAGTAAATACCATATCATAGGCTGAGTTATTCACAAAAATCTCTTTACAGCCATAGTGATAATTTTATATGGTGACAAACTCAAAAGAAAAACTGCCTTGATGGAATCACAATATTAATCAGTTATACAACAGAATAAGAAAATGCTTGGCCAAAACTAGGATGAACAAATCCCAAAATTCTAAAATGCCTGGCCAATATAAACAGTCAGCTAAGAGGGTTAATTAATACTTCAATGGCTACATTTGAAAAAAAATAAAATAAAAAAAGCTTCTCAGGCAAAAGACAACAAGAACTTCCTACAGATATAACCATGACCTCAATGGAAATACACAGCAATGCACAGAATGCATCATAATTGGCATCACAGACACTGAACCAGAGGCCATTACCAGCCTTTTGGCTAACAGGCTCAGCTCAAATTTCTCCACCCACTCCTCCCGAAATAGTCCAAGTAAAATACTATATACCACCACAATCCTTCAAACCATTACAATAACCCACTTAGGCATTGTAGAGAAGTTCACTAAATTAGGTATAAACCCTTTTATCACCCACTGGATAGCCAGCTGGTTCAGTGATAGGACCCAGGAGGTCAAAATGGGTGAGGCCACCTCCACCAAGAGGGCAGTCACTAATGCAGTCCTCCAGGCCTTGGAACTGGGCCTGCTTTTTTTTTACATATATTTCTCTGAAGTGCAAGCAAATGCTGAAAGTTTATGGTTTGCAGATGATTGCAAACTGGAAGTTATCTTCAACTCCCCTGCAGACACTAGCATTCTTCAAGAAGCCCTATCTCAGACTAACAAATAGTGCCAAAGCCTTGGTCTTAAAATCAATGCTAAGAAATGCATAATTGTACCATTTGGGAAGTCATCCATCCAGGCTAATTATCAGTTTAAAGTTTCACAAACGACCACAAAGGTTCCAAACACAGCAGACACAAAAGTACTTTATTCAGAAAACTTGAACTGGTAAGCGCTTTCACGGATATCAGCTCCGCTTCATCAGACCATACTAAATAAAACACCACAACTGATGACTATTTAAAAATTAAAACAGCCAATCAGGTTAAAGTCTAAAAAAGGGTAGTCAGCCCATTATAAATGTTGTACAATATATGTTACTGATATAAACTTGCATAGTGCTCACTAATGAGAACAACCTAAAAATTAAAAACATGTCTATAAAAATATATAATATACATACAATATTATTTAAAATCGTAAACATGGTGTAGCCAGTAAAAATGTGACTCATGAGAAATAGCACATAAGAAAGCAGACTGACAGTATACACACAGATATAAAATAGCATTTGTTATAACAACAGGGACTAGCAGTGTTTAAGTGCTCTAGCCCTTAGAAAAGGTTTAACTGATATCTTGCTATTTAAACCTGGGGGTTTATCGACTTGTAACAGTAGAATCAATTTCTGTTCTATAGATTCAGTCTTATTTTTGAGGTCACGACCCCTGATGTTAGCATGCACAAGTTCTAAATCTAAAAACTTAAACTTGTGACTAGGGCCTGTTTGAATAACATTCATAGCTAGAGCGCTAGATCCTTTTGCATTCCTAATGTCTCTCAAATGTTCAAGGATCCTATCCTTGAATGCTCTGTTTGTCTTGCCTATATAATAAGAAAAACATGTGGTACAAAAACAAAAATACACCAAATTCCTGGTATGACAGTCTGCATAAAAACTAGTGCCAATCTTAAAATCAAGTTGAGGATGGGGAAAGTGACCCCCAGTATGTATACACACACAGGCCATACACCTTCTACAGGTATAAGTTTTATTTCCTCTGTGGTTCCTTCATCAATTACAAGTTTTTTCTTTATTTAATTAATTATCAGTTTAGTAGTAAGCCCCTAACACATGACTCAGTGGTCAGGGGTCTTTGTACACATACAGACAGCAGCCTTACCTTCAACCACCACTTGGCCACTGTGGTGAGCAATTTGTTTTATGTTCTGCAACATATAAGTAAGAGCATGGCATCTAGGTCCCAAGAGGTCATTATTCCAACAAACTCTGACTTTATCAGAGTACAGTGCTCCCTATGGTATGTACCTGTCCAGGTATATGCAGCAACTAGAGTAACCTCAGAGGCTCCTTACAAAAAGAATACAATGTGTAACAAATTTGCCTTATGCAGAGTGCCTTAAAGCTCTTTACCTCTCTACTCAATTTATTATAGATTGCTGAGGGGGATCTATACCTGACTTAAAAGGCATCCCCAATCCCATATTTATGAATCTTCTGCATATTCATATGTCAAACAGTACCAGAAATACAAGGTCTTGGGATATGAATTTTGTCCTTGACTTAAACAGGATATGTGTCCCAGAGACTGCCCCTCCTATTGACTAGGCTTCCCATCCATGCAAAGCTAAGTTCATCTATTACCCAATTTAAGTGCACACTAGACCAGGGGATGGGGAATAGGAAATGATTTACACCTGGCCTAGCACTGATGTCCCTTATGGATAGATGTAGCTTAGAAAATGCCTGGCCCTCTATGTCCTATTTGGATACAGGACATCATTCTTTCTTTGGGAAATCTTCACTAGACTTTGAAAGCCACGCCCAATTCATTTTCCTAGTAACAATATATGAATCTATATATACCAACTTGCCAGTTAGATTTCAATGATGAGAAAAAAGGAAAAAATCCCAGAAAGGTTAAGGAAAAAATCCCAGAAACATTGAAAACCTGCTCACATAATGCAACAAACTGTGGTTAATGAATCATAACAGTCATCATGGATAAATAGATTGAGGTTCAAAGAAGCTACAATGCAGCACAAATATGCTGATGTCAATCACCCTCATGGCTGACATTATGGCCACTCTCTGTCTCTACTGGTCTAATGGATAAGGCCGTCCAGCCCTGTAACTCAAAAAGCTGTACCAGGAGATGTCCCAGGGTATGAATGCTGACATCCAGCCAGCAGTCTGCCTCTGCCATCACCAGCTGCTGCACTTCTCATGGGATTACCCATGTGAACCAATCCAGACCCCTCTCAGAATAGAAGCTTTCACACCCTTCTAAGAGGTGGCCAGGAACACCACCAAAAGACCTCAAAATCACCTTCTGCAGAGGGACTTTTATCACTCTGCAGGGAGGCAAGGCTGTGGATTAACCTGCACCTCCCTCTACATAGTCTGCACCATGGCTAATCCTGTAGAAAAAAAAAAAAATATATATATATATATATATATATATATATATATATATATATATATATATATATATATATATATATATATATATAAAATCACTACTAAATCCCGAATGCTCATAATCTCGAAGACCGGAATATCGAGACTATAATCCTGAACGCTGGCAATACCGAAAATTCACATTCCTGAAGCACATAATCCTGAATCAAGCCATCCACACAGCAAAACACATAGGATATAACCATAACAGTCCCCTGATATTAAAGGAGCACTACATCTTCACTTATTTAAACATCCTCAAAGAATAATTTATCAGAAATACCACTATGAGTCACTTGATATAAAAGGAATTCTCCTACGCTCATTTCCCATATCCATCAAGCATAATTAGTAAGAAATATGCCTGCCACTATCCTGTTATAAATAAAGTATTATACCATGATCCCCCATTAATATTCCAAAACGTGCATGCTGATTGGCCAGCGTGCACGTAGTAAATCGAGTTATACTAATGGAAAAAGGTCCGGTCTCCCAGACTTTTTCCATTAGTATCAGTCTCTTTTAAAACACTGTCTCGCTATGTTAAAAGAGTTTAACATAGCGACACAGGTTTAAAAAAAGCAACGGAGATCTCCGTTGCTTTTTTTAAAGCTGTCTCGCTATGTTAAACTCCTTTAACATAGTGACAGTGTGTAAAAAGCAACAGAGATCTTGCTTTCTCCGTTGCTTTTTTTTTAAACCTGTCTCGCTATGTTAAATGGGTTTAACATAGCGAGACAGCTTTAAAAAAAAAAAAGCAATGGAGAAAGCAAGATCTCCATTGCTTTTCACTGTTTCGCTATGTTAAATGGGTTTAACATAGCGAGACAGCTTTAAAATAAGCAACGGACATCTCCGTTGCTTATTTTAAAGATGTCTTGCTATGTTAAACCCATTTAACATAGCAAAACAGTAAAAAGCAATGGAGATCTTGCTTTCTCCATTGCTTTTGCCCACAGCTCTGATGTACTGCGTAGGCATGCGCAGTACATCAGAACTGCCACGGATACCAGACAGCTGCGGAAGGGCAGCAAAGAGGCATTATACAATGCCATTATTTAAGAAAAGTAATTATTTATTTTCTTAAATAATGTCATAGTATAATAGCAATAACCCACTTCTGGGTATGGGTAATGCGAGATTTACCCACGGTTGTCTTTGTTTGGTCCCTCGGGCTTCGCCCTAGGGACCAAACCACGCCAACCATGGGTAAATCCCACATTACCCACACCCAGGTGTGGGTTATTGCTATAATACACCCTCGCTCATATGACATATCCACGAAGCATAATGGATAGGAAATAACCCTGTATGCATAGGAAATACCTCTGTAAGTGCCATGGTATAAAAGGAGAAGTACACTTTTAAGTTCTTGTACAACAACAAATGTCATCAACATGTCTGACGAACATTTTGAAGCACCCGGAAGTGTAGGACAGCTCTATCTGAGAGTACAGTCACAGAAAACAAAGCAGGTATTAATAATCGAAGAGTATGTTTACCATTTGGAGAAGAAGCAGGAAAGTTGCAGGTACTTGTGCTGCAAATTGAAGCGGAGCGGCAGTTGTAAAGGTATAACTGTGACCAAATTGCTATCTGAAGGTGAGCAGCTGCTCAAATCACATCCTCATAATCACGTAGGTGGTCCATTTGAGGCTGAAAAATACAATGTTTGTGGCTCACTAAAACAGAAGACTTCATTATCTAGGGACACCCCATGTATGTTGGTAGATGATACTATGGCATCAACATTCTAGTGTTGCTAGTATGCCAACAAGGAAGGGTCTACTGCAGCAGATCAGAAGATTGAGGTTTAAGCAGAATAAGGACGCCCATATACCTAATCTAACTCTGCAAATTGTGCAAATGAGTATGTTTCTGTTTCAGTCAGGGACATTCATTGAAAAGCATATGTCTGGTCCAACTTCAGGGACTACTGTCATAGCTTTTAGTGCAATCAGTAATTTGCATGACCTCATTGTGGCAACTATTTGGTTGATACATGGGACATATTTTTGTAAAGGGACATTATGCAGGCAGCTGTATAGTATCCCATGGCATTGTCAAGTGTGCAGGCTAGAGTAAGTGTGTTCCTCTCATGTATTGTGTCTGATGTTGAAAAAATCCCTGAAAGCGTATAACCTGATATGGCATTGTGTCTTTTATCTATTTTCAGCACATGACTTTAACCTATCTCTGGTGTTCATATTGTGTGACTTTGAAGTCACTGCCATTAAGAATATACGTCTTAACTTTTGTACAATCACAGTTAAGGGATGTCTGTTCCATTTTGGGCAGAACATATGGAGCAAGGTGCAACAAATGGGACTGGGTTCCCTATATAACAGCTCCCATGAATTCCAGTTAACTATCAATTAGTTAGTTGCATTAGCTTTCCTGCCTGAAAGTGATGTTATAACTACTTTCAGTGCTTTGAAGGACACATTCTCTGAGGAAGGTAGGGAGGTTATCAAGTACTTCTTGGACTGGTATCTATTGGGAAGGTTAAAGAAGTTTGCCACTAGGCTGCTGCTGTTAGTAGATTCCCACCATTGTTTCCAATTAGTTTTTGGAACGTATCTGACCTGACCAGATTGTTTTTGCCATGGACACAAAACTCAGTGGATGAGTGGCATTGCCGGTTGAAATGTATACTTGGCGGCAAAGGTACAGATCTGTCTGTGTTACTAACAGCTTTGGCTAGGGAGCAGAAACGTGTGAATGGATTGCGTGAGAGACTGGCCATTGGGTATCCTCCAACACCTAAGCACTGTAAGCTTAAGAGAATCCGCTATTGAACATTAACATGGAACACATGGCTACTACACCTAACATAGATAAAGGTAATATTGATAGAACGAAGAACTTTAACATCATGTTTCGTGAACTTGAGAATACATTATATAAACTTTATAGACTAACTTGGCAGAGACGCCATCTGGAAGCATGTCTTCATTTTAAGTTGATCCCCAGAGGCATGAGAGTGCTAGTCATGCCTTCCTATGGTGAAACTCATCCCGAGCTGTTACGGAAATGGCAACAATTGAATCTTGACCTGGGGTTCAATTATATAAAGCTTTTGATTGAGCATTTTTTACCCATTGAGAAGGATCTCCATCTACAAGCTGAGTCCCTGAGCAAAGATATTTCCACCACCTTTAAGGAGGAAAGTTTCCAGCAGAGGTTGGACAGTATGTTTACTCAAGTGTTCGCATACGGTGACAAGTTACAGCAATTGAAAACACGTAAATTGCACAGGGATCACAATGACTTTGCCAATAATAATGTATTTTCTTGGCCGAAATACACTGAAACCCGGAACAATGAACATGTTGTTCCTTTTACAGACATGAACTCTAACCAAGGACTCTCTTTTAACCAGAGCCATGCCTCAACAGTGATGAATGTAAGTTCCACCTTAAGTGAAACAGCTGTTACAACTACATTACCTTTGGCGTCCCCTTCCTTGACGCACATGCATAATAACATCATCAGAGACACTCCTCCTTGTAATCAGCAAGCGCTGGCTGAGAAAGATGAGAATCTGCGAGGCGCAAAACCGAAAGTTAAACATGGCAACATTGAAGGTTTTTTACCTCTTCCACTAAAGTTTCGGCGGAATTTTCAAAGCAGGTCAAGAAGCAGAGGCCGCACCAAGAGGAAGTTTTCAGGGGAAGAAATGGTATCGCACAACAGAAATCGGAGAAGGGAACAACAGACTTAGTGTTTAATCTATCTAAACGGACTCTTACAGAGATTGACTATACCCTTTTGAATAAGGGTTTATCCTTCATTCCAGCCCAGGTTAGTAATATAAGTGAAGTTCTCACTGACCTGCGGCTGTTTGTACGTAAAATTAACTTAAGATGTATGTTTAACAACAAAACACAGTATAATACCTGTAATCAAGATTGCATTGAGAGGTTTAGAAAGAAAAGCGTTTTTACACCTACATTAACACCTGTTACTGAATGCTTTATTAAAGCCTGTGAAATGGATTTCTATAGTTACTTTAACATCGCAAGGAAAACCAATTTATATGCTAACTTGTCTCTCACTGAATGGGAATCTCTCTATGCTTTACAGCACGATAAAGGAATATCTATTAGACCTGCAGATAAAGGGGGTGGGGTGGTAATTTTAGATTATACTGCTTATAATACTTCTATGCTTACTATGTTGAGAGAGACAGACACATATAAAGAGATCTGTGCCAGTGATCTTACCAAAATTGTCTTCTCTGTACATCAGGAACTCTATGACTTCTTGATGTGCAGGCAGTTAGACCAAGATTTATACCAATATTTGTTGATAGAACAACCAAAGATTCCCTACATAAAAGGATTACCAAAGATACACAAAGGGATAATCCCACCACCTCTAAGACCTATAGTAGTAGGGGAAGGGTGGGTCACTGAGACAATGTCTGTCTTCGTTGAGAAGAAACTTAGACCTATTATTAATGAGATAGGCTCGATTCTGAAAGACACTTATGAATTATTAGAGGTTTTAGATAATCTTAAAGATGGTGTCTCTGGGGAAACTATTCTTATTACTATGGATATGAAGAACCTATTTACATCTATTCCCAACGGGTATGGTTCTGAAGCCATTAGATGTATTTTACTTAAATATGATTGTTATAATAATGATGAGAAAATTCTATTAAATGCCATTCTGGACCTTATACTAAATAACAATGTTTTCAGATATGACAAGAAGCTATACTTGCAACAATGGGGGGTGGCCATGGGCACCCCCTGTGCAAATAGCTATGCAAACCTTGTCGTCTATTACTGGGAATGCTTGCATTTGTTTAAACACACCTATTTCAAGAAGGCACTCCTATACAAAAGATTCGTAGATGACATACTTATCTTATGGAATGGAACCATACATGAGTTCCTGGCTATGGTAGATGACTTAGAAAGGACAACATCTTTTTTCAGATTTACATTTGAACATTCGTTGAACAACATAAACTTTCTAGACATAACCATCACCAAGAATGAGTATGGAAAATTGGATCATACCATCTACAGGAAATCGTGTTGGAAGAATACTCTGTTAGAATTCACTAGTATGCACCCCAGACACATATTTCTGAACATTGTTAAAAGTCAAATTTTGAGGGTCAATAAATTATGTAATAAGCAAGAAGATAGAATCAAACAAATAGACAAGTTAAATGATATGTTCATAGAAAGGAACTATAATGAACAATTAATACAACAGGCCAAAGCATCAGTAATAGGAACCCCCACCCCCTTTATATCTAGAAAGGCTCATTGCGGAACTTACATTTTGCCTAAGTCATCTAAAGAATTTATACCTTTTTTGACTAGATATACTAGTGATAATGGTAACATCACTAACATTATTCGTAAAAATTGGGGTATATTACTTACCAACATTGAAATAAAGAATATGGTGGGAATAAAACCCAGGTTTTTGTATACAAATAGCAAGAACCTTAAGAGATTATTATGCATTGAGAAATCAGAGTGTGAGATGAGTAGGGTTGATACTAAGTTACAGAAGGATTTAGAAGGGGAACCATATCACAGGCTAAAAACAGGAACTTTTCCATGCAATCGATGTAACATGTGTGCATATATTTCGAAAGAGATAGGATTTACACATCCTGAATTAAATGTTAAATTTGAACCTAGGTTTAGAGCAACATGCATCAGCTCTAATCTGATCTATTTAGCTAATTGTTTGAACTGTGATGCATTCTACATTGGGATGACCACAAGGTCCCTAAAGGAGCGTATTTACAATCATATTCATGATATTAAAAAGAAAGATCCAAAAAGTGCTTTAAGCAAACATATCTTGAATAATACAGAACATAGTTTTAGCTTCAGGACATTGCAGTTGGTACATCCTAATGGTAGGGAAGGTGATACTTTCAATGATCTTGAAAGTATAGAGCTACAATGGATCTTAAAATTTAAAGCGCATCATACTCCAGGTCTTAATCAGTATGTGAGTCTCAGATCAGTCCTGAAGAAAAGAAGTCTGAAATAATAGGATGTTCTCTTTTATGTAGTACTGACGTTTTTGGTAATAAATTTTTAGTTGTAACATCTGAAGGGAGTTTTACACTTAGTTTAACCAATAGTTATTCTTTAGGGACCCCTTTATTGGATCCACTGTTATAGTGGTAGTCCAAACTCTTGGTTATAATGTTTTTACTATTTTCTCTGAATATAAGATGATGCTTATATGATAAGATATGAACTTTCATATATTTATAGTTCATGTATATCATCATGTTCAATAAGTTGCTTTCATAAATAGTTTTAACATCAAATGAGTACATATATTGTTGGCTCCATTGATAGACTAGTTGTGCTGAGCCAAACGCTTCTTCTAAGGGCTGTACATGTTGAGTTTCATAGCGAATGCCATTAATATAAAATGCTGTATAGTATTTTGAATGCCATTCCGTCTCACTATGTAAATGGAATATGTGAACGGATGTGAGCGTTATGACATTCATGAAGAGAACCATTGGATTTTTATAGTATTACTATTTATTTATTAAATAGTCTTTTGTTAAGTAATAGTTTTATCTGATTTCATGTTTATAGATATTTTAGTTGAGCATGTAATGCTGTTAGATTTTTTAGATGTTTTTTAATGTTTTTTAATGTCGATCAATGTCTATTATATTTAAGGTATATATTTTGGACTTTTTTAGTCAAACCATGAATTTGAATAATATTGGGATACTAATGATTCATTATGCTTTTATATAAAGGAAATATTTGAAATGTATGAAGGTTTAAAATGAAGTTGCCGTCTTGCAGCAACAGGAAGTACATTTCTTGGCTCCTGCTGAATGATAAGAGCTACTCTGAATGTTTAATTGCATACTTTGCCTAGTCAATTAGGATGTTAATTACTGAATGATTGGTTAGAAGTACTATATAAGGGTCATCATGTTTTACTTAATTTAGATCTGAAGAAGCGTACATTGTGTACGAGAAAGCGCTCATCATTCCTGTTCTTTTTAGTTACAATAAAGAAGTGTTTTGTCTGTTGTACCATCGTGGAGTTCCTCATTCCTGTTTTTTTACTTGATTTTTGCGTTTGGAGGTGAGGACCTTGGAGGTTTTATTGCTGGGATTGTGTTACGTATATATGGAGCAAGGTGCAACAAATGGGACTGGGTTCCCTATATAACAGCTCCCATGAATTCCAGTTAACTATCAATTAGTTAGTTGCATTAGCTTTCCTGCCTGAAAGTGATGTTATAACTACTTTCAGTGCTTTGAAGGACACATTCTCTGAGGAAGGTAGGGAGGTTATCAAGTACTTCTTGGACTGGTATCTATTGGGAAGGTTAAAGAAGTTTGCCACTAGGCTGCTGCTGTTAGTAGATTCCCACCATTGTTTCCAATTAGTTTTTGGAACGTATCTGACCTGACCAGATTGTTTTTGCCATGGACACAAAACTCAGTGGATGAGTGGCATTGCCGGTTGAAATGTATACTTGGCGGCAAAGGTACAGATCTGTCTGTGTTACTAACAGCTTTGGCTAGGGAGCAGAAACGTGTGAATGGATTGCGTGAGAGACTGGCCATTGGGTATCCTCCAACACCTAAGCACTGTAAGCTTATTGACAGACATACTCATTTTCAGCAGGTACTGGATAATCAAAGTGAGTATACCTGCTTGGGATTCATGCATGCAATAGCGCGGCTGTTGAAAATGTGATATTGCAATGCTGTTGTACCATTTGTCACAGGAGTCACAGGGTGTGTATGATGTGTTAATGAACACTTGCAACATGAATGGGCCTTTCAAATAGGGGAGTTTCACTTATGAATGGGATTATGTTTGCCACAGTACAAAGTGTATTTATTCAACGTGGTGCATATGTATATGATGCCACTTCCTGATGTCTGCAGTTCTCTCTATATATATATATATGCTGCGAAAAGCCAGATTTATGTGTTTACAACTGCTGGTGTTACAAATGGTGAAAACTGCAAGTCTGATGGTGTGTTCATGGTTTATTTAACACGTTTTGGTGTCTGAGATACGGCATTTCATTGGCAGCAACAGTATTTCACGAGATTTCTACAGTGGCTTTACAAAGGTACTATTTTTCAGTATTTCGGGGAGTCAGTATTACAGGCTTCGGGATTGTAAACGTTCGGTATTACCGGAATTAATGATTATTGTCTCAAGATTCCTGTCTTCGAGATTCTGTACATTCAGGATTTAGTAGTGATCCCATATATATATATATATATATATATATATATATATATACACACACACAAAAGGGAAAAAATTGGATGTAAACTTAACAGATAAGTACAAATGTATTACACGTCACTAAATAAAAGAAGGGAAGCAGCAGTAAGCTACACTTAGCCTGATAACTGCAAAATTTGTTACACTTCCTTAGATTGGCCATCTTGTTTACCTTTTATCTTGATAGCCAATGGAAAATACAAAATATACAATAAACAGTTCAGCATATGCCTGACAACAGGATGCAATTACACCTACAAAAAGATATAATGCACAATCCAGATCAAGAACAGTATGCTTACAATAATAAATTGTCTCCCTCTCCCTAACCTCTACAGGCTGCTGACAGAGCACATTCTGGTGATGCCTTTGCAGGTCACTATTCTTGTACCATCTCTACTTGCTACAGTGGCTGATGCAACTCGCAACATTCTATATCTTACAAAATGGTGTTATGCATCAGTTTTATAGTGGAAGCCCCTGGGGAACAGGTGTAGGAAAGTTTTGCTTTCCCTACTACATCATGTGTGAGCCTTGCAGAATTCAGTGTCTCAAAAGACCATGTCCACAAATTAGGGGAAAAAATAAATATCCCTTGACACACATCACTGGGCAGTTTGGTGTCATGATGCAAAAATAACACTAGAATGGCTAGATGAAAGTACAGGTTTAGCAATATTTCTGTACACATACACATTTCACATTACCTTCTAGGGTTGCCACCTGTCCTACTTTGTGAGGGACAGTCCTTCTTTGGGCAGCTGTGTCCTGCAAAAAAAAAACTGAAAAAATGGCAAATGTCCTGAGATTTTAGGAAAAAATTATTTCCTACATTTTATTTTAGTTGCATAAAACAGTTATTCTGCATCTGAAGCACCTAAATGTTATTAGAAATAGAATAAGCAACTAAAATGCTACAATAATAAGCTTTTATTTAGGCAAAAATGTGAAGTTCTGTCCTTTGTACTGGCCATGGGTATGTTTCTCCCTGCAAAATCTGACGTTTGTACCAAAAATGTCCCATTTTGGGTATTTAAAAAGGTGGCAACCCCATTACCTTGCAGCATAAGAACAGACAGGGACAAGTATTGCAGGGCTGTCCGAGGCTAGTAGCAAATTTCATTATTGCTGTGATTAAGAGGAAACAATGCTAAATCACCACAGCATAATTACTGCACTAAGGTGCTCATTTTATCTTGATAAAAAATGTAGTTGCCATATTGCAGGAGGCTGGTAACAAGTAACACAGATAATCAAAATACAGTAGACACCAACGTGTACTGCAATATAGCAAACTGACAACAGACAGGACTACTGGTAATGGACCTTGGGACTGCAGTGAGCACAAGAGGGTGCACAGAGGCAATGGGGACAGTAAATTAACAGAAGAATGTGCGTTGAAGCACTATGCAGAGCATGACTCTGAACTGGAAAGTCAGTGGGGCTCCTAATTTGTCAAGACAAATGACATAGGAAAGGAGAAGTTGTAGTCCTGCTGTGGATGCTGGTGGGGGGCTCAACCTGACAGTGGACAAGGCAGGACAATTTGCAGTCCTGTTCAGGGTTCTCAACCTGAGAAGCCACAGTTGACAGGGCAGGACAGGTTGCATCCTTCTGAGAGACTCAACAAGACCAGGTATAAGGGACAGGGCACTACGGCTTTAAGTCCTGCTTTGGGGCTCAAATTGACAGGCATAAAACCACTACCCGTTCATATTACTGTCCTGCTTTGCATAAGCACGCAGACAGCTTGACATGTTCATAGGTTCATAGGTGTGTACTAGGCTAATGGCCCTGGAGCCTTTACAAGTCTAGCGAATAGGATTACCCTGGCATCGTGCCATCCGACCTTAGTTCCCAGTGCCTCTGTCGAGTAGAGCCACTAGAGTGATCCCCGGGGTGAATTTTCTATTTCCCATCCACTCATCAAGATTTCTGTTGAAGAAGGACAATAATGAGGTGCTCTGTTTGACATGATTGGGAAGACTATTCCATAGCATGAGCAGTCTCTGGGTTATGAACCTGTCCCTCCAGCATTTTCTTTCTGTTGATTGTGGTAATGAGGTTGAGGTTTCTGGAGTGTGTGGTGCAGAGGGATTGGGTTTTCTTTAGATGTAGCATTTCTAACAGAGCTGGGTCAGACATGGCTTTGTAAGTCAAGCAGAGATCGCCTCTACGTAGGTGATATGAGACAGAGAATAGTTGGAGGATTTTGAGTCTGTTCATATAGGACAAGTGTTTAAGGCCTAGGATCCTCTTTGTGAGGTACTTGTGTGGCCTTTCCAGTTGTTGCAGGTGTCTAGTGAGGTACATGCCAAATGGGCCATTGTACTCAATGATTGGCCTAATGAGGAAAGAATAGAGGGAGACTATAATCTCTTTCTTCCTGGAGGCAAAACCCTTAGTAATGAGATGTGCCACATAAAAGGACGTTTTGACCACAGTGGCAATGCGGTGTGAGAGGTTGCTGTCACCCTGTGTCCCAGATCTGTTATAATGCCTTCTGTGTTCAGTGGACTACCATTGATGTGGTAATTCATGGGAAATAGATTTTTCCCATTGGGGATGATGACACATTTTTTGGCATTGAGCTTAAGGCCATGGTTCTGACACCAGTTGTTGGTCTCAGTGAAGCCTTTCTGTAGGATGTTAACATCACTTGGGGAGTTAATAATGAATTACAATTTGCAATTGTCTGCAAACTTTGTCAGCCAGAGTCCCTTTATGTTGGCGTGGACTTCTGAGAAGTAAATACCAAACAGGAGAGGACCCAGGACTGATCCCTGTGGGACTCCACTCATGATTGGTCGGCAGTCTGACTTGGAGTCAGCTGCTTTCACACTGTGGGTTCTAGCTGTGAGCCAGTTTGCAATCCACCTAGTGATATAGAGGCTGATGCTTAACTTAGTGAGGTTTTCTATAATATCCTGAGTGAGGTATGGTATCAAAGGCCTTGGCCAGATCAAGGTAGGCATATGAACCACCTTGCCTTTATCCACTGCCCTCGTGACTGACTCAAAGAAGTCGACCAAGTTGAACAGGCATGAGCTACCCATCACAAAACCAAACTGTGTGGGATCCAGAGTTTGGAAATTCCCTATATTCTTGTTTATTAGGTCCATGATAATGCATTCCATAGCTTTGCATATCAGACTCATCAGGCTAATGGGGCAATAGTTCTCTGGGTCTGTAATTGCTCCTCCTTTGTGGAGGGATGACTATAGCAGTGCCCCATTCGGGAGGGCCAGAGCCTGAGGTGAGACTGTGATTGAACAGGGCACACAGGTAAGGTGCCATTCACACTGTAGTTCATGTAGGACACAGCCAGTGATATTGTCAGTTCCCATAGAAGCTGTATTCTAGGCCTTGGACAGTGCTGTTTTAACCTGTGCAGCAGTAATACTGGGTGCCTGGTAATCTACTGGTATTGTGATTGGACTTTTAGTGGGTGGGATGGGTAAAGTTGGCACTGAATCTGTCAACCAGTATATTGGCAATATCTGTTGGTTTGGTATAGGAGGTACCATTGTGCAGTAGCTCAGAGCAAATCTGGGTGTTGCCGTGGAGATTCTTAACATAACTATAGAAGGCCTTGTGGTTGTCTTTACTATCTGCTGCAATTCTGTTAGCTAGCCTTAGAGGATTTGATGAGGGATCTCAACTTTTTGTTGAGGCTGATAAGGGAGTTTTTGCAGTCGTGGGACTTCACCTTATTCCACATCAGTTTCCACCTTCTGTTGTAGAGTTTGTTTATGGCAGGGGACCACCAGACTGGCTTCCTTTTTTTTGGAGGAGAGCGTCTTGGTTCTATTGGGTATGGTGAGATTCATGCATTTGCATACGTGTTCGTACAGTGCATTGTTACATGATTAGACGGTCATGCAACTAGTCTCCATTTGCATGGATGCCGTGAAGTTAGCCCACCTCTGTTTTTAGGAGCCCAAAGTTATCTTTGGAGAAGTTTTTCGTGGTGGTTACCTTTGGGGGGGGGGTGGGAAGGATGTGGATTTCCAAGGTGATTAGTTTGTGGTCGGATCTAACCAGGGAGGAGTTGACTATTGGTGTAGAGCAATGGTTGCCCATGTTAGTAATGACCAGGTCAGGGATGTTCATACCTCTAGTGGGGGTAAGAATGAGCTGGTCCAGGGCATTGGAATTAATGAATTCCTGGAAATGTCAGGCAAGTGTATTGGTACATGAGTAGTTTTCCCTGTTAATGGAGGGGTAGTTGAATTCACCCAGTATGAGAGTGTGAGGTTGGACTTTAATATTCTGCTAGGTGCTTAGGAATGTGGAGAGTGAGTCTTGGGACATGGTTGGGGACCTATAGCAGGCTACAACATGAATTGCTGTCTTACCCAATATTAGCTGCACCTGAAGTGTCTCTGATGCATTATGTTGGGCTACCAGTCTGGAGGTGTGCACATCTTTTATGAATATTGAAACACCACCGCCTTTGGAGCTTAGGTCTAAGTTCTGGTGCTGAAAGGTGTGGAATGAATTATAGCCTGATATTGCAGGGGTGCTTTCTGCTTCCTTGAACCTGGTCTCTGTTACAGCACAAATGTTGATGTTCTCCATTTTAAGGAGTGCTTCGAGTGAGTGCATTTTGAGATTTAGACTTATAGCATTGAGCAGCATGACCCTCTGATTGCATTTGTTTGTAGCTGTTATGGTGGTAAGTTGGTCTTTGGAACACCACCTAAAAAAGGCACTATAGGGGTGGAAAGAGCCTTAGCCAATATCCGGAATCCCAGGGGTGACAGATGCAGACCATCTCTGGCAAAGCATCGAGGTCTGTCAACCATGTCATCCCAGGCAGACAGATACTCGAATGCCTTAGAGTGACACCAGAAACTTAGCCAATTGTTGAAATCAGTCATTTTCTGCTTGTACTGTGTTATCATTAGGGGTGATGGTAGGATGCTGCTAAGGGATAGGGTCATACCCGCCTGGGCTACATAATCAGAGAGCTCCTCCATATCTCTTTTAATGTAGTGCAGGGAGGTACATCTCAGGTCATTCACCCCCACATGTACAATGACAGTCATATTTGTACCTGTGGTTGAGAGACCTGAGTGCATGCGTTATGTGGTGGATTCTAGCTCCTGACAGGCAGTTGACTGTTACTTTCTCCTTATTCAACCTAGTGAGTGGGACATCAGTGTGCCTCACTATTGATTCACCTATGACTAATGTGTTGGGCATACTGTTTTGCCTTAGGGCTTTGGTTGAGTGGCAAGGAAAACCACAAAGTAATCCACAAAATGCAGAAACACTTTTTTCCTCTGACGTCTCGGCCTAAGCCTTCAAGGAGTAAAGAACTTACAAAATGCACAGTACATATATAGTAGTCACAAATTAATTAAACAATAAAAACAATTAAGTTAACACCCACTAATTAAATTCTTCATTTAACCCATGAGGGTACAAAGTACCAAATTGTAAAATGTAAATAGCTTCCTTAGAAAGCAAGTAATGCTTTATGTTACAAGTATCAAAGCAGGACAAACTTATTTTTTCCAGGACAGTGCATTGTAGCCCCTCATTTTTACTATCATGGAATTTTTTAAAATGCATAGCCACAGAGCTTTCCTCTTTCTTATTAACAATGTCCCTAGCATGTTCCATTAATCTCAACTTTTGCTTTTGTGTTGTTACATTTGGTTGAGTGGCACTCTGTTTAGGAGAGTTATGTGTCTCGTAATTAGTGTTGCATTGTGGTGGGCAAGTGTGTTTGTGCCATGGAGGTCTCTGCTGTTTCAGTAGATTTTTATGGAGAGCCTCATCAAAGGTGGGTGTATGGTTTGTGTGGTTTGTGTTTTTATGTGAAGGCAGTACTGGTATGTGTTCTGGAGGGCTATGTATTCCATGTGGTGTGTTGCAAGTGTTGACCTTCTCCTCCTGACCAGCTATTATGGTCTTGGCTGGAAAGTGCATGGCTTCCAATTTCGATATATAAGTTCATCTCTCACAAGTCTGAATGTTGGGATGTAAGAGGAGTGGGTTATCAGTGAATGTGAGGCAGTTGTTACATTACTTCAGGATGCCCAAGTTCACCAGGTTAATAGGAGAAAGCACAGGGAACTGATCATTACACATGCCTGAAGGGGTGGCCATTAATAATAAGTACTAGAGCTGTTTCCCTGTAGAATATTTAGTAAGCATGACCTGAAGAATGGATATTAAGAAAATCATGACACAAAATCTCTTTGAAAAGGTATAACTATTGAACCAGAATGTATAGAGTTTACATATAAAGGTTTGTTTTATAAAAACTGTTTCTTCAGGTGAGGTCCTTTATCCATTAATTGTGGGTCTGTCAGTTGATCTCATATAAAAGTCTTACTTTAAGTTAGTGGTACTGATAAGTTTTAATTGCACAACAGTACTACAGTACAATTATAAAAATATTGTTCAGATTTTAATTCTACAGTAATACCTTTTTCAGTTATAACACTATTATTTAATTTTCGACACAGGTTTGCATACTATATACATGTCAACTGAAGAACCTGGCATTAGGAAAAGAATGACACAAAGATATTTTTAACAGCTGAAGTTCTTGAATGTGAATGCATAGATTTTACATTATGCTTATAGAAAAGATTCATTTCAAGTTATAGATGCTTGCCCGATTCGCCTAATGGAATGACATGTTGAGAAATTCCATAATAACAATCTTAAAATAAGTTTAGGAAAGCATAAACTGAATTCACACAATAGTTAATTATGTTTGTAACATCACTGCCAGTGTAGTTTCTATTTGTACACCTCATTTATTCACTGTGTCATCTTTTCTCTTTTCTATGAGGTTGTATGACCATAAAATTAGTATACTTTAGTATTGGGGTGTGAATGCAAACCCTCTCCACATAATTACCCCAAAAAAGACTCTTTTTATGGTATATTTCAGTGCATGCTGTCTATGAATTGTAGTTTGATAAAATGGGTTTCTATCAAATGGATTATCAACCACTTTCAATGATTTGATATGCAGCTTTTCATTTCTTATTAGATCCCCTAAAAGTGAAATAGGCAAGGGCATCTTACTGAGTCTAGTAAAGTATGGCCTCCCTCTAATTGTTGCATCCTGCAAAAGAAATGCCTGGAGTATTCAAACAATTTCAGATTTTGGATTTCAGTTCATCACTCACTCCCCTAGAAATGAATACTACTGTATAACCATAGAATAAGCTAAATGGCTCTCTATGCAACAATGCTCTGACCTTCTACTCACTTACAATTGTTCATACATATCAAAGATGAGACCTTCCCCTTAGGATCTAAACTAATTTGACATATGCCATCATACAAAGTGAGAAGTCAAAATTACTCAGGTCCAGTCCTTCAAACACCAAAACAAGACTTCAGGGCATTCACCCTGCCTTTTTGATTCCTGACATCAAAACTTTGGGAATCTCTCTCATCCTACCACGAAGATTATTACGCATTTATTAAATTGCAATCAAAACTAGAAGCTCATCTCAAGCCTTAAGCCAAATACAAGTGCCCTCTCACTCTGTACATATAACATTATCTCTCTTCTGATTCACTCTCTTTAGCCTCTTTAGCAAAAATGCATATTAATGATTTCATTTGAAAAAGTCACAATATGTTTTTCTAACTAGTATATAATGTAGTGTTTTCTAACCCCCTGTATAGTTTTTACTTGTATTCAGCTTATCATGATTTGTATTTAATTCCCTTCTGTACTCCTGTGCTGCAACTGAAATAGGTCCATGGGATCAGTACTCTACTTTAGTTAACAAATTAAAATAAATAAATAGAGAAATGCATACATACATGCAAGCATACATATGAAAATAAATAAATGTTGTTCTAACAAATGATGTGTGTGTGTGTGTGTGTGTGTGTGTGTGTGTGTGTGTGTGTGTGTGTGTGTGTGTGGGTGTGTGTGTGTGCAAGACTGCAGGGGCTGTGAGGACACAGTCTTACTGGTGGGGTATAAAGGGAGCTTGCCCTCTGCAAAAACACTTGTATTATGTAACATGCTTTCATAATTTTTATTGAGATTTGATAGTTTTCACCTAAGATTTTGAATCTCAATGTCATTTATACCAGTGATTTTATATATATATATATATATATATATATATATATATATATATATATATATATATGTGTGTATATATATATGGATCTATCTGAGTTCATCGACATTTGAAAATACCGAAAACGAATTAACCGACACCAAAACATCGAAACTCATTTAACCGATGCCAGAAGATCGACAGTTCACAAACACGACATCGCATACACCCGACACAACATACCAACAAACAAAACACATCCCCTATCCAACACTCACACACACAACACAAGCACACCAAAATCCTTACAAACAAACACTAACCCATACATACACAACTAACCACAACCCTGACCCAAACCCTTACCCTAAGGTCCGTCACTATCGCACACTCACCCAACCCGCCCTAACCCTAACTCACTTATCCCACCCCTACCCCTACAAAACACCAACATTGCACACTTACCTTACTCGACACTCACCTAACCCGCCTCTAACCCTAACTCACTTATCCCACCCCTACCCCTACAAAACACCAACATTGCACACTTACCTTACTCGCACACTCACCTAACCCGCGCCCTAACCCTAACTCACTTATCCCACCCCTACCCCTACTAAACACCAGCATCGCACACTTACCTTACTCGCACCCTTACCCCATCACAGCTTCTCAGCGTCGGTGTCTTCCTCCGTCGGTCTTCTGCCTCGTCGATCTTCTGGCGTCGGTGACGTGACTTTCGACATTCTCGTGTCGGTTAATCCATTGTCGGTATTTTAACGTGTCGATGAACTCAGATAGACCCATATATATATATATATATATATATATATATATATATATATATATATATATATATATATGTATATGTATATATACATAAATATGTATCAATGTACATAAGCATATAGATAGATGTAATGTCTATAGATATAGCTATAGATATAAATATATAATTATAGCTATAGATGTAGATATAGATATAGGAGGAATACTAAAAAACAAAACATGTTAATGTTGACATCTCTTTGTTGGCATACTTTGGTCAACAGAATAGATGGTCAATAAGTGTTTTAAATCAACAGTCTCTGGGGTAGCATAATATGCCCTTTCCCCAGGAATTGTGCAGTCTCAGAGTTAGTACATATAGTTAGCAGGGTGTGCCTGCAAAAATGATGTGTTGTACTTTGTTTGGTCTGAGATTAATCCTTGGAGCATGCACAGAAAGGTGTTGATGTTGTGTTGTTGACATTAACATGTTGATATTAAAGATATGAACACATATATGTATAAACTTGTGAGTGTGTGTATGTACGTTAAAATATACACATATATAAATCATGTGTATAATCACAATCTAATATATTCCTCATAATCATCAAGTATCAAGCCACTGCAAAAGATGAGACACACAGAAAATATATATTTTTCTGTCCTGCGACGGGTCCTCTGCACAGTCCACATCTCAGCATCACTAAATGCAATAATTCTAATGTCAAACTCCAATGAATAGAGGAATGGAGCCCTGATTGTGACCCATGCAACCAGGGTTCAATTTGTAGGTCTAACACTGGAGGAGCTAAGCAGTGAGGGAAAGGTTTAAGTGGAGGGTTGCAGGCAATCAGGTAAGCACTCAGGAAAGTAAAAATTCCCTGGGGAAAATGCAGAAACCATTTTTCTGTGCTTTAAGGTTGTGGCAGGGTTGCTTGCTGTCAACAACCCTTGTGGCAATGAGAGACAGCCAGAGAGGTCTGCCCATTGCATGGTCCCCCCTTCCATACCTCTCAACCTGCAGACATTCATACTGGGAGTGAAGACCATTCAAAAGTATGTACATCCAACCAAAATTCAAGACATCTATTTATCAAACAATTTGAATGCCAAATAGTACATAGTTTCTTCAGCTTCCAGTAGGAATATGTGATACTACTCTTAAACAAATTTGAACAACAGGGAGTGACAAAAATCATGGAAACATATAAGCACATTATCAAAGAAACAGTATAAAATTTGTAGATGAATAAACTTTATTGCAAAAGTCTACCACACAAACTCACTTATTTTTGCTTCAGAAAAGGGAGGTAAAATGTGTGTCTTCTTTCTCTGAATTATTATTGCCACTGGTATGTTGGTCTTTAGTTTGGTTTTCTGTTTATTAGTCATCTTCAAAAATCATGTGTGATTAGGGGGGATTCAGAAAACTGTGCAAAGGGATAAATAAAGCCTGAACAAAGGAACCTTCCTCCAATATAAAGACAGTTAAGAGGTCTACTCCCTTCTCTTGCTTAGCTGGGTAGATGCAAGAGATAGGGCCATAATGGTGAAAAAAAGCATTGTTTTCCCCTTGACGTTTGTCTAAATGATATCCCCTCCAGGTCAACCCTCGCCTGGTGATGGGGAATGAATGGGCTAATCTGCCAATGGTGGCTGATGATAGCCATAAAGCTGCTGTAGAAAATGTAAGATGCAAAACAGTGCAGAAAAGAACAAACATCCTCACCTTACTCAGCCATTTCTGCTTAGCAACATAGTGGAGAACACAGAAACCTTGATCTATGCAAATCATGTAAATCCTCCCACTGAGAACACTCAAGAATGTTGGAAACAACAGACTTTCTCATCCCAGTGTGTGGTAATCTTAATGAGTAGCATAGTCTGATTGTGAATAAACAGGGCAGGTATGGAATGTAACCTAACTGATGAATCAAGCCTTGGGAGAAGCATTATGGCTGGAAAAAAAGAGAGGTGACCAGTGACAAAGTGTAGCATAATAATACTTAGAAAAATGCAATCTGACAACACTTATTAGTCATTTTATGTGTTTCAGTTGCATTTATGCAAGTTCTTTAAACATAGTTTAGTTCCAAAATTCATGCAAGCTATACAGACAAATAACTATATCAGCCTTGTAGTAACATAAATGTTGTTACTTTCTCTGTTATCACACTTACATTCATGCATGCTTAAAAATACATGTACCATTTCACAAATTGTTTAACTTGAAGAGTTCCAGTGATCATGTGCCACTCATGAATGCCAAAGCAGCACCAGCAAAGTACACATTTTGTACATGCCTGCATGTGTTTAATACTTCATCCTGTCTCTGATATCCTGATGTGCAACAATAATTTGATGATGTGTTGTCAACAGCTGTCAGATAAAATGCATCTAGTCCCCATATTGTCATTCATCACTATATACATTTTAAATTCTAAATGTATCAAAGGGAAAAATGTATTTTCTTTAGGTATAAGAAGCAAACAAAGATACACAAAGGCCTGTAAATCCTTTAAACCATGTTATGTCTCAACTCAGAAAATACATTATTGATTCTCATAACCAACACTTTTGTCATTTTATGTGGGTCTCTGATTGATGCCAGATCAGGAGGTTAGAAAAGATTTTTACAGTTTGTTCACAGTTAAAATTTTCTGTGCTGTCACTTTGAACAGGCTTTGTGGGCTTGTCAAATTTATTTATGACCGTCTTGTATTCTGGGTGCCAGATAAACAGTTCCATTATGTTAGCAATATAGTCATCTGAACAGCAACAGATGACTTCAACCCCCTTTGTAAGTAAAGTGATACTTAATGCAATATGCCTGTGATCTGCTTAACAATATAGCAACAGTTTATATGAGGAGCTAAAAAGTTGCACTTTATTTATAATGCTTTTCTGTATGTGGTTAGTAAGCTATTTGTTTATTTAATTGTTTATTTATTTTACCATCTCTGAAATGAGCAATATTTGATCAGTTTTCTAATGCTTGCATTAACATGTTAAGTAAGTCCTGCTCTTTAAATGTTTATTCAGTAGTACATTTATATCATGTAAGCTTCATATGTACATGTTCATTGTTCATAAAATATTCGTTATATATGGGCTTTTCTCCTTTTTCACAAAAACCTATATATATATATATATATATATATATATATATACACACACACACACACACACACACACAGATATATATATATATATATATATATATATATATATATATATATATATGGGTCTACTTCAAATTAATGAAAGACCACTTACCCAAAAAAGAAATTTCCGAGACGAGATGTCTGAAACCTGATTTTAATAACTGCATTACAAAAACTTTTCTCAGGGTAAGTATCCAGTTAACCAACATTTCGCAAGGAAACACACTGGACTATCTCCAACCCACCCAGTGTGGGATGCCTGCACTCCCCCTAACTAAATATAGCTACTCCGAGATTGCACTACAATGGGGAAAAAGTCAAATTTCCCCATGTTGGCCAAATGGATACTTACCATGAGTAATGTGTATTAGAATCATGGATATGTAGCATATATCTGAATCATCTGAATCATGGATATGTATTCAGTATTTGAATTGAGGATAAGTAGTAAGCATCTGAATCATGAAAATATAGTGTGTATTTTAATCATGCAGTGTATATCTGAGTCATAGATATATAGTATATCTGAACCACTTGAATCGTGGATATGTAGTGTGTATATAAAAAATTGCATATGTAGTATGTATTTGAATCATGGATAAGTAGTGTGTACTATGGCTAAGTAGTGTGTATCTGAATTCCAACATACAGTATGTATTTGAATCATGGATAAGTAGTGTGTATCCAAATCATGGATATGTAGTGTGTGTATCTGAATCATGGATAAGTAGTGTTTATCCATATCATGGATATGTAGTATGTGTATGTAAAAGGAATAAGCAGTTTGCTTTTTAATTAGGGATATTTAATGTTTATCTGTGTTATGGACATGTAGTGTGTTAATCTGAATCATAGATATCTAGTGTGTATCTGAATTGTGGATATGTAGTATGTATTTGAATCATGGATATGTAGTGTTTATCTGAATCATGGATACATTGCTTATATCATGAGATCCCAGCAATGACATAATTCAAATTTTTGATTCATAATCACATCAAAGAATGGTAGACAGAGTTCAATAGTAATGAGTTTTTTTTTTTCTGGGGGAATTCGTGACCCTCTCTCACCAACGATGGCTACTTTCCCACAAAAGTTGCCACCTTATAAATCTAGTTCTGATTTGAACGTTACTCCAGAGCACCGACAAAATAATTTTCAGAGTTTAAATATACGGGATACAAATATCTTACACCAATATTTATTTGAGGACTGATAACTGAACAAGTCCAGTTCTGCCTCTTCTTCAAATAAGTGTATGACCAGAGTCCTTTCTTACTGAGTTATTTACAAGATTAATGAAAAATCCCATTTATTATTTGATAACATGAGTTACTTACAAGACTAATTAAAAATCCATGTCATTGTTTGATAGCATTTACTTCTATATACACTTGTCTTTCTGTTACCTTATTTGTATTAGTTATGGAATTGATGACATTATGCATTTTACCTTCTCTAATATATACTGGACTTGTAAAGTTACTGTTTTCATGGCTTTTAGGTAATAAATGAGATATATTATAAAACAGGATTGATAGGTATACATAATGTGTAATATGAATGTCAGTTCATTATTATTATTTTTTCATGCACTGTTGTGTATTCTGGGTGTTAGATAAACAGTTGCATTATGTTGGCAATATAGTCGTCTTAACAGTAACAGGTGATTTCAGCCCCCTTTGTAAGTAGAATGCAATATGTCTGTGATGTGCTTAACAATGTACTCACAGGTCATATCAGGAGCTAAAAAGTTGTACTTTATAATGTTTTTATTTATAGCGTTAGGAAGCCATTTATTTATTTGTTTATTTTAGCATCTCTGAAATTAGCAACATTTCATCAGTTTTGTAATGCTTGCATTAAAATAGCAATTAAATCCTGTTTACGTTTTTATTCAGTAGTTCATTTATGTCAAGTAAGCTTCATATGCACAGTGATTTTCATAAAATATTCATTATATATGGGCCTTCCTCCTTTTTCACAGAAAAAAAAGTTATACATATATAGAGAGACAGAGAGAGAGAGAATGAGACAGTCAAGCTCCTCCTTTTTCATGCACTGATATGCAGTTTGCAGCTTCTCAAAACATTTCAAACTAATGCACACTGGAGGTACATTGAACTGTGGAACAAAGCATACAACTTTGGATGAAATTCTTTGAGAGAAGCTTATGTCTCTGAAAGATTTGTAGCCTGCATTTGAATCTTAAATATGTAGTGTGCATTTGAATCATGGATATGCAGCACCTATTTAATTAATTGATGTGTACTATTTATTTAAATCATGGATATATAGTACATATCAAAATCATACGAATCATGGATATGTATTCAGTATGTAGTGTGCATTTGAATCATGGATATGCAGCACCTATTTAATTAATTGATGTGTACTATTTATTTAAATCATGGATATATAGTACATATCAAAATCATACGAATCATGGATATGTATTCAGTATATGACTTGTGGATATGTACTGTGTATCTGAATCATGTATATGTAGTGTGCATTCGAATCCTAAATATGTAGTTTATATCTGTGGCACCAAAATTATAGATATGTTGTGTGCATCCAAATTCTGGATATATAGTCTGTATCTGAATTATGGATACTTGTGTATATGATACTATACACAGTGCAGCACAGTGTCTCACAGCAAGAGGATCACCAGTTTGATTCTCACGTGGGGTGCCTTCTATGTGAAGACTGCATGTCCTCCCTGTGCTCAGATGGGTTTCATTTGGATGCTCTAGTTTCTGCTTGCATTCCAAAGACATTCACTGGGTGGATTGGACACTCTTAATTGGCTACAGATGTGAGTACACATGTCAATGTGTTATTGAAATTAGCACCATGGTAGGGCTCTAGATAACTGTCACTGTCAAAGTGACACCCTAACCACATGTGCAAAAATGGAAAAGGAATTATAGATGGATAGATGGATTTGATACATGGACATTTAGTGTGTATATCTGAATTATGGATATGTAGTGTATATTTGAATCATGTATAGTATGCATCTAAATCATGAATATGTACTGTGTATCTTAATCATGGATATGTAATGTGTCTGTGAATCACAGATATATAATGTATATTGAATTGTGGATATGTAGTGGGTATTTGACTCATGGATATGTAGTGTGCACCTGAATCGTTAACATGTAGCTCCCTGCAAATGTTGCCAAACAGCTATGTATGTACTATGTACATCACCAGAACAGGCATCACACAAGCATCTGGTGTAACAATTTGATGGGGTTTCTGCACCAATAGTCAGTAATGCTTATGCCACAAAAAGAATATCTAGGTATGGCCAATAAGATGTGTGACAGCTCACTACATCAAAGGTGGTGCACTTCAGTTACACATCAGTGTAAGATGTTTAATGAGGTACATGAAGAAGGGTGCATTGTACTCAGTTATTGGTGTGATGAAGGCTGTGAACTATGGAGGTATTATGGCCTGTGATGTGGACATCCATCACATACTCAGTAGTTGTGTTACGAGGGAGTAGTAAGCATTATAGCCATGCTTGTGGATGTTCCACATGCCATCTACCCCAGGGCACAGGTCACAAACCTATTGCTCTAATTATAGGGTGTGACATCTACTTTATACTTGGGATGTGTGTTTTCCTGTCATTACAAATCCCCCCATCTTTTTGCTTCATAGCAGGTGTTGTCATGGCTGTAGCAGCAATCTTTGAGGATGTGTATTGATACTGTATTATAGTAATATCACAAATAGAATCAATGATTGCCCACAATCTGTAGTCCTTCAGATAGCTGTTTAGACAAAGGATGTGTTTGTCATTTGTGATGTCAGTCACTTAAATAATGGACTGGAAAGGTTCTAGTAGGCAGCACTGATATATGGACCTGATCACTGCACCTGAGATATAGTTCAATTCATACATTTCAACATTTTTAGATGCCAGATATGTGATCCACTGGTCTCCCCAATTGGTGATATACATGTCTATGGCCACATCTGACAGTGTTGAGTGAATACCTCGGTGTGTATTTGTGTCAAATCCTTTGGCCTTGTCAAGTAGAAAAGGATGACAATGTCATCATGCTTGCCCTCAATGAAATCTCTGAGGACATCTAATGGATCTAACAGATGTGATGTAACATTAACTACTCACACATGTCTATTGCACACAGCTTGGATATTACTAGTGTCCATTTAGTAAAAGGTCCATGATGACATGTTGGTCTACCTCACAGATGAGGAGAACCAGGATGTGTCTATACAGATCTACTTCACACACTCAAATGTTAAAACTTCAAACTGCAAGTGGTTGAGACCATAAGATTGAAGTTTTGAAACTTTTTATAATTGTAATAAAAAAATAAAAATACTTTTTTTATGTTTTTGCAGGGGGGCAATGCCCCCTGCACCATGCACACCCCCGCTAAATAAATATACTGAGTCCAAGATTGCAATACAGTGAGGAAAATGGCAAATTTCCTATTCCACCCTCTATGGCAATCATTCAAAACATTTGAAATTTCAAAACTTCAATCTAATCATCTTGTCCATTTGCAGTTCGAAGTTTTGAAACTTCCAACTTGTGAAGGGAATCCATATACATGCATACATTGGGTACTGTCCCGGCAACTCACATGGATGCATGTTGATGTGCACCCTTGTACAGGAATATAGTCTGCATGGATGGTGTGATGAAGTGTGTATTCAACCATGTCAGGAAGGTGTATGTGCTGTCACATGACATAAGACAGTGCATACTGGTTAGCCAGATCTGGCGTAGGGTTTGGACACAATCCCCCATGCAGATATCATTGAGGAACTCACCCAGCTGGGGATTATCCCTTACATCAGTAAATGGGTAACCAATTGGCTCACTGACAAGAACATGTACTGTGAAAGTTGCTGAATCAACCTCTACCAGTAGAGCTGTCACCACTGGCGTACCCCAGGGATGTGTGACTTCTACTGTTTGGAGTCTATTTCTCGACAATTAAAGCTAAAGTATATGGCCTTTGGCTTACCTTGTTTTTTGATTCTTGCACACTGAGTGCAATCATTGAGTCCACCTATGATGATTTGTGATAAAGCTACACAGTCTACAAATAAATGCAAATGTGTGTCTTTATTTTGTCCTTTTCCATAGTGGAATTTCCTGCTAATTACAGCATTGATAACTGTCCCACCATGCTGAAACCCAGTGATGCAAGCACTGAGAACACACATACATAGCAATCTTAACTTTGACTACCAAGTGTCCACACTGCCATTGAAAGCCTATGTTGTGCACATCATAAGTCAGGTCATCATATTCAGATTTGAGGGTTATATTATAGCACTGTACTTGAACCTCATCAAAGCACTAATAGAGTATAGTGCTCTCTTTTGCATGTACCTCATCAGATACATGCAGCAGCTGGAGAGACCACAAGGGTTTCTCACCCAAAAAACACAGGGCCTACAAATCTTGCCATGATGTATGAAGATAGACTAAAAGTCATGTTACTGTAATCTGGATTGTATAGAATGAGGTGACTTCTGCATGGCCTCCAGGCCAGACTCTGACCCTGCCCTGGTGGGAATAGTGTACTTCCAGAAATCAGATATAGCTGATGACAGCATTGTCTGGTGAGGAGACTATTGAGAAAATGAAACAAAACACAGGCTCAGATCTAACTTGAACCACTCACTGCAGTTTATTGTAAAGCACTTTTCATCAACACTAATGGAAAACTTCTTCAGACAACAAAGTAAAACAAAGCACTCCTTTTAAAACTAAAAGGGCAGCCACATTAACAATCAACTCATTACCCTAATTACTCAAAGAATCAATCAATTAGAAAACATAAAAATCCTGTTACAAACTTGACACAACAAAAATTCTGAATAGAATTGGGAATATCATGGAAAGCCACCTGGTCAACAATAGAGCCAGTAACGACCAGTTTAATGGTAATGAACTTAATAATTATTTTTCCAACCGAGGCCAAAACCACCAATGGAGGTACAACATGAGGGGCAGAAAAAAGAACCACAAATTCAACAGGTAACCAGTGATCAAGTTGTGTTGTTGAACTGAAGTGGTGACTTTAAAGTGTATAATTGTTCTAGTTTTACCTTCGACCTTGAACTGTGTGAGGTTTTCAGTAAGGGGTTGACTTTTGTACCCGCTGACCATTTCAATGTGGCAGGGGTTCTGATAGACTTAAAACTTTACATTCAGAAGCTGAAAGTGGCTTTAATATTTTGTGACAAAGTTGTCGATGTTGGTCCTTTAAGGGTGGCTAGTACTTACAACCCACCTATTTGTCCTTCCTTATGTTTGTTTTAACATATGTGCGAGTTTGATTTAAGAAACTTACACAAGGGTGTGAAGAAACATGACACGGTGAACATCACCAAAAATTAGGCTGAAGCCCTCAGCTCCGTTAAATCTTTACCAGTCCGAATTTTGAAACCAGACAAAGGTGGTGGACTGGTGATTATGAACAATGATGACTATGAGACTAGAATGTTGGGAGTGTTGGACAGTGAGATTTATGTAAAATCTAGTTTCAATGAAATGAACACTGCACACAACATAGTTTTTTCCTTTTTTAGAGACTTACTGATTGAAGGTTTGATCAGTGTTGAGGTGTACAATTATTTAGTGATTTTGAAACCAAGAATACCAAACCTGTTTGGATTACCTAAGCTCCATAAAAATGTCAATGATCCCCCGATGAGAGCTTTAGTGAATGCAAGGTCGTCCATTACTTATGCATGTTCTAAATATGTAGACCACTTGTGAAAAAAGTATGTAGCCCGAGAAGAACACATTTGCAAAGACTCCTGGGCCTTTTAGAAAAGTTTACAGAATTGTGTTTATCATAAGAACATTTTTTTCTTAACAATATATGTTATTGATCTTTACTTTTATATCCCTCATGAGGTAGGAATTGAATACATTACCAAGAAATTGTTATTTTATGAGGCTGAGAGTAATGAGATAAGGTTAATTCAGAAGTTACTAGATATTATCTTAAACAACAACTTTGTTAGTTTTAATGGCAACATATACAAACAAGTGGTAGGTGTAGCTATGGGTTCGCCATGCAGGGCGAGCTACGCCAACCTGTTCCTGTCTCAATGGGAAAGTGAGTTTATTTTCAAGAAGAACATTTACGAGAAGGTAAAACTTTACAACAGGCTTCTGGATGATATTTTTATCAAGTTTGAGGGGAGTGCGGATGACGCACCAATATTTGTGGAAACTTTGAACAATAGTACACCTTTTTTGAAATTCACCTTCACCTATGGAGAGAACATCATTAACTATTTAGATGTAGAATTAAAGAGGGATCCTGTAGGTGAAGGGTACTTGGCTAAAATATACAGAACGCCTACGTACTAGAACACATTGTTGCACTATTACAGTTGTCACCAGTTCCATCAGAAAAGGTCTGTCCTCAAAAGACAGCTGGTAAGAGCTGAAAGGACGACAACTGAGGATACGTCCTTTGAAGATGAATGTACCTTGTTGAAACATATGTTAATGAGTCGAGGTTACCCAGGGAAGATGATTGATGAGCTAGTAAGTGAAGTCCACTTCAAAAGGTTGGCAGGTTCTTTTAGTCCAATTCTCACTAAGAGAGAACATACTACTGAGTTAACAGATTTGCAGGTGGGAGAAAGGTTGGATGGTTTGGCCCTAAGACTAACGTTACTCCACTAGAGAAATGTTCCATGGTTAAGGAAATAGTGAGTTTTAAGAGGAGTTTCATTACACCCTTTTGTTTAGAGGCAAACTTAGTTAAGAACATTTTCAAAAGGAATTGGATTTTATTGACCTTTGAGAGGGACACAATACAGAAATTAGGTGATTACCCGGTCATTATTTTTAAGAAGGGTAGAAACCTGAAAAACATTATAGAAAACAATAGTCTGAAGCCTCTTGGGACCGAAGCGTGTAACTATTGTAGGTACATTGCTACAGGGTTTAGTTTCAAAGTAAACCAGCATGAATATAAAGCAAGAGGTAGGTACAATTGTAATTCCAAATCTGTGGTGTACTTAGCTTCCTGTCAGATGTGTTCAGCATTTTACATAGGAAAAATGGACAGGAAGCTAAAGGATAGGATTTGCGAACATGTTTACCACATTAAGAAAAAAAGCAATGCTGACACTCTGGCTAGACAATGTAGTGAGCACCCCTCTCGTTCATTTTTGTTCAAAGTTATAGACCAGGTAGCTTTAGATGGAAAGGGTGGACCTTACCAATTGATATTGGAGAAACATGAATTGGGTTGGCAACTTAGGTTTAATTCATACACTTTACCTGGCTTAAATGAGGCAACCTCTTTAGCATGCATCCTTAAGTTAAGAAGTTTACTTAGATGACTTGTTTTTTATAAGAAAATCATTTTTAACAATACTGTTTTAATTGTTCTTAACAATACTGTTTATCTTATTAGTCATCTACGTTAGTTGAAATGTGTATCATATTGTATTATACTTACTAACAGTTTCTTGTACATTTAACATACACATACACACACATATACATGTTTTTCATCAAGATGTTTTAGGGGGACACTTTCTCTTCACCTTTTCTTTGACACTCAGTCTTTTATGCAGTTACAATTGTTCGGTAATTTTTGCCTTGTTTTGCACAAGAACACAATGTCCATTTTAAAGTGATTACTTATTTATTTATTCATTATTGTTATATACAGTAGTATATATGAGTATTTTTACTAAGATTGCTGCTTTAATAAGATTGCTGCTTTCTTAAGAAAAGTATAATTTTGGTTTAACATTTTCTATTCAGAATTTTTGTTGTGTCAAGTCTGTAACAGGATTTTTATGTTTTCTTATTGATTGATTCTTTGAGTAATTAGGGTAATTTGTTGATTGTTAATGTTGCTGCCCTTTTAGTTTTAAAAGGAGTGCTTTGTTTTTCCTTGTTGTCTGAAGAAGTTTTCCATTAGTGTTGACGAAAAGCACTTTACAATAAACTTCAGTGAGTGCTTCAAGTTAGATCGGAGCCTGTGTTTTGTTTCATTTTCTCAAGTTTCTTTGTCGTTTTTCTGGTGAGGAGATTATGACAATAACTATCCCACATGCTGGTCTAAAAGGCTGTCTCTAATGTCAAGCAAGTTGACAAACAGACATACATACACACACATGACCCAGCTGACTGTACTGAGAACAGAACCCCTACTTATCTAAATACATTGATTACAGAAATCTGTATTTAAGGCAAGCACCACAGCTGAAGTCTGACTTGGAATCTCTCAGACAACACTTTTTAGAAACACACCTTTATTGAATTAGCACTTGCAACATAGGCAATTTTACATTTATACAAAGTAATCAAACTGTATTAACAAATTAACATTAACAAACATTATACTTCACATATATTGCTAACATTACATAAATTATTCAATTCCTGTCCCCCTTTTTTAATACAAAAAATATCTTTATTAAACCATCACTTATGACATAAGCAACCATACATTTATGTAAATGAAAACAAACCACACCTACACAATCCTAGTTACAAGCATTTTACATCACAAGCCACACTGACATACTCCCAATTTCAAACATTATACATCACTTATAAACTACCCAGTCATTTTCAGTCAAAGATTACACAGCTCATTTCAGTTCTGCCTTCTTTTAACCCTCACTCCTCCCCTGTATTGAGTGTATGAAACACAGCTCCTGCTTAGCTGAATCTGTGGCAGCAGGTATAAATGAATAAACACACTTATTTTTGAGCACAGATGATTCTGTGTTCGAATCACCAAGCAGGGAGAATAACAAAGATAAAGCAATACAGGAATGTGCAGGATGGAGGTAGGAAAGAAGCATAGCTATCTATTTTTTCCACAGTAAAAACTGATAATATATGCAGAATATTAGCTAAATTTGGACTGTTACCTCCACAGAGAGGGGTGACAACAATGCAATTGTGTTGTATAGCCAATCAAACTGAATCAAGTGTGTCAAGATGACACTTATGCAAAAAGGAGAGCCATATATGGAGTGATATTTTTTTTTGTGGAACAGGTGCCCATTTTTTTAATTCAGTAAGAGAGGAATGCTGGGTAAGTGGTGAAGGTATTTCTGGGTCAGGTAAGTTGAGTAGGTGAGGAAGAAAATGCAAACAAACAAGACAAGACACATGAATAGTAAGGTACACAAAAGGTTGGGGGACACCATGATTAGGGTGAGGGAGGGGACAACACACGTTCATGCCCATCAAACATGAAGACAGTGAGATTTCAGTCCTCACCCACTGGACTGTAATCACTTTCCCCTTACTCTGCTAATGTCTGGAGTGCATGATTTCTTCTCCTCCTATGTACCATGAGGGAGAGCAACCTCTCCATCTTGTGTAGGAGTACCCTGATGGTGTGGTTCATGATCCTACTCACCAACCCTGGCATCTCCTGGTGGGTAATGAAATCCCTATCTCTGCTACTAGACCCAGAGGGCACCACTGCACCAGCATCTGGGGAGGTACTACATGAGGCACAGGTAGTGCAGGGGAAGCAGAGGCAGTGCTGCCAGTTTCGGTCCCAGACTTGCTGGGCATTAGTGCTGGAGCTGGTGGAGTGGGGGCAGGCTGATCCACTGTGGCTGGCTTACCTCACTGTGCTGTGTAGCATTTAGTAATTTGGAAAACATGGATGACACGAACGCATATTTTGACACATGATAGAAAATACAAAAGAGTGATAGGGGGTTGGTGGTGAGAAAAAAAGAGATAAAATAACTACCATTGTATGTGATACAGTGCATTAACACAATTATACAACTGTTTTATCAAAAGTAGTACATTCAACTAAACATCCTAACAAATACCCACTATACCTATAAATTGCTGAAAGTAATTCTTGAAATGTGCATATATTGCACATATGCTTGTTCTAGTTGTACAAATTATAGTTAACAGCAGGGCATTTATGCCACTTTTATAGAGTTTAATTTATTGTAAATATTATTAAAGACATGCAGTACTGTATAGTTGTGACTCATAGTATTTGAACCCAGAAAATCTTGACTACAGTCTTATATTTGACTCCTAAAGTTGGTCTATGCTACAAACTAAGGCATGCATGCTTTGTTTTAAAGTTAGGATATGCATGCTCAATTTGCTACAATGCATAACAAATGTATTTTTAACTTTTAAATCTAGAATAATACTTATCTTGTGCTGCATACATCCCACTTGCTTCCCTCAGTCTCTCCATTTGAGCAGCATGAGCATGTCAATTAAAGTCTATGTTGGCATTAGCTGGGGAGGTAACAAAAAAGAAGAGAAGAGAAGAGCATTATGCATACCAGTCTTGCCTATATTTAGCTTTCTAAGTATTACAAATACTCTCTTATTGTCATACTTACACAGCTGTAGGATGTCCACAGTCTCAAATTCAGTCAAACAGTGGTTGAGCGTATCCCTTTTATGCCTGTGTAGGTAATTAAAATGATGTCTACACTATTCTCCAGTGCATGGGATACCTGTAGCACTAGATACAGCCTGAGCCAAACTACTCAACACCTTGGACTTATACTTTTTATTTTATTTTTTATTTTACATTTGTTAACCAGGGGTGTCTGAGCTGAAAAGGCCCTTTTTCAGCAGAGGCCCAGGGAGAAAAGCTCCACAAAGAAAAATTACAGATACATTTAATTATTTAGACATTATCAGTATACACACAAATTACAAAAGACATGTTTTTACAGTGGTGTGCGGCACATCAGCAGTTACAGTGGAGAGAACAAACAAAAAATATTAATTTAAAAATAAAGGTAATTAATAGATTTGTGGTGTACAGCTGAAATTTGGAACATAGGTAGAATACATACATAGTACACAGGTACAGTACATACATTGTAGATTAGCCAGTGTTTGTGAGCAAGACTGAAAACTATTATTAAGTACTCAAGATTTAGTATGTATACCTTATCCACTTTCACTAGCCTGGGGAGCAATCATGGCACTGCCAACTTTGCTTGAGATGTTGCCTGATGAGGTCTTTAAAGGAGGCTTTGGATGATGTGTTTTGAATGCTAGTGGGGACAGAGTTCCATTTTTTAGCCACTGAACTACTATATAGCACATCTCCAAAGCTATTGTAGCTATTGGTGACTTCTAGTAGTAGTTTGCTTGATGATCTAAGAGACCTTTTGGCTAAGTGATGTTGTACTAGGTTTTTGAGGGCAGGACACTTATTAGGGAGGTGATAGATAGAATGATAGAGGCAGAGCTGAGTGTAGGTTAGGAGGTTGGGCAGTTCAAGCCAGTGGAGCTGTCGCAAAGCAGTACAGTGATGAGTTTTATATGAACAATTTGCAGCAAAGCAAGTAATTCTGTTATAGCAGGCTCAGTTTTGTTGAGATTAGTCAGAATGGGAGATGTGTAGATTAGGGTGGAT
The DNA here is from genome assembly GCF_019279795.1 of Protopterus annectens. Taxonomy (NCBI): domain Eukaryota; kingdom Metazoa; phylum Chordata; order Ceratodontiformes; family Protopteridae; genus Protopterus; species Protopterus annectens. The sequence goes on from NC_056732.1 coordinate 744,033,434, forward strand.
AGAAGTTGGGAGTGAGCAATGGCTGATCTTGTGTTGTTGGTAACAAAATGATTTGATACAGTAGAGTGAGCCCAGTTTGGCATGTACTTTTTTAATAGTTAAGTTGAGATGACTATCAAATTTTAGGTGAGAGTCTATGGTTATTCCCAATAGCTTAGCCTGTGCCACAGGAGTGATTGGAGTAGCATTTGAGGAGTAGATAGTGAATTGACTGTTATCAGTGTTTTTGTTAGAACTGGTTATAATCATAAGCTGAGTTTTCTTTGGATTGAGGATAAGTTGGGTTTTTGTAAGGTAGTTTTCAGTGTCAGAGAATGCTAGCTGAGTTGTTTGCAGGAGGGTGAGAATGTTTTCTGCAGCACAGGTTAAGGTAGTGTCATCTGCATACTGAATGATAGATGCATGCTGTGTGGAGGTATGGAGGTCATTTGTGAAGACTGTGAATAGCAGTGGTCCTAAGATAGAACCCTGTGGGACTCCGATAGTTATGGGCAACTGAGGGGAGAGAGAAAATTTTCCCATTTCACAGCTTGGTGCCTGTCAGTTAAGTAGCTTTGGAACAAGGTTAGAGTGGAATTTGATAGGTGATGTTGGTTTAGTTTGTTTGGCAGGATTTGGTGTAAGACTGTGTCAAATGCTTTGGACATATCCATAAAAAGAGTTGACACCTGTAGGCCTTCATTTTTGAGATGGTTTACTGTGTATGTGAAGCAGAGGAGGGCTGTAGTGGTACTATGGGCAGGTCTGAAACCATACTGAGTAGGTGACAGGATGTTACTGTCTAGGAGATAGTTTAGCATCTGGGTATGGATGCATTTTTTTAGGATTTTAGCCAGGGGGGGGGGGTAAAGCAATGGGTCTGTAGTTATTAAGTTCAGTGGAGGTCCCGCCTTTATGTATGAGTATAACAGAATATTTTCCAGAGTTTGGGCACATAGTTTTCAAACTTGATCTGTTTATGAGAGTGGAGACTAGGATAGCAATAGCATCTGCTGTGAGTTTTAAGAAATAGCTGGGGAGTAGGTCAGCTGCTGTTGATGAGGTTTTTAGTTTGGAGAGCATGCTTTTGATTGAAGTGGTGGAAACTGTCTTGAGGGTAAAGCTTGTATTAGTGTTATTTGTTTTGGGGGGATAGTGAGGAAGGAACTTTCTTGTGATACTAAGGATATAATTGAGTTCATAAAGTGGGAGTTGAATTGTGTTTCGATGGGAACTTTAGTGTCAGGGGTGGTTGGTTTGGGGGTAGTCTTTTCAGTGGATTTTAGTAGCTGGTTTACATTTTTCCAAAATCTTTGTGGCTTATGTTGGTATTTAGTTTGTAATGTTGTGTAGTAGGATCTTTTGCCCAGCATAATGCATTTTTGCGCACGGTTGCACAGTTCTTGGTACTTAGGCTTTGTGTTTCTTTGTTTTTTTTTTTAATAGTAAAGCCTGGCAGTGTCTCTGAACTTGAGGATTTGTTTGGTTTCTTTACTAAGCCAGGGGTTTGTAGAGGATCTAACCTTGATTTTGCGCAACGGAGCGACAGTGTCTAGGTGTTGTAGAAATGTTTTGTTGAAATATTCTACAGCCTGGTCAAGTGAGAAGGGTTTTAGGGGGGTCCAGTCACAGTTACAAAGTAAAGTGTTGAGGACCTCAAGAGAGAATTTTTTTTGTGTTTCTAGTGGATATATAGTTAGTGGTTTTGCATATGCTTGTTCTACTACGTATAAAGTATATTATGTTGTGGTCACTTAAGGTATCTGGGAGACTGCCTCTTTGAGGGTACAAGGTGGGGCTATTAGTTAGGACCCAGTCAAGGATGGATTCCCTTTTAGTTTTTTTATCCCATCTAGTTGGAATTTGGACTAGCTGCTGGTAGCCATGGAGAATTATTAGATTACTTGGTGGTTCTGATATACATGTGAACCAATCTAGGTTGAAGTCCCCCAGAATAGGGGTTTCTTGTGAGTATGTGGAAGAACACCAGGATAAGAAGTCTTCAAGGCTAGCAGGTGTATTACCAGGTGGAATATAGATCACAATTGTGGTGATGACCTTTTGGGGGTGAAGTTGAAGTTGTGAGATAAGTATGCCCCAATTATTGGGGGAGGGGTAGGAGTTTGGTAATTGATGGACAGTTAAGTTGGACTTGTACAGTAAGGCTGTTCCACCCCCTTTACGAAGTGGTCTGTCTTGTCTAATAATATTGTAGATGGTAGGGAGAACTTCTGAGTTAGCTAAGTTTTTATTTAGCCAGGTTTCTGTTAAAGCAACTATGTCTGGGGAGTAGTGTGCTATTGTGGCCTGGAGTTCAGGTATTTTATTTTTGATACTTCTAATATTAATACTTAGCATTAAAAGATGGCTGGTTTTGCTGCTGTTGATGATTTGCCCAGAGATGAAGAAAGTAAAGGTGTTATGTTCTGACATTTGTGTTGGAGCAGTTTGTGTTGGACAGAATGGATTTGGGCATGGGTTGGGGCGGATATCCACACTTATGGTGAGCCTGGAGTTAAAATGATGATACAGATGTTGGAGTTTGGTGAGGAGTGTGAGAAAGTATTGTGTTTTTTTGGAATAGGAATGAGAGCATATGTGTTTAGTTCTGAATTGGTCCGTTATGTAGTTCTTGAACAATTGCAGGCAGATATTATTATAATGTGTGATGTCTGTATATGAGAGTGCATAATGTAGTGTTGTGCTACTAAGTTTAGGAATATTGCTAGAGTGATAACTTGTGATGTTGTAAAGAATTATGAGAAGACAGACTAAACTTAGTTGTGTGATAGTCATGGTTATAAAGTTTAAGTTGGTTCTAGGTGGGGGGTTTGAATAGGAATTATAGGGTTGCACTATATGTGGATGGGGAAGTAGTGTGGGTGATGTAAAAATGCCTAGTGAGAATGCGAGTGATTGGGAGTATTTTGTGTGGAGCAGGTTGGTGTGGTATAATGTGATATGACTTGAGGAGCTGTGATTGGTGGAGGTGATGTGAGGGTGAGCTGTGGGTGTGGCTGTGATTACTATAAACGTAGAGGTTGTGGGGGCGAGAGGGAATAGGGGGCAAGGAAGGGGAGCAGAGAGAGCCCGTGCATTAGCAAGGCCGAACTGAGTTGGGCAGAGCCCACCAAGACAAGAGAAAAAAGTATTACTTTACAAATCTGAACACTTTAAACTAATTCCTGAGGTCTAATGACTTACCAGCCAGCAGAATGTAATTGCTGAAGAGCACTTGTGCCCTGGTTGGAGACTAGAAATTTAAAGATGGCTCCATGCTCAGCAGGATTCTAATATAGATTTAGCATTGAGAGAGGGAGATAGCACAAATGCAAAGAAACCAGAGAGGCAATCAGTGGAAATCAGTGAAGGCCTCAGAGGGTAAGTAATAATTCAAGCTACCTGTAAAGTGAAGGAGAAAAGAGACAGCAAAGTTTATTAAGGTTGTGAGCGTGTCTTCACATTGACTTGCTGATTAGTAACCACTTTGTGCACAGATTAGAGTAGGGAGATACATTAGCAATGAAGTGGAATGTATAGAGATGCAAATAAACAGGTGGGCCTCCAAGTGATGCAAACTAAGGCAGAAAGCACTGAAAGGGCTGCTTGATGGTTATTAAATTAAATTAAATTAAATTAACCATCAAGCAGCCCTCTCAGTTCTTTCTGCCTTAGTTTGTATCACTTGGAGGATCACCTGCTTATTTGCATCTCTATCATTGCTAATGTATCTCCTACTCTAATCTGTGCACAATCTGGTTACTAATCAGCAAGTCAATAGACACACTCCCAACCTTAATAAACTTTGCTGTCTCTTCCTTCACTGTACAGGTAGTTTGAATTATTACTTACCCTCTCTGAGGCCTTCACTGATTTCCACTGATTGCCTCTCTGGTTTCTTTGCATTCCACCTGGTTTACACCCCTTGTGCTATCTCCTCCCCCAATACAAAGTCTATATTAGAATCCTGCTGAGCATGGAGCCATCTTTAAATTTCTAGTCTCCCACCAGGACACAAGTGCTTTCAGCAATTACATTCTGCTAGGTAAGCCATTAGACCTCAGGAATTTGTTTTAAAAGTGTTCAGATTTGTAAAGTAATACTTACTTTTTCTCTTGCCTTGGTTGGCTCTGGCTCTGCCCCCCTGCCCTGCCCCCCACTACCTCTACATTTATAGTAATCATAGCCACACCCACAGCTCACCTTCACATCACCTCCACCAATCACAGCTCCTCAAGTCATATAACATTAAACCACACCAACTTGCTCCACACAAAATACTCCTAATCACTCTCATTCCCACTAGGCATTTTTTGCATCACCCACACTACCCCATCCACATATAGTGCAACCCTATAATTCCTATTCAGACCCCCCACCTAGAAACAACATAAACTTTATAACCATGACTATCACACAACTAAATCTAGTCTGTCTTCTCATAATTCTTTAAAACACTACAAGTTATCACTCTAGCAATATCTCTAAACTTAGTAGCACAACACTGCATTATGCACTCTCATACACAGACACCACACATTATAATAATATCTGCCCACACTTATTCAAGAACTACTTAACGGACCAATTCAGAACTAAACACATATGCTCTCATTCCTACTCCAAAAAAACACAATACTTTCTCACACTCCTCACCAAACTCCAACATCTGCACCTGTCACCCCTGGGATTCCGGATATTGGCAAAGGCTCTTGCCACCCCCATAGTGCCTTTTTTAGGCAAGGCTCAAATTCTAAACCTACCACCCTAGAACACAAAAAAGGAAAAAAACTAAGGGTAATGCTGCTCAATGCCAGAAGTCTAAATCTCAAAATGCACGCACTCGAGGCCCTTCTCAGTATGGAGAACATCGATGTCTGTGCAGTGACAGAAACCTGGTTCAAGGCTCCTGAGAGCACCCCAGCACTATCAGGTTTTACCTCTTATCATGCTCCGCCCCAAAATCCGGACAATACCAAGAAAGGAGGGGTATCCATATTCATCAAAGACACCCACACCTCAAGACTGGTGGCAACGCACGATGCATCGGAGACCATCCAGGTGCAATTAACCATAGGCAAGACTGCTCTGCAAATTGTAGCATGTTACAGGCCACCCTCACAAACTCAGGAACCTCACATGGCCTTCCTGAAAACACTAGAGGGATAAATGTATCACCAAACACCATCATACTAGGTGACTTCAATTACCCTAATATAGACTGGGAACACTACTCAAGCCCAAACACCCTAGCCCAAAAGTTCCTGGAATTCATAAACTCAAATGCCATGGAACAACTAGTCACCATCCCCACAAGAGGAGAAAACATACTTGATCTCATCATCACGAACATGGGAGCACAATGTACAACACCAGAAGTATACCCCTCACTGGTGAGATCAGATCACAAACTAATCTCGCTGGAGGTCCTCATCCCACCCCCACCTGAAATAAAAAGACCACAGTAAAGAACTTCTCGGCCGACTTCACACTTCTAAAGACTAGTGTGGTCTCCTTTAAGGCCCCGAGCCGACGGAAAACAGTACTCAAGCCGCTGAATCACTTACAAATGCCTTCTACCAGCACCTGCAGGACTGCATGGATAAGGCAATCCCAAGCAAAACAAAGACTCTTTGTACCAAAGGCAAGCGTCCTCTGGTGGACCCCAGCCATAAACAAACTCTACAACAAAAGGAGGAAGCTACTCCAAGATAGAGCAAAATCCTTAAAAGGTAAGACACCCTTGATCACTATAAGTAAAAACTAAGAGCTCTCATAAAATCATCCAAAGCAAATTTTGAGAGAAAAATAGCTAAAGACTCAAAAGACAATCATAAGGCCTTCTTTAGCTATGTTAGAAACCTGGGAGGAAACTCCCAGATATGCTCAGAACTAGTTCAAAATGATGTGAAGATTACTGATCCTACAGACATTGCCAACATACTGGCTGACAGGTTCAGTGCAAACTTCTCCCCCAAAAGGAGAGATATCTATACCAAGCGATTGCAGCCCCCAAACATCTCCAACGCCCAAGTGAGAACTGCTCTCTCCAAAGCAAAAACACAGCATCCATGGGACCTGATGGTGTCCCCGGCTGTGTGCTCCACGAACTCAACGAGGAATTAAACCCACAGCTAGGACAGCTGTTTAATCATAGTCTTACCTCTGGATACGTACCCAGGAGTGGCGCACTGCAACTGTGGTCCCACTTCACAAAGGCGGTGCCTCCACCGACCCTGGAAATTACCGCCCATTAGCTTGACAAGCCTTATCTGCAAAGCCATGGAGAGGATCATAATGGACCTCATAAATAAAGACATAGGGAATTTGCAGACTTTGGATCCATCCCAGTTTGGCTTTGTCAAAGGCAGATCATGCCTTCTAAACTTGGTTGACTTTTGAAACAGTCACCAAAGCCATTGATGAGGGAAAGGCAGTCCATACAGCCTACCTCGATCTGGCGAAGGCCTTTGATACAATACCCCACTGGTATCATTGAAAAACTCATCAGCTTAAATGTTAACCCATACATCACAAGATGGGTTGCAAACTGGCTGAGTGACAGAACCCACAGGGTCAGAGTTGCTGGCGCCATGTCAGACTCAAAGCCTGTCACAAGTGGTGTACCACAGGGCTCAGTCCTGGGCCCACTCTTGTTTGGCATCTACTTTTCTGAAGTACAAGCAAACACAGGAGGGTTATGGCTGACAAAGTTTGCAGATGACTGCAAACTGGGCCATAGTAGAAAACACATCTGACACAGATATCCTTCAGAAGGGTCTCACAGAAACGGATAACTGGTGCCAGAGCCATGGCCTAAAGTTAAATGCCAAAAATGCATAGTCATACCCTTCGGGAAAAACAAGGTTACCCTAGCTACCAAATAGGTGGCAATCCACTGAGTACAGAAGAAGTTATCAGGGACCTGGGGACCCAGGTTGATAGTAGTCTGTCATTCGACACCCATGTAGCTAAAGTAGTTAGGAAGACCTTCTACATTGCCCACCTTATCATGAAGGGATTCTCATCTAGATCAAGGGAGGTCATAGTCTCCTATACTCATCACTCATCAGACCAATGATTGAGTACAATGCCCCATTCGAATGTATCTGACCCGACACTTGCAGCAGCTGGAGAGGCCACAAAGTTCCTCACCAAAAGGATAAAGGGTCTCAAACATCTGTCCTATGCTGCCCGACTGAAAGAACTCCAGCTCTATTCAGTAAACACCTTGCTCAGAGGTGACCTTTGCCTAACATACAAGGCCATGTCAAACCCAGATTTGATGAATATGCTTCACCTCAAAAATCTAGATCCGTCAGAGCCACAAGGCGGAGACTTAAACCTCGACACGGCTATTAATAGGACGTGCTGGAGGGATAGATTCATCACCCAAAGACTCCCTATGCTGTGGAATAAAATCCCGGTATATGTGAGGCAGAGCACCTCGCTGGCCTTGTTCAAGAGAAATCTTGACCAATGGATGGGAGATCGCAGATATACCCCAGGGATTACCTCAGTGTCACTGCTCAACAGAGGCACAGCAAAATAATGGGTATAGTTTCCCATACTAAAGGGGTGGCGTAAGCCACAAAACTATGGGCTAGGCTTGTAAATGCCCTCGGGCAGATAGCCTAGTATGAACCTATGAACCTATGAACCTATCTGTATAACCATTTTAACTCCAGGCTCACCATAAGTGGGGATATCCACCCCAACCCAGGCCCAAATCCATCCTGTCCAACACAAACTGCTCAAACACAAATGTCAGAACATAACACCCCCACTTTCTTCATCCCTGGGCAAATCAACAACAGCAGCAAAACCAACCATCTTTTAATGCTAAATATTAATATTAGAAGTGTCAAAAATAAAATACCTGAACTCCAGGCCACAATAGCACACTACTCCCCAGACATAGTTGCTTTAACATAAACCTGGCTAAATAAAAACATAGCTAACTCAGAAGTTCTCTACCGCTACAATATCATTAGACAAGACAGACCACTTTAAAGGGGTGGAACTGCCTTACTCTACAAGTCCAACTTAACTGTCCATCAATTACCAAACTCCTACCCTCCCCAATAATTGGGACATACTTATCTCACAACTTCAACTTCACCCTAAAAGGTCATCACCACAATTGTGATCTATATTCCACCTGGTAATACACCTGCTAGCCTTGAAGACTTCTTATCCTGGTGTTCTTCCACATACTCACAAGAAACCCTTATTCTGGGGACTTCAACCTAGATTGGTTCACCTGTATATCAGAACCACCAAGTAATCTAATAAATCTCCATGGCTACCAGCAGCTAGTCCAAATTCCAACTAGGTGTGATAAAAAATCTAAAAGGGAATCCATCCTTGACTGGGTCCTAACTAGCAACCCCACATTGTACCCTCACACAGACAGTCTCCCAGACACCTTAAGTGACCACAACATAATATACTTTATACGTAGTAGAACAAGCATATGCAAAACCACTAACTATATATCCACTAGAAACACAAAAAAATTCTCTCCTGAGGTCCTCAACACTTTACTGTGTAACTGTGACTGGACCCCCCTAAAACCCCACCCACTTGACCAGGCTGTAGCATATTTCAACAAAACATTTCTGCAACACCTAGACACTGTCGCTCCATTGCACAAAATCAAGGTTAGAACCTCTACAAACCCCTGGCTCAGTAAAGAAACCAAACAAATCCTCAAGTCCAGAGACACTGCCTGCGTTACTATCAAAAACAAGAACCACAAAGCCTAACTAAGTACCAAGAACTGCGCAACCGTGCAAAAAAATGCATTAGGCTGGACAAAAAAATCCTACTACACAACATTACAAACTAAATACCAACACAATCCGCAAACATTTTGGCAAAATGTAAACCAGCTACTAAAATCCACCCAAAAGGCTACCCCCAAACCAACCACCCCTGACACTAAAGGTCCCATCGAAACACAATTCAACTCCCACTTTGTGAACTCAATTCTATCCTTAGTATCACAGGACAGTTCCTTCCTCACTATCCCCCCTGACACAAATAACTCTAATACTAGCTTTACCCTCAAAATCAGTTTCCACCACTTCAATCAAAAGCATGCTCTCCAAACTAAAAACCTCATTAACAGCAGCCGACCTACTCCCCCGCTATTTCTTGAAACTTACAGCAGATGCTATTGCTATCCCAGTCTCCACTCTCATAAACAGATCAATTGTTGAAAACTATGTGCCCAAACTCTGGAAAATATCCTATGTTACACCCATACATAAAGGCGGGACCTCCACTGAACTTAATAACTACAGACCCATTGCTTTACTCTCCCCCCTGGCCAAACTCCTAGAAAAATGCATCCATACCCAGATGCTAAACTATCTCCTAGACTGCAACATCCTGTCACCTACTCAGCATGGTTTCAGACCTGCCCATAGTACCACTACAGCTCTCCTCTGCTTCACAGACACAGTAAACCGTCTCAAAAATGAAGGCCTGCAAGTGTCAGCTCTTTTTTTGGATATGTCCAAAGCATTTGACACAGTCTCACACCAAATCCTGCTAAACAAACTAAACCAATATCATCTATCTAATTCCACTCTTTCCTGGTTCCAAAGCTACTTAACTGACAGGTACCAAGCTGTGAAATGGGAAAATTCTCTCTCTCCTCAGCTGCCCATAACTATAGGAGTCCCACAGGGTTCTATCTTAGGACCACTACTGTTCACAGTCTTCACAAATGACCACCACACCTACACACAGCATGCATCTATAATTCAGTACGCAGATGACACTACCTTAATCTGTGCTGCACAAAACATTCCCACCCTCCTGCAAACAACTCAACTAGCATTCTCTGACGTTGAAAACTACCTTACCAAAGCCCAACTTATCCTCAATCCAAAGAAAACTCAGCTTATGATTATAACCAGTTCTAACAAAAACACTAACAGTCAATTCACTATCTACTCCACAAATGCTACTCCAATTGCTCCAGTGCCACAGGCTAAGCTATTGGGAATAACCATAGACTCCCACCTAAAATTTGATAGTCATCTGAACTTAACTATTAAAAAAGTACATGCCAAACTGGGGTCACTCTACCGTATCAAACCATTTCTTACCAACAACACAAGATCAGCCATTGCTCGCTCCCAACTTCTATCCACCCTACTCTATGCATCTCCCATTCTGACTAATCTCAACAAAACCGAACTAAGCAAAATGGAAGCTTGCTCTAACAGAATTGCCCATTTTGCTGCAAATTGCTCATATAGAACTCATCATTGTACTGCTTTGATTCAGCTCCACTGGCTTGAACTGCCCAACCTCCTAACCTACAATCAGCTCTGCCTCTGTCATTCTATCTATTACCTCCCCAATAAGTGTCCTGCCCTCAAAAACCTAGTACAACATCACTCAGCCAAAAGGCCTCTTAGATCATCAAGCAAACTACTACTAGAAGTCACCAACAGCTACAATAGCTTTGTAGATGCACTATATAGTAGTTCTCTGGCTAAAAAATGGAACTCTGTCCCTACTAGCATTCAAAACACATCATCCAAAGCCTCCTTTAAAGACCTCATCAGGCAACATCTCAAGCAAAGTTGGCAGTGCCATGATTGCTCCCCAGGCTAGTGAAAGTGGATAACATATGCATACTAAATCTAGAGCAATTTATAATAGTTTTTCAATCTTACTCACAAACACTGGCTAATCTACAATGTGTGTACTGTACCTGTGTACTATGTATGTATTCTACCTACATTCCAAAGTTCAGCTGTACATAAAATCTATTACTTACCTTTATTTTTAAAATTAATATCTTTTTTGTTTGTTCTCTCCACTGTAACTGTTTGTGCCACATGCCACTGTAAAAACATGTCTCTTGTAATTTGTGTGTATACTGATTATGTCTAAATAACTAAATGTGTCTGTAATTTTTCTTTGTGGAGCTTTTCTCCCCGGGCCTCTGCTGAAAAGGGGCCTTTTCGGCTCAGTCAGACACCCCCGGTTAACAAATGTAAAATAAATAAATAAATAAAAGTTAGTCACAGGGATCTGAATTAAATGTATACTGTCTATTGGACAGTTAGGATTACTGTAGTAGCTGGGGGGGGGGGGGGGCACAAGGCTACAACAGTCAGTTTTATTAGCAAGCTGAGAAACTACTAAGAAATACTGCTAATTTAATAGCTTCACTCTCATAAAACATACAAGTAGAATGCCTGGGTGGATTGACCCTACTCTTGAGGCTCAAAATGTATATCCTTGTTTAGTTTGCAGTACTGATTCCTTCTTATACTGTATAGGTGGAGTGGTAGCCGCAGACTGCAGATTTGCTTGAGTGTGCTCTGAAGAGAGAAAAAATGAGAGGAAGAAGCTAGTAGAATGAGACAAAGATAGGTCAAAGGAAGTAATGAGGAGATAGGAGGGTGCAAAAGATACAAATCTGAGGATAGTGTGAATAAAGCAGGAGAATAGATGCTACTGCTACAGTTTGAGAGTGCTTCAACAGTTACCACATCACAGTGCCATAACATAGTTTGGAAGCAGGTTAATAAATCATGCACAATACATTTATCAGCCAATTATCCTGTGCATACAAGAAAAAAGGAAAACAAACACTGAACAGCACAGCTGAATCAGTAGCAGAGACAAGTGTAGTGCTAAATCAGTAAATACTGTTTCTAACTCCAACACTAAGTCAATTAGATTTACATTACAGGTATAACAGCAGTTTTAGTACATCATAGTAGCATAGAGACAACATAGCTGCAGTGGCAGTGTCAGTAAAATACAATTCCTGAATGACAGAATCAACCAGTTAAATAAACAAATAAGCAGATCAGTAGTCAGGAATCAGAAAAATGAGTATTAGTTGTATAGATCCAAATACAGCATAAAGTAAGTATTACTTTAGAAATCTGAACACTAAACAAATTCATGAGGTCTAATGGCTTACCAGCAAGCAGAATGTAATTGCTGAAGAGCACTTGTGTCCTGGTGGGAGACTAGAAAACATGAGACTTGAAGCCAGAATAGTCCCCCTGCAGAAGCCTTTGGCTGTGGCACTTTACCAAGTGTCCAATAAATATCCTGGACTCCTGGAAAACCCACGTCTGTGCCCTAAACTGGGCAGCTTCCCCACTAACTGTAGTCATGTCTAACACCTGACCTACATCAATGGAAAATGATGTTTTCCTTTAAATTCCAGTTATCACGTTAACTAGTAGTGCTCAAACCTGAGCAATGATGCCAACCACATTTACATAATGTTAAGCAGAGCTCAGCAATGCCAAGCAGGGATGACATAAATATTTGAAATAGGAAGGTTAATTTGACAGGTGACATTAGTTTCAGGTGTGTCTAGTGATGTAGCTTGGAAATATGTATTGAAAAGTGGAAGGCAACTGTTAGGTGAGTTAAGTATGCAGACATGCACTAGGGCCATAAATGTCATAACCTGACACATTTGTTTTTGGCTTTATGCAATAATAATATAATTTTTTTAAAGTCTGGGGTTCGTACCAAGCCATAAAGGGCAAAACATTTTCTTCCACAGAGGTGATTTTCATTTTTGCCACAGACGATGTGCTGCCCAGACATAGTCAGGAATCATTCATAAATACAGCTGACAGTTTGAGGTGTTATACATGTATGTGGGTGATCTGACAAGGTTCTTGTATATAGATCCAGTTGTGCATTTGTCTTATTTAATTGTGAAGGTCATACAAGTCCAGGTAGCAGAATTTTACTTACAGAAACATAGTGGACAGTATATCCTCAGTTATGCATCTGAAAACACACTAAGGGTGTCTTATCCCTCATACATATAATTCATATCAGCTCCACTATCTAAAGGGTTATAAGTGGGAGTAAATATAATGGGAAATGAAACAACAATAAAAATGTCTGGAATGTCCTCCGTAAGAACCCAGGGCCTTGTGTATGGTAGTCCTACACTTTCGCAATTTGCCACAAGAATGCTAAAATAACACTTGTCTATTTTACAGTTCATTGCTAAAAACTGCATTGTCACAGCAGTACAATAGGTTGCACACCCTGTTCTATAACCCAGGACTATATGTACTCCGGCCCAATACTTACACCTGCTGCCACAGGAGTAGTTACATGATAGTTCCATAATTTCCTACTCATTCTTAAGTTCTCTTGTTAACCACCATGCAACACTGCTTAGCGTGTTTGCATGGTATACAACATAATTAATTGAATGCATTTGTTTTCAACTGTTGGTAGTCTGCACCCTGTCGGCAAGTGTTCCATAGGGTCTATATTATCTTGTCCAAAGACATCTTCATTGACAAGTAAACAGCAAACTCTGTAATTGCCTAACAGCCACATCAGTGTTTTTCTTTTCCCAGGGGAAAAAAGCGCTTGGCCGTCATCGGGGATTTGACTTTTTCCCCACTGTAATGTGATCTCGGAGTTGGTATATTTAGTTAGGAGGGGTGTGGAGAGCACAGCCACCCACATAAGGGGGTGTGGGAGTTGAAGCCCCCCACTATGTAGGATTTGAAACTTTGTTTTTTGTTTATTAGGCCAAGTTTTTTTTCCCCTGAGAAAAAAGTCACTGATGTGGCTGTTCAGTGATTACAAAGTTCACTGTTTACTTGTCGATGAAGACATGTTCGCTGAACACATCTTTCAACAAGATAATATAGACCTGTTCCTTGACTGCAGCTGTTGGGGAACCTGGCTAACCACCATGTAAAGCTGCAATGGAAAGCAAAAATTGCAACAGTGTATTCGTTCTGACCTTTGCACTTTTACAGATGCCCTGTCTGCAGGTGTTCTGTCTGCTTCCTGTGTGGGCCACTAGTCTAATTTGTGCACTGATAAGCATTGCACAAACAAGATAAGCACAGCCAAACCCGACATTCATTTTCTCTTTTTCCTGTGTTTGCACTAAGCTGAGCACAGTGCAAACAATGGCCAAAAAAATTAAAATAAAAGGGAAAATAGTTGAAATGATGAAAACCAATCTATGATATAAACACTACAAAATGTTAGTACACATGAGATATATTTATGTAGGTCTGGATTTGAACTCTCACTCCAATGACCATTCAGAACACCGTAAGAGTGCCTTATCCCTCTTTGCCACACAAGCAGCTTTGCATCAGGGAACTGAAATCATTCTGCATACAAGCAACTCCAACATCATCCACAGTACTAGGAAACCACATAACAGTTATTTGTATATGTATAAATTTCTGATATAGTGCACTTAATGAACACACAACCATTTATGACTATTGCTTGCAAAAATACAGCTCTGTATTACCTCTCTGTGTTTGCTGCTTATCCTTTATTTGACCAGCAATCTGAGACATTCAGTCTGGAAGGCATTCTATATCTTGTCCTTAAAATGTGTGAGGATATCAAATGGCAATAATATACAGCTGTCAACAAATGAAGGGGAGGTTGGTTGTTAATGAATTGAACTTGTGAATTGTGTGCTGCTTACTTACATTTCCAACGTTGATAACATTACTTATATACACTTTCTAAGTCTAACCTGACACATCTGCTGGAGGTAGGGCAGACTACATTGCTTCTGTGTTTTTCTTTTCCCTGCCAGTAATCTTTAACAGTTGCAATCCATTAGCAACAAACACTGAGGGAGTACCTGCACTATGTTTATATCAACTACACTGAGCCAAAAGTTTGGTATTCAGCAATTCTAATATGTTTTCACCTCATTTGCATATTCACCATGCTAACATCCCTGAATCTACACCATGAAAAGGCAACTGTGTAGCTAGGAACCTGAAGGCGAGGAGACTTTTTTATGTGGATAACACAGAAGAAGCTATTACTTTTGGATATATCTGCATAGAAGACTACTGAACATGAGAAGGTATGATTGCATTTTTAGGTATATACTGCAGATGCTGAAATGTAATTTAAGAAAAATTTTCAAATTTATATAAATGTTAATTAGCAAATGCTACTGTTATCAGTATGCATTACTTAGAAATGCACTGATGGCATGGGAATGCTTGTCAGGGCATTCCACATGTATACATGTTTGGCAATAGCTTAAAATGTAATGTTCTGTATTAATTCTGTAAATGTTTCAGCGAGTTAATTTGATAGCTCTTTTAGCATTTCACAGATTTTTTTTTTAGCAAAATATGTTATTTGCCTGTTTTTTGGGGATGGGGAGCAAAGCTGCTGTTCATTTTTTGGCGCAAACAAGGACATGTTGCAACTGCTACTCTCCCTTGTTTTGCATCCAGCCTTGCTTTGTGTGTGAATGTGATATGTTGCAACTGCAGAATTCTTGTTATTCATATTTCAAATATCTAGACTATTTTATTTTTCTCCAGTGGGTAATACTGAAATACTACCTTTTCTGTTTTATCTATAAACAGGTACTTTTTTAGTTATGTAATACTTATGTGGATTACCCTTATGTCGTGTTTTAGGACACCTAGGACTATGGCACCCAGGCATTTCAGTCCCCAAGAACCACCCTTCAGTGACCCTGAAAATCAAGTCATTGTGTAAGTTGTTATGTGAAATGGTACCTTTCTGCTTGAGAGGGAACTTGGAGATATGTCAAGCAGAGTGCAAATTTGGCAGCAGATAGTTGCAGATTTGAATGCAGTAAGTGGCCACAACCAGATGTGCCATAGGGCCATTGACATGCTCTCATCTGCATGGAGGAGAGCAGCTGCAGTGGCCCATGACTGGATGGGTATCTAGGGGGCCTGCTAGAGAAACACCACTAACATCAAATGGAGAATTCCTGCTGACTGTGTGAGATCCAGATAGTTCCCAGGAAAGTGCAGAACAGCATCTCCTTGCCATTGATGCTACTGTTTCTGGGAGAGCAAGTATGCCCCTGGAGGAGCTTCATAGTAGGCATATGTGTTTTCATTGTTAAATATTCTTGTATAGCAAAATATTTACATCGGTACATTAGGTCTGTTTAACATGAAATTGGTTGGGGGGGGTTGTAGATTGCTACAGTTACCAACACATTCTGATTGATTACACATGGGGCTTAGGTTGGACTTGTGATCCAAGTTCTAGATGAAAGTATTTTTAATGGACATATAAAGGGCAAAACATTTTAACCCCTGTGTTACTGTTAATTGTGATTATGTTGTCCTTACCTTTTACTTAACTTCTTCCAAGACCATCCAGCATAGGGAGGAGACTATCATCTGCACATTTTAAGTCACACATTTTTATGTCAGTACTGAAAAGCAGTTCAAAGAAATATTTAGTGTGTGATGTTGGCATCAGGACTGTTGTGTGTATTGCTGTACTGTCTGTAATAGTGGCACCACTGTTAGTTTGTAAGCATATATTGGACTATAGTAATGTAGGTATTATATTTTTTTCTGTTTGTTGCTTATTATCATGGGATTTCCTGACAGTAGAAGTGTGGGACTTCTGCTACCTGATGTCAGAGTATCAGCAAACTTTGATGATGATGGTGGCCAAACAGAGGGGCAGTTGCAGAGTTTGAATCTGACACTGTTGATGACATACAGCCAACCCCTGTAATTCCATTGGACATAGCCAGAAGGCATATGCCTAACAATTCCAGTGAGCCCTCAGATGTTGAACAGGTGCAGATGAGGCCATCAATAAGGGAATTGTGGTTACTGCAGCATCAGTGCCTGTTGATTCTGGCCATAGTCATTAGGGCTGCTTGGAGGAGGCCTGCTCTCCATCCTTTACCTGATCCAGGTGCCTATTTCCATGCCACTCAATGTATGTTTAGGGCCATCATGGAGGCACAGACACATTGTCATAGGTCATCCAGGGAAATGCTTAGGGTTGTAAATATGACGCAGGCTGACATATATGACTGCCTCCACCATGTTGCCAATTCAATGGATCAGATGAATGACACATTGGAATGAACAGGGTCTCTGATGCAATGTCTCCTCAGAAGGGGAAGGCAACCTCATGGCCATAGATCAGCCACATCATCTGCTGTTAGCCAGTGTGTCCATGCCTGATTACAGCAGTATTTCCATCAATGGCTGAGCTTTCCACACCCAGACATGGCTGACCATGGGGCCATGGTCCTGGGCAACCTTGTGAGGGGAGCTCTTGCAGCAGACATCAGTCACATTCAGGTAGCAGCAGTGCATCTGACCATGGGTATGGATGTGCCAGTACAGCTCATGGCAGACCAGTTCTCATGGTCGGGTACGACAATGATGAACTGCCACCTGTACCATGTACGGCTCATACCTGTTTAACATATGAAGACACAGAGCTAGTGCAGAGCTTGGCTGTGTTTATGCAGACACACACATCAGTTTCACCTGGAGGACCCATACAGACACACCCACAACAGTTACATGGTTCAGTCAAGAAGCTTAAAACTCATTTTGTCTCACTGGCCATTTGTTACTTTATCCAAATGTCTGCCTGTTTCTCCTTCTTACTCACACACTTTCACTGAACTTTTGTGTCAGCCTAGGCTTCCTGCCCCCACACACAATGTCCTGTGCAAGTGTTGATAACTTTGCTATATCCCTGTTTGCTATCTTTTGGATTCAGGGATACATAAACTTTGTGCCTGCTGCTCAGGGTGCATAGCTGATTTAGTGCTTGGTATATCTGCATATGTGATCTTAAATTGTTATTTGTACCTTGGACTTGTATTGGTCTTAGAAAGTTAGACAGTTGATATTGCAGTAGTTTGGCATCAGTATTGTTAATGATCTTGTGAGGGTTATGAGGTCTGAAACTCAAATGTGTCTCATTATTTTCTAACTTCTCTCTTTAATGAGTTTCCAGTATAATCATATGGTGCTAAACTGAGGTTATGCAGTGACCAGCAGTACCCTTTTGAGGTATGACTGTGTGCATCTTTGATGCCTGTAGTCCACTACTTAATAATGGACACGTATAAGTCAAATAAGTCTCTGCTGTCTCATGTTAAGGTCATTTCTTTACAAATCACCCATCTTTCACTTGCTTACATTACCAAGTAACAACATGCAAGGATATGCTAGTTATTCATATTATTACACATTACACTCCAGGTTCAGCACTTACCTTGTAAATCCAGAAGTTGTAACAGTTTTAGTTCATGGCTAACTCTGTCCGCTGCTAGCAGTACATAGCTGGTAAAGGCTATGATAGCTGCCTAGCATCAATGTTGCTATATGTATGGGAATAAGAGGATGGTTTTAGGCCCCTAAGTGGTGAGTGAATGTGCTATCCATTGTCTCTTAACCAATGTGATGGCATATTGAGCCTGCCTACATCTGCCTACACCCACGGTAGCTGCTGGTTCCCCCTCTGACCCCTCACCTGCTTGTGGCTATTATGACCTTGCCATTAGTGGTGGGATGTGTGCCTCTTTCCCTTGTTGATCCTGCTGAAGCTGTTTTTTCAGGATGATGTTGTGTAGCATGGTACATGCAGTGAATATTTCAGTACATGTACATGGACTGTACTGCAGGGCTCACCAGATGTATCTAGGCACTGGAAAAATGACTTCAGCAGCCCAAGCACATGCTCTATGATATTTCTGGTTTGAGCATGTCCCTCATTATGGCATTCTTCAGCAGGTATGTGTGCATTTCTGATAGGCATCATCAGCCATGGTTCTAGTGCATAACCTTCATCCACCAGTAAATGACCCTGTAGGATATCCCCCAGTGAGCATTTGATCCAGTTTGGTGGTATGCCAGATATATGAGTCATGGTAATTGCCTGGGTTGCCAGCACACATGTTCAAGATGATTCCCTTGCCATTACACAGGACTTTTCGGTTAATAGAGTGGAAGCCCTTTCTGTTCATGTAGAGCCTTCCCTGTTCCCTGGGTGGCACCTTAATTTCTATATGTGTGCAATTTATGGCACTCTCCTCAGGAGTACAGGGATAATATATGTGGTCCCTAGCATGTTGGAACATATTATCAAAAAATAGGAATTTACATTTTCCCCCTTTTATTACAGTTGCCAGAGAAATCATTTTTGGTTAACAATTGTTGTTTCTTAACTTCTGTCTCTAATGCTTAAAATGAAATGGGGTCCCTTTCTCACCGTAGCATAGTTTTTGTAAACATGAATAAACCAGTAGTATGGAACATTTCTAAGGCCAGGAGGTTGATGTCATTATTGCTGAAATGAGAGACTGTCTTTGCCTAGATTCAGAACTTTTAGGTCATTCATAAATACCTACAAACCTCTATGTAGGTGAAGTGGAAGACCTTGAAATTATCTTTTTTGAGATAGTAGGATCATAGGAGTTAGAATCAAATAAATCAAGAGGCCTTAAGCTCCTTGTCAGTACCCTCCCTCATGTAATATCTCCCATTTCCTGGAGATAAAAGCATGCCCCTGCATAGATGAAATTTCAGATGCTCATCCAATCATCTGAGTTTCTTTTGAAAAAAGTATAAGGGATAGTCTAACATATAAAGACATTTTGTTACAAAGGTAGGGTAACCACTGCATAATAGATTTAATAGATTTGTTCTCCCAGTCTGTTTTATTTAGGTGTTGGTCAAGGTTTAAATTCTTTGCTTAAGTGTTTTAAAGCTTTTTGACTTATGGAGGTGCAAAAATCTAGTAGTGTAGAGTCTTTTTTAGCATGAAATGCCAGGCATTAATTTCCTCACATAAGCCTAGAAGAGACAGAGCATGGGAATTAAGTTGCAAGCCTGACTTGGTAACTAAGGGTTTTTAATTTAAAAATCATTTAGATATGAACCATTGAGGTTTTTCTTGCTCTTCAGTGTCTTTGGCATTTTACATACTTCAGGAAGCTGTGTACTCTATAATATGCTTATTTAGGACCGAGTACAGAGAGACGGTGACTTCTTTTTACCCAGATGGGATACATTTAGAAACTACTTGGGCTAGATAAAATTATTTTTTGCTACTGTTGCTGTATGATATTCAAAAGAGAGGGGGTTGTTGACTTAGCTGCCAAGATCTCTGACTTCTATGTCCAATTGACTAAAGTGGCATGGAGTAACCCTAGTCTACATTTAGTAAGGTTAAGGAATTATTGGGGAAGATTAATTGCCTTGATGATTATTGTCCCAAAGGGTTACGTAATGACTGTTTAATTAAGACTCATATGTTTATGGCTACAAAGAAATTTCATGCAATTCTTCATGTTTCAGTCCAGGAACTTTGGAAGAGAATTAAACATTTGTAGGCCTTCCAGCTAAAATTACCTTAACCTCTTGTCCACCACTTGAATATCCATCATATTGCACAATCCATTAATTATCTACTTAGTTCACAGGATGCCTACATATCTGCCATGGATTAACAATGCCACAACTGTAATCTACAAGTAACTCCAAGCAGAACTAATTTCATTTTCTGAAGATGATCAACCTGTTTTGAATATATTTCATTGACTCAAGCTGTCTTCTGATGAACCAAGTGACATTAATAGACTCTTCATGCTCTGGCACATATATGAAGCTACTGACAGCTTGAACTCATGGAAGGATGCAGAGCTTGCTGGCATTTTTTTGACTATACAAAAATGTAGCAAGGACCTAGTAAGTGTATAATTGGAACTTTTCCCAATATCACCACTGGTATGTTACCTAACTTAGACTTGGAGAGATTGCATTTCCTCCAAAAAGGTAAAAAGATCCAACATACATTAGCAGCTATAAGCCCATTTTACTTCTTCTATTGCAACCAAAGTTATACTGAGAATTCTTGCAAGAAATTGGAGATGCATCCATCAAATTCATCAGGAAGAGCAGCAATAATCTCTTGCATCTTTATTTTAATCAGTATTATATAGATCATGCTATCCAAATTGCTACCAATTTCCTAACATTTAAAAGCCTTTGATTCATTAAAATGGGAGTTTTAATGATCAGTGCTACTTATCAGGGTACATGATAACTTTGTGCCCTGAAACAAATTGTAATGCTCACAACTTTTCTCAGATCTTATTACTAATAATGAGAATTCTAATTGTTTTTTTTACAGGTGCTAGATAAGGATGATATTTTTCACCTCATGTTACTCATTCTGTAAATGGAATTAATAGGCCGTTACTCTAATCAGCATTGCAATCATTGATGCACCTTTACTGCTGATGGGCATATTGTCACTGACTTGTGGTTTACGCATTACTATGTATTATGATTATCTACCGTATCCAAGATTTTTTGTTTCTCTTTGCATCCTTTGACATTGTCTCTGGTTTACCTTTGAACTGAAAAGAGTCATTTTCTTACCCTAAATCTATATTGTAAGTTTCTGCAACCATTAATTTGCAGCCATAGGATTAATGACCTTTTTCCCCTGTCTAATGACCGATAACCTACTTCCTTTGTTGTCATAATTTGCTTAGGAAAGCAAGGGAAATGAATACTTTAATATTTACTTACTTTATAGGTTCATGACAGTACATATGTTTCTGCTGTCAAAAATTCATATCTCTTACCAGAAATACACCAAGTCTTGGTAAGCATAGGTTAGTTGCAAAATGATATACTCTCATATCCTCCTTTATTTGAGACAACTGGACTTTTAAGAGTTTCTTAAAGGATTAACATGCTTCACTAAATTGAGGGGTCCTGGACTCACCAAATTAGCAAGGTATGCAAAGGTTGCTGAGGTTACAATATTCAGTCATGCCTAATTTCTCTTCTCGCCCACACACCAACTCACACCCTAGATGGATTATCTGAGGAGATTTTGCTACTAAGGGTCTTCTTTATTGTAATCCTTTAACCTCGCAAAGAAAAGTTTGAGATCCTGATGATCATAAAGCAAATATATCTAAATGTCAAGTGTCTTCCATGTTACTCAGCTATGATCAGTCATGGTGGGACAGGAGTTTGATTTCTGCTACTAATATTGTGAACCCATAACAACCTTCAGACCTTATTATTAAAGCCTTCAACAACTGGTCTATCTTATACATCCTACCTATTTTACAATTAGTCCATCAATTCCATTAATGCTAAGGATAGTAGATGGTGGCAATATGTGAGACGTAAATCTATTATTCATTCTATGCAACATTTTTGAGACACTTTTTTGAGGTTAATGAAACTGGGACTTAGTTTCTCCCACTTCCCTGTACACATTATCAACACCCTGGGTGTAGTGTTTCACACTTTAAATAGCTGTACTTTGACCTCTCTGATTCAAAGTCTCCACCTTCATTATTCCCAATATGGTATTTTCTGGGATCATGTATATTATACATAAATCTCAGTGGTTTGTGAACCAATTGTCGCCTGACAGTCCTACAAAGTGCTTCATATCATGACCCACCTTCTTCTCCTCCAGGATTCTTTCATGAACATGGTCATGGCATTTACTATTTTTTGCACTTTCAGTCACCTGATATCTTCAGGGTAATACTCAAATGTTATAGGCAGAGTTTTAACACTTGCCATTGAAAATTTAATTATATGAGGCAAATGCTTGCTATTTTATCACACTAATTTTTAGAATGGACAAATGTGAACTACAATAACTAATGAAGCAATAGTAGATTGATGTACTGATATTATGAAAATAAGTACTTAGAATTGTAATTTTCAGTTTTAGTGTTATGCTATAATCTTTTTGAAAAGCTTCTTGTAAAGGGGATAAATCAACACAGCTGCTGTATGCAGATGATGTGGAAATACAAACAGACTGAAAAGAAACTTCATCTTATGATGAGAACTGTAATGCAAAACTTAAGGAAAATGGGAAGGAACAGATTACAGACACATCAGTGGCCATGGCATTAAGGGGGGGGAGTGTCAGCAAGAGTTGGGATTACATCAAGGATCATCTCTGAGCCCTTTCTTATTTGCAATGTTGATGGACAGGTTGACAGACGAGATCAGACAGGAGTCTCCGTGGAATATGATGTTTGCAGATGACAATGTGATCTGTAGTGAGAGTAGGGAACAGGTGGAGGAGACCCTGGAGAGATGGATATATGCTCTAGAGAGAAGAGGAATGAAGGTCATCAGGACTAAGACAGAATATATGTGTGTGAATGAGAGTGAGGATAGAGGAATGGTGAGGATGCAAGGAGTAGAGGTGGTGAAAGTGGTTGAATTTAAATACTTGAGATCAATAGTTCAGAATAATGGTGAGTGTGGAAGAGAGGTAAAGAAGAGAGTACAGCAGGATGGAGTGGGTGGAGAAGAGTGTCAGGAGTGATTTGTGACAGACGAGTACCAGTAAGAGTGAAAGGGAAGGTCTACAAGAGGGTAGTGAGACCAGCTATGTTATATGGGTTGGAGACAGTGGCATTGACAAAAAGGCAGGAGTTAGAGCTTGACGTGGCAGAGTTAAAGATGTTAAGATTTGCACTGGGTGTGATGAGGATGGACAGGATTAGGAATAAGTATATTAGAGGGTCAGCCCAGGTTGGAAGGTTTGGAGACAAAGCCAGAAAGGCAAGATTACATTGGTTTGGACATGTGCTGAGGAGGGATTCTGAGTATATTGGGAAAAAGATGCTAAGGATTAAGCTACCAGGTAACAGGAAAACAGTAAGGCCTAATATAAGGTTTATGGATGTGGTGAGAGAGGACATGCAGGTGGTTGGTGTGACAGAGCAAGATGCAGAGGACAGGAAGAAATGGAAACAGGTGATCCACTGTGGTGACCCCTAATGGGAACAGCTGAAAGAAGATGATTGTAAGCAAGAGTTGAAGGCTAGAATAGAAGGGAAAATACTATAAGAGGTGAACAACTTCAAGTATTTCAGAGCGGTGGGGGTGGAGAATTGAAGTCTGAATCAGGAGGTCAAAGCTAGAATCAGAGATGCTGCAGCCAACTGGCTCAAAGTGTCATGTGTAATATATGTCAGAGGAATACCAAGAAGCTGAAAAGTAATGAGTACAAGATATAATGTTTCTGCAGGATGAAGAAACCTGGGCTGTAAAGGTAGAGCAGCTGTGGAAGCTTGAGGTGATGGAGATGAAGTATCTAAGACTGGTGACACAATGAAGGACAAAGACATCAGAGAAGCCAAATCCAGCTGTATAGGAGTTCAAGACCTGTTTGTGGTAGTTTTGTCACATGTGCAGGAGACCAGAATATGATTTACAAAAGCAGATTTGGGAGAGACAGAAACAAGACAAGAGGAGACCAGGGCATCCAGCCAAAAGACGGCTAGATTTTGTGATAGAAGACCTGCGGCAGTTAGGTATTACTGTTTTTTTCCTCCCAAACACCTTTATTGAATTGTCACTTGTGACATAGGCAAATTTACATTCATATAAAAGTAATCACACTATAATTAATATAACAATCATTTAACTCTGCATATATTGCTATATAACCTAAGCAACATTACATAAATTATTCAATTCCTGCCTTTTTGTATTTATTTTTTTAAACAAGAAATATCTTTATTAAACCATCACTTACTACACAGGCAATCATATATTTATAGAAATTAAAACAAACCACATTGACACAATTATGCAATCATATATTTATAGAAATGAAAACAAACCACACTGACACAATCGTAGTTGCAAGCATTTTACATCACAAACCATACTGACACACTCCCAGTTGCAAACATTATGTATCAATTATAATCTACCCATTCATTTTAAGTCAAACATTACATAGCTCATTTAAGTCCTGCCACCTTTTAAACTGTTGAAGAAGGCAGGGAGTAGCTCTGAAATGAGAGAGGTGACAATACTTGAAACAACACCCTGACCACATATAACAATGGGAAAAAATCACGAATGATGCACATCTGTTAAATGTGCTGTAGAGTGCCTAGATGGCTTCACTTTTATTTTCTCTGCATTCTTGAATTAAAAGATTGCAGCTGAATTGTTGTTTCTTTAAATGTTTTCTATGTAGTTCTTGGCATGTAAAAATGTTCAAGTTCTCTAGTACCTTTACCTGTCTCTCCTAATGTACCTACAGGAATGCTGTAGCTGTGCAGACTGAAAACTCATTACAGTTCTTTTCATATTTAATTCAGTTCAAAAGAAATACATTTTCTAGTAGGGTTGTGTACCCTGATTACAGCACACCGATGTAAATCAGCATGAGCTGATCCAATTAAAGAAAATGTTGTAATTGAAATGAAATGGTATACAGTAAGTATAAAGCAAATCAATCATTGAACTTTAGTTCTGCACTTTTATAAAAATAGGTACCAGAAATAGTACTGAATATATACAGTAAGTAAATGATTTTGTGTTTGTGTGTGTGTGTGTGTGTGTGTGTGTGTGTGTGTGTGTGTGTGTGTGTGTGTGTGTGTGTGTGTGTGTGTGTGTGTGTGTGTGTGTGTGTCCATGTAAGTCTGTCTGGCTGTGTGCACACACATGTACATATAAGCATCTTGTTAAGTACAAGGCTAGAATAAGCAAATTATTAAATGACCTTTAGCAAAAATTCCAGTTGGAGTCAATCTAGTTTCATTTTCTTCAATAACTGCAAAGTTCCGTAACTGTTACATTCAGTTTTAGAAGTTCTGTAGGGACAAAATCATTTAGCAGGCTTCAGTAGAAATGCCTATAATTGTAGATCTAGATGCTTTTCTTTCTGAGAACATCTCCCTATGGAACATGTTTACATTCATGCATTTCACACTAAGCAAACAACTTAATTTAACTTGACAGCTACAACAAAAAGTGGATTAGGAACAACTGATGGGGAAGAAGCCGCATGTTTTTGCAAATATGTCCTGGGGATTATTTTTATTGCTTTGGTCTAATAAGTTTTTTTTTTTGGTTTGTTTTCAAAAATTCATGTATACACTTTTTTTTTCTTTAGAGTGAAATCCCACGGCAGTAATTGTTGATCTGTGTAGTATTAAAAGAAAATCTGCACAGGGCTCCAAATAATAAACATTGTATTCATCCTTAACTACCCGAAAATGTTTGTAGACTTAGGCAATATGAAAAAAGCAATTCTTCTCTATAACATGCAAATATTATTTTATATAGAAATATAGTTTTACAATGATGTTTCATTTTATAGATTATCCTAAAAAATTAGATTTAATTTCTTTAACTATTAAATAGCTCACATACAAGCAAAATGCATGTGATTTTATTTATTTATTTGATGTGTTATTATTTTTTCTCTTTAAATAAGAATTTTTCAAAACTGTCTAGTTATTGCATTAGATAGGACTCAGTTCAGCAAGATTAATTAAAACAGACAGACAGTAATCTGAGACACTGACCCAAGTAGCTTTATGTTCACATTCTGAAGTATATAATCACAATCAATGGCACTTAGCTGTGCCTGGACGTATGTGTGCATAATTGTTTTTTTATGTGTGTGTGTGTGTGTGTGTGTGTGTGTGTGTGTGTGTGTGTGTGTGTGTGTGTGTGTGTGTGACTGTGTATTTGATAGCTATTATTCATTTTCTTTTTCACATTTCCTAGTGATAAGTGGGTGGACCACCTATTCTAACCCTACCAACAGTGTCTGTTATCCTGTGGGATTACTAGTACCAGGAAATCTGAGAGATATAAAATTGTAGACATGGACTAGGACTTTGGAGCTGCACTGGTGATATCATCCAAAAGGGACATGTGTGTTCCATCTCCCATGGAAGATCTACAGAGGTATTCTCACTTGGTGTGCAAACCATCTCAGTCGACTCCTCTTATTCCTGAGGAGCAATGGCTGTAGGTAAGCAGCAGACAACAGACTCAACCACCACAGCTGCAATGTACAAACTTTTAATATAAGCGATAAAAGCCAATAAATGAAATGTAAGAGAAATAGCATCTTACACAAGACAAGTATGGATCCTAAACATGTAACTTGGAATGTATTAAAGGGACAGCTTCTCAGAACATGGAGGCTCCACAATAAATATAGCAGTGCTGATGAAGCTTTGGATCAGATTTCTGATTCTTTTATATCAAGAGGCTGTTCATACAAAGAAGTACATAAAGCAGGTATGTCTGATGAGAGATACAAATGCACAACCATACTTTAAAGGACATGATGAAGCTGTATCCTATTTATCTGTTAGAAATACTGCTATCCCTCGCATTGTGCTTACATATTCCAGAAATGTAGGAGTGGTATGTGAGGTCATCAGAATGAACTGGACAGTGCTTATGACTGATGAAACAATTAAAAAGGCACTAGGACCTGTACGAAGGTTTTCTTTTCGTAACAACAAATCATTAAAATGAGAATTATGTTATAAATGATCAAGTGCACCAGATCTGTTCCCTCTGATCGTACAGGCACTTTTCCATGTTGGTCAAGCATGTAAAAATATTTGGGTCACGAACTCCATTGAACACCTTTCATTGAATTGCCATATTTATTTTGATTTTTATGCCAATTGTAAATGTTTAATCATGATTTATTATGCCAAGTGTCAAGGATGCAATAGTTTCTATGTGGGGAAAAACAATCAGATGCTGAAAGACAGAGTACTTGAATATATAGGTAACATTCTTAATAAGAAATCTATGCATGCCTTAGCTAGACATGCTATTGACCTTGGCCCTGCACATTGTTTTAAATTTAGTGTTTTGGAGATTATTCAATGAACCAATAGACAAGGTGATATCAAAAATATCATGAAATGTATTCAGCTCAAATGGATTATTTTACTGAAAGTTGACTCACCTCTTGGTGTGAATGACACTCTATCAAATCAGGCTTGAGAGCATGTGGCTTGAGACATTGATTCTATTTGCTTCCTCTTTTTGAATGAAGTTTTTTTAATTGGGGTTTTATGAATTAATTCAGGTTACCTGATTTGTAGTAGGAAGACATGTGATTTGTTTTGTTTGTTGATTGGTTAGTTCGTATTTTAAGTATCGAAGCACTTTCATTGATGTTATGGTCTGAAGAAGCAGCTATTGGCTGTGAAAGTGCTTACTTTCTTTTATTGACTTTTGCCATTTATATTAAACGTTTGTACATTCCAACCATGGTGGTTGAGCTTGTTCTTTGCTGTTACCGCGTGTCTTTGTACTTTCTCAACCTTTACTCACAAGGATTACCTGTGTTTGTTGAGCAGTGGCCATACTCTGAAATTTGCACAAGTGCCAGACTATTCATTTTATAATGAACAATGAGGTCAGCTACTCTACAATGAACTCCAGTTCTGTTGCTTGGTATAAGGGTCTCTTCCATTCAGTCACGGTCCAGAGCTCATGGATGTAGGTGAGGTTGGGGCTATAGATGGCAAGTAAATAGAGAGCTTTGCCTTCTTATTCAGTTACCATTTGACAACTACAGCTCCTCTATAATGCCTGCAGTATTGAAGCCACTTGCGGGTCAGTCTCCCATTCCTGTCTACCTTCACTCATCATCAAGTCCCCAAGATACCTGAACTACTGCACCATGAGTTGTTCCCCCCCACACTGCAGATAGTTAGCAGAAAGGAGTATAGCTTTATTTTCCTGATAGTAATTTGCTTGGTGGAGTTTCTTCTTTTGCTTTGTTTCACAAATGGATACATTACTAGCTAAGATTAGGGGAAGTTATCTATTTATTTAGGTAGTTAAGTAGTGAGTACAAGTAGAATTTCTAAGTTTAATGAACTGTTGCTGCTCATTTTTACCTATGATTGTTCCTGGCTTTTGCACAATAATGATGTAAAAGGAAAACATTTGGCCTATAGGTTGATCAATATTTTACTTATGATGCTGCAAGTTATTTCCAGGGGAGTGTGAATTATAAAATACAGACCAGAGAGTGGTATTGTGATCCTTACTAGATTGCAGATACCATTGGTAGCTCTAGTCCTTTTATTGTATTGTATTAGAGATGCTTTGTTTTGTGGATTTTTTGCATGTGTTTTTTTTTTCAGGAAAAGATGAAAGTGACTGAGCAGTGATCAGTAAAATTTGGTGGCTGGGTGCAGATAGTGTATAACTTTATGGGAATATTAGTGGCATTAGCATTTTTTGTTTGGACAAGCTAATTCTGAGATTAATTGGAATAAGCCAGGTCTATATCATTTTGTCGAACACTTACTTTGTCGACCATTTATTCTTCAAACTTCATCCATAAACACCATTTCAGCAAATGGTTATATCGTTGAAACTTATTCCTAGTGAAAGAAGCTACTTGACCACCAGAGTGATAGTAAGAAAAATGACATTATTTTAAACTCAGCAAGGTTGGTGGCTTTGCCCCCCCCCCAACATGGGCGGATGTGCCCACCCCCACAGTTATACACTCTCCAATTATATATACCAACTCTGAGATCACACAATATTGATGAAAAGGGCAAATTTATAACAATGGCCAACTAACTCCCTTCCTGGGAAAAAGATTTGATGATGTAACCATTTGCTGAAATGGTGTTCGATGGATAAAGTTTGATGAATAAACATTCAACAAAGTAAGTCTTTGATAAAATGATATAGACCCGAATAAGCCTGTATCCATTAGAAAGCCATTAAGGTTAGATTTGGGTGGGTCTATGAAGTTAATACTAAGGTTCCTATTATTACGATTTTTTTTTTTTAAATGTGGATATCAGTTTATTTTAATAGCAAGTAGAAATAGTTAGACATCTCTGGTGGTGGGAAATACATAATAATAAGATAATATTGGCCTCCATTGAGTTAATTGAGATTTAATCAATGTTTGACAAAGTAAATACATAATAATAAGATAATATTGGCCTCCATTGATATAACTGAGAATTCATCAATGTTTGACAAAGAGGCAACAAAGAAGTACTGCATATGCAGTTTAGTGTTGATAGAAGTAATAGTGACACAGTACTGTGTAATTATTTTCTTGGTATGGTTTTATTCAAATGTTATTATGGTCATAATTTTGTTATTCTTGTTGAAATAATTTTGTCAATGTAAGTATTATAGTTTTATGGAATGTAAGGACTGTACTTCTCTAAGGGAATAATTAATGGTGTTTCATAATTATGACTGCTTGTTTATTGCATTAGGTTGTGGTATAATACTCAAACTGTAAATGCTCTCTCATCCCCATCATGGAGTAATCCCTGGTGTCTAGTGTATCTACCCACCTCCTATCCCCATTATGATGTAGATGCCATCACAGCACTTACAGTATTCTCCCCACTGCAGTCCTGATAGTAAGGTTGGTGCCAGTACAGCACTTTTGAGATGATTCTCTGGTATCGCGTATATCACCTACCCATCTGTCACTTTTCAAAATGACTGCCATTATGGCACTTTAACATTAAGTTCTGGTGTGTAATGGTTTTTGTTCAGTGGCTGAACATGGCCTTTTGGCTGTTCTCACTACGGCAGAACAGTGGTGATAACCATGCTGATCCACATGGCCAAGCACTTTAATGAATCAATTGGCTGTGTAGATGTCTTTTTAGCGGTGGTACTGAGGAGGGAGCATGTGGCTAATTAGCATATTTCTCTAATCCTGGAATTCCACATTAGTACTCAGCATGGCTGCAAGGTCAGTTTGTCATAATTCTGCACGTCTTTGTGATGGAGGACTGTGCAACACTGTGTCAGGGTGCTTGCTGAACACAAAATAGTACAGTGACATGTATACAGCCATGTACACATCATGGCACATTTACTAATCCTGCCCTGTGTTAAAGGTGAAATATTGTGAGATGCAATGTTTGATTATGGGCCTTTACAGCTTTAGCATATGGCATTACATTATCTGCCATGATTAGGTGCATAATGTGTGGTGTGTTAGTGCAATGTTCACAGTCTGCTTCTTTGTGACATTCAGTCCTCCAAATCTCTTAAATAGTGTAACCTGTCACAAAAAAGTTAATTCTTTTAACTAAGACTTTGTTATCCATGAACATAAGGCAGGTAGTACACTACTTTACTATATCTAATAGTCAGCAGAGAGTAGGCAAGTAGACTGATGTTCTAGTTTGTCCAGTGTACAGCAAAACTTGTTTTGATTTTGAGAGGGTTGTAGACCCTAAATAAAATAGAAATTTATTGTCTATTGAGATAGATATCAGTTAAGGGGTAGATAATGTAATTACTTATGAATGTCAGGTTAGGTTAATACAACGCCTAGTTTTATATATAACTGCCATAAACACAGCTAAGAAGCATTACACAACAGCAATGTTGAGCCAATTTATAGCAGCTATGGTGTCGGGTGGTTGGAGTAGAAGATTAAGGGTTTGAGCTGTTAACAAGCTGATTTCTGTGAATTATTTACCTATTATATGACCTTGAGAAATTAATTAAATGAGAAAGTGCCTTTGGGCATTTGGGAAACTGGGATAAGCTCCTCAATGGATCCTGGACCTCATTTCTAGCAACTACTTATGAACCTATGATATTATGCAATGTAACACCACTAGTTGCTGCTGCAAGCTGCATTTAGGATGCTCACTGTACACTTTTACACATTGCGTGCTTGCTGTACCTGTATATAGCAAGAGCATAATTAGTGATATGATTTGAGTGATTTGATTATATCAGGAAAAATTGCAAATGAAGGTGTTTGTGTCTGTGGAGTGCATATTTCAACTCTGTTGTACTATGTGCAGCTCTGTACAGTAGAAAATAAACAGGGAAAAAAGAACCAATGAAAAACTGTTTATCTCCCTGTTTACTGGATGCAAATGCAGTCTAACCACCATTTTGTTTTTTAGCGTGAGTATCTATCAGTCTTAGAATAAGATAGCAATGGCTGTCAGCCCATTGCAATACAAAAAAACAAAAAAAAAAAGAAAGAATGAAAAAAGCAAAAAAATCTAAAGCTGTAAGCAATAGTTTTTTATCTTCTCTAGGACTGCAGTAATTGCCATCCCTCCTCTAGTACAAATAGTACAAATTCTAGATGACTCACACATTTGGCCCATACTGGTTGTTTCTGTAATTTTGAAAAGTGATTAACACACAGCAAATAAATGCAGCAGCACTGACTTTACTTAACATCACAGAAACCGCATAGAATGCAGTGCAGACTGTAAAAATACTAAAGTTAATAGCCGTAAATTCAAATTCAGAGAAAACCCAGTAAAACTGCAGAACAACAGAAAGCACTCAAAATGTCACTATTGTAATGAAAATATCTTGGCACTAATAAGTTCATACTGGTAGTATGATAGCTCAAGCAACTCCTAATTGAGGGATTAATTTTGCTCATTGTTATTTTCCTATTTTAGTTTCATAAGTCGAAAGATTTGCTGGGGAGAGAATGCCAGGCATTTGAGACAGCTCAGAAAATACTAGCTTTGTTAATACAGCCCAAAATCTTAAAACTGATGAACACTTGGCAAGTCTGCAGACTGAACCGACCAATTAATCACAGAGATATAATTTTACATCTACAGTTTAATTGGCTACAGTATGGGAAGCAAAACAAATGAATATTATGATGTTTATCTGCAATAGCCATATATAGCTAAAGGCTCTCATAAGACGTCTGAAAGAAAATGTAGCAGACATGATTTACATTCAGGAGCTACTTTTACTGCTTGGATCTGTCTGAAAAATGACAAAGCACACAGACAGACTTACTGCTGTCACACAATGACCACTATTTTATCAATGTGATGTATACACATATGCATACTACATCATCCATTAGTTTGAAAGATGTAATACAAAGATTGATTTTAAACCATAAATGCATCAACTGTAAATATATTATGACTATAATTGTTATGTAACCAATGTATGGCAATTCAAAGTTTCAGTAATGAATGCAGGAGAGTTAGCATTTTTTGGTATTTAACATATACACTATTACTCTAACATGTCACCTTCTTGATTAATCTTCTAAATCTTGCATATTATGTAGTTGTATGTTGACTTTTCAACAAGGCCTCACCCAAAAGTGCAGATCATGTAGCCCTATTGGATGTAGGATCATTTTTTTCACAACATCCTGAACTTCAAGGTCATGATGCTGAATCTTAACAATAACTGAGGAATCACTTCCACTCTGAGGGGTTGCTAGCATTTATCCAGACAGAAGAACAAAAATATATATTTTTCTTTTTTTTCTATTTCTTTTTATTAAAAATTTAAATCTAAATAACAATATATAATATAAAATTTTTAAAACAATAAATGGCAGTAATAATAATAATGTTTCATATTAACAAATAAGGTCAACTATTTATAAAGGTGTCTATGAAATAATACAATTGATTTATAATTTTAACTTCCAACATTACTTATTTAAATTCAATCATCTATTTTTTCTTACAGATCTCTAACTTTCAACGAATCATAATATAGATCTACTCTATTCATTCTTGTCCTGACTGTAGATAATTCAGGTTGACATACATTTTTAGCTATGTTCTTAATTTTTTTCAAAGTAGGAGAAGTCTCGGTTTTCCAGTTTATACTAATAACCTTTCTTGCCATAGCCAATATACTCCAAAGAATAGATTTATTTTATTCTGACAATGCATGTAGGGATTGGTACATTAAATAAAACCAAAGATTTATATAAAACAAATTTATCATTAAAAGCAGCTTGTAAAAAAAAGACATTATTCCAAAATGGCTTAAGCAGTATACAGTCATAAAACATATGTTGCCAATCAGCTTTTACATTTGATTTACATCTTCAAAATCCAAGTTCTTTATTATACATTAGTTCAACTTTATGTGGCGTAATGACATTTCCAGAAGAATAATCTGCAATATAACGAAAGAGAAGTTTGTTTTGAAGAGAATAATATTACCTTTTTGTCTTCCTCATTTGGAGAATGTTTATTTATCAATCTGAAGTAATTGCAATAACTTCCTTTATAAAATATTTTCATACTTTTAAGCATATTATATGTTTTAAAAATATCCCTTTCCTGTCACATTATGATTTATTAAACTAATCAAAAATTCAATAAATATAGGGATTGTATTTCTTATTGTTGATTACATTAGCTCAATCTTTTCATTAATAAATTATTTACAAATTTGTATATCTAGCCACATTTCTTTATTTATTTCAAAATTATTCATAATATAATATATAATATGCAGTTTGACATTTTTCATGAATTGATAAAATATAATTTTTTTTCTTTAAATGTTATCATTTTTGGTAAGTAGAATGTGCTGATACTATCTTGGATACAGGCTATAGTAATGGGATCATAAGATTGTTGGAAGGTACTAGGCTAATGGCCCTAGAGCCCTTACAAACCTAGCCAAGTTCTACCCATATTTCCATGATCAACACCTATTGCCCCTGTCCAAAAAAACACAGGTGGAACCCCAGGGTGAAT
Source organism: Protopterus annectens (assembly GCF_019279795.1). Lineage (NCBI taxonomy): Eukaryota > Metazoa > Chordata > Ceratodontiformes > Protopteridae > Protopterus > Protopterus annectens. The sequence goes on from NC_056732.1 coordinate 744,067,557, forward strand.
TTATGTTTAGCCATCCAATTGCCCAGATTGTCTTTGAAGAGGGTCAATGAAGTGCTCTTTTTGACATGAAGTTGGAATCTGTTCCAAAGGTGTGGTAACCTCTGGGAGACAAATCTGTCCTTCCAGCAGGTTCTATTAATGTCACCTACCACAGTAAGATCTTTAGGGTGAGTAACCTGTGCACCATTTGACTTGCGGATATGTAGCATTTCCGAAAAAGCAGGGTCAGACATCACCTTATATGCAAGGTAGAGATGGCCTCTGAGTAGTCTGTATGAAACAAAATAAAGTGACAGTGATTTCAGACAATCCACATAGGACAGATGCTGAAGACCTTGAATTTTCCTTTTGAAAAACCTTTGTGGTATCTCTAATTGCTGCAGGTGCTTGGAAAGGTACATGCTAAAAGGGGTGTTGTATTCAATTATTGACCTGATGAGGGAAGAGTACAGGGAGGTTATAACTTTTTTCTGGAGGCAATGCCCTTACGTATGAAATGAGCATAGTATGTGTGTGTGTGTCTCTAATCTATTAGTAATATAATAGGAGATTATTGTTTTATTTTTAAGTAATATAATAATAGCTTATTGTTTTATTTTTATTTTCTAAAAAATATTCTTATAACCAATAAAAATGTTTTCATTATGCTGTACTGTTATTGAATAATTCATTTTCAGCCATATTCTTGTATTTTTCCATTTAGTAAAGTAATTAGAATTTAACCATAAAGAAATGGTTTTAATAATTGACAATAAAGCATATACCTCCAGATCAGATAAACCACTACCTCCTGCCATCCATTCTCTTATATGATGATTTACAGCCAATCTAGGTTTTTAGAAAACCAAAGGAAATTTAGAATCAATGAATTAAGCTGTTTTATACAATCTTTAGGTAATCGAAGGGATGTAGATATTATTATATATAATATTTTTGGAAGAATAATCATTTTAAATAAAGACAGTCTCTCTTCCATTGTAAAAAAGAGCTTATTACATGTGTTAATAAGATGTTTATTGTGTCTAAACTATTAGCATAATTAAGTGTTCCTTTTCTTTAATATTATCTGTTGAAATAATTTCTAAATATTTAGTTTAATAATGATACTAATCTGTAGGAAGAACATTTCTTGTATTTTTATTAGCTTTTAAAATCGGATAAATTAGTGCATATTTCCAAGATAAACGATCATTTGATAATCCTTTAACTAATGAATATACTTTTAACCATACTTCCAAAGCTTCTTTAAGCATTAATTTATATAGGTCTGGTAAAATGCCATCATTTGCATGAGCTTTATCAAACATTAGTTTGCTAACTTGAATTTTAAGCTCAGACAATAAAATAGGCTTACCAACTCATTTTATTTGATCTTATGATAGTTTATTTTTAATAAGTTTCTTTATAAAAGATTGTATTATATATTTTGATTCTGTTCGATTATATTAATTTTGTTATAGTAAATTATAAATCTTCTAATATATCTTCTACTTCTGCAACTTTCTTTTTACTACTTGGAATATAAACTTCTTTAATATGATAAGATTCAATAATCATTTTTGATCTAATTGCTAGTTTATCTAGGTTGTTGGGATTTAAGGAGTAAGAAATCATCTTAATCATTTCTATATTTATCATGGTTTTATGGTGCAAAATTTCTAAAAACATTTTTGTTTAACTGGTCAAGTTCTTCTTTTCGGGTTTTTTTTTTCCTTTTTCTAGATGTATTAGCTTATCTACATTTCCTTGTATGTCTATCAATTTACTACCCCATTATATTTTCTTATTCATATACCAGCATACACTTTTACTGTATAAATGTATTTTTAAGCAATCACATACAAATATATGCAATGTACTTTCTACACTATTAATACTTATAAAAGTCTAAATTTCATTATAAAAAATCCTTAAATTCATTTATATTAGTTATATGTGCTGCTATTATTTAAACAGAAGTATTATTTTTAGTATTTAACATGACTTCAACTGTAATTGCATTATATGACAATTGTCATGTAACTACCTTGACTTTACTTAATCTTGTTATCTTTTGAAACGTACACTCTATCTATTCTAGATTGTGTTCCATGTCTATTTGAAAAATGTGTAAAAAATAATGAATTTCATTCAGAAAACTAATTTATTGTGACTTATATTAAATGGATCTATAAAATCTATTAAAGCTCTACATTTATTGATGACATTAGTATCTTTATCACTTAATATACAATTAAAATCTCCTGCAAGAACAATACTTCCTTTAGAAATCTGTATTATCTCCTCTAATTGATGGTTAACATGTTTTACTCCTATTCCAGGGATCCAGTAAACATTAATTAAAGTATATACTTTCCCTTTTATTTACAAAGTCACTAGGCAAAACATTCCTTTTCTGCCACTATATGCATTTAAGATTCTAGGTATTGGCATAGAGCCCCACCCTAATATTGGTACACCTCTTGTTTATAATGAGAACTAGTAAAGTGAAGAGTTATAATTTGTATTAAGTTTTTTTATATATTCTTGTATTAAATGTGTTTCTTGTAACAATATAATCTGAGCATTGAAGATTCTGAAGTATTTATTCAAGCTACCCCTCTTACATCCATTGTTCAATCCATTAACTTTAGTGGGAATATAATTCAAATATGTTATCTTATATTGAAAGTATGTCTACTCATTTTATTCATCATAGGATCATAGCAGGTTACTAGGCTAATGACTCTAGGGCCCTTACAAGTCTAGACAAGTTTTATCCTTATTTCCACCATCAGAACTTATCACACCTGTCCAAGAGGGACATAGATGGAATGAACTCTTGTGGTGAACTTACAGTTACCCATTCAGTCATCCAGATTGCATTTGATGAGGGCCAATGAGGTGCTCTGCGTGACAAGAAGTGGGAGTCTGTTTCAAAGTTGTGGTAATCTCTGTGAGACAAATCTGTCCCTCCAGCAGGTTCTATTAATGTTACATACCAGGTTAAGGCCATTAGAGTGAGTAACCTGTGTACCATTTGACTTATGGATATGCAGCATTTCCAATAAAGCAGGGTCAAAGATTGCCTTATAGGCAAGGCAGAGATCACCTCTGAATATTCTGCATGAAACAAAATAAAGTGAAAAGTAATTTCAAACAATACTCATAGGACAGTTGCTGAAGACCTTGACTTTTTCTTGTGAGGAACCTTTGTGGTCTGTCCAGTTGCTGCAGGTGCTTGGATATGTACATACCAAAGGGTGCATTGTACTCAATTATTGGCCTGATGGGGGAAGAGTACAGGGAGGTTATAACTTTTTTTTTTGGAGGCAATACCATTGCTTATGAGATGAGCAACATAGAATGTCCTTCTTACCACTGTGGAGACATGGTGATCAAAGGTAAGGTTGCTGTCAACCTGTGTTCCCAGGTCTCTCATTATTGAGTGTGTACTTAGGGTGTTATTATTGCTATAGTAGTTAGTAGGAACATCACTATTACCAAAAGGAATAATAATACATTTTTTTGCATTGAATTTAAGGCCAGGACTTTGGCACCAGTCATTTGTGTAAGACCCTCTTGCAGGATGTTGATCATTTGGAGATTATGTGACCACTCCCAGTTTGCAGTCATCAGTAAACATTGTCAGCCACAGACCTTTTGTTTTATCTTGCACTTCAAAGAAATAGATTCCAAACTGTAGAGGTCTCAGGACTGATCCCTGCAGAACACCACAGGCTACAGGTCTGTTGTTGGAGGTGGATTCCCCTATTTTGACTCTATTTTGACTATATGGGTTCTATCAGTGAGCTAGTTAGTGACCCGTCTAATGATATATGGGTTGATACCTAGCTGGGTGAGTGTGTCAATTATGCCTGAGTGCGGGATAGTGTCAAAAGCCTTGGCTAAGTCTAAGTGGGCTGGGTGCACAGATTTCCCCTCATCAAGGGCCTTGGTGACTCTCTTGAAGAAGTCCACCAGATTTACTAAGCATGATCTTCCTTTAACAAATCCAAATTAAGTAGGGTCAAGTGTTTGGAGATTACCAATGTCTTTGTTGATAATGTCCATGGTGATTCTCTCCATGGCCTTGCAGATAAGGCTAATCAGGCTAATAGGTCTACAGTTCCTGGGGTAAGCAGAAGCACCACCTTTTTGCAAGGGGATAATAGTGGTGTTTTTCCATTCAGCTTGGATGAAGCCAGTGCTTAGACTATGATTGAAAAGAGTACCCAGTGGTGTTGGTAATTCTTGGACAAAGCCTGGGATGTTATCAGGTCCCATGGATGCTGTGTTTTTGACCTTAGAGAGGGCATTCACAACCTGCTCTTTAGAGATACAGGGTAGAGGACAAGTGGTAGGGATGTCTTGGGGTAAGTGTAGCAGAGAAGGGGGGGTGAAGTTTTCACAGAACCTGTCTGCTAACAGGTTAGCAATGTCCACAGGCTTAGTATATGTGGTATCAACTACCAGTTTGCCATAAAATCTGAACCTTTCCTTTTAGGTTACAGATGTAACTAAATAATGACTAGTAAACTGCTTCTACAGAACTTGAATTGCAAATAAATTGATCTGAATTCAACAATCTCAAAGGTGGCAGTTGAACATATACTTTTAACAATAGTAGACACCAAACCAAAACAGATATACCATAAAATATAATTTATCTTTTACCTTCCCTGGTATTTAATAACCTTAGTTTGTATACATCTCTACCCAAACATACCCTCTGACCTCCAAATCAGAAACAAATCCTCTTCTACTACTATTTGAAATTGAATTAAAGAAGGATTATAAATATCAGAAAATATTTTAAATATTGTCAACCTGTAGTACTGGGAGTGAACTAGTGCAAAGTATAAAACTGCTGAGAACTAATAATTTATCAGAATTTAAGATTTAGTCAACTCATCTATTATATAGTTTGAATAAAACATTTGAAACTATAATAGTAAATTTGAATATTTCTTAAAAATAGGTGTATGTATGTGTGTGTGTGTGTGTGTGTATATATATATATATATATTTTTATATATCTATATATATATATATATATATATATATATTTTTATATATCTATATATATATATATATATATATATATATATATATATATATATATATATATATATATATATATATATATATATATATATATATGGGTCTACTTAATTTGATCGAAATTTCATTTGACCTAAACCCATTTGATCGAAATTTAATTTGATCGAAAACCAGTATTCAAGGCAAATAACAGGGATCTGTCCCCTCCGCAATGTCGTGCCACCCTGGAGTTGGTATATGTATATATATATATAGTTAGGGGGGGTGGGGGGTTAGTTTTCTTTAAAAGAAGAAAATAATACAAAAAGTACAGATTTTAATCAAAAGTAGATGGGGACTTCACCCCCACACCCCCCCCAATGTGGGGGGCTGCATACCCATACACCCCCTAACTATATATACCAACTCCAGGGTCACATGACATTGGGGAGGGGGACAAATCCCTGCTATTTGCCTTGAATACTGGTTTTTGATCAAATGAAATTTCGATCACAAGGGTTTCGGTCAAATGAAATTTCAATCAAATGAAGTAGACCCATATATATATATATATATATATATATATATATATATATATATATATATATATATATATATAGATATATATATAGATATAGATATAGATATATGTGTGTGTGTGTGTGTGTGTGTGTGTGTAAGTCTCTCCTATGTTTTATTACTAATTCACAGGCCAATCAGTTAGCCCAGTGTAACATCAGTACATATCTCTGTCCCTCTTTAATATCCTTTAACTAGTTGAAACTAATTTATCTATTAAATAACTTTCACTCAAAATCAGACCATAGTATTCTATGGATCCATAAAAATGCCTGCCACCAACCTGAGCAAAGATTCACACAAAAAAGCAGAAAGAGTAATGTAATCACAATGAGCATATCAGTTGAATATTTAGAGCAAACATGTTAAGAAATTAAAAGAAAAATCAAAATGCATAATAAAGTATATTTATGTAGTTTCTTTATCTTCACAATATTAAGGTATACATCAAATGATATATTTTCTCTTCAAGCTTTAGTATTTTAAATTGCTAAAAAAGACCCCAAATCCTTCCTGTGATATTAAACTAGTTTATCTAAAGTGTTAAGATTAGTAACATGAACAACTTAAAACAATAACTATAATCTGATCCATTTATAAATATTCCCAGTATATACACATAAACTTATAATAGCAATCTTGAACAAGATAGTAATGGTTTTAGTAAGTATAGATATGTGTAAATAAAAATATATAATCACATCCATATACCTATTCTCACATACTCATTCAGAAAAGGTCTCGACTCCATTAGTTCAAAAAAAAAAAAAAAAAAAAGGATGCATCTTGCGAGTATTTATTTGAATATTTTAGACATTATAAGTATTAAATATAACATTTAAATAAAAAAGTTTCTGGCTATGTATACTTTGACATCATCAGTTACAATAAGTCTTAAGAGCCCAAATCTTAGAAATTTTTATGTAAACTTAAAAAAGTAAAATTATATTCTCTTAGTTTTAACTATTAATTACTAACTAGACAGTTAATGTATGCTTGAAATCAACTGTCAAGACATTATATTTAGTATATCTCTTTTCTTCTCTAGTAGGGTACAAGTGAATACTTTGCACACTTCTATCATTTCATTATTAAATGCATCATAGCAGTGATTGTTTGCTATTAGCAATGTCTACAATAAATAGATTCAATGTGATTTCTAAAATTAGAAGTCCATTCCTACTGTAAGTCAATATCTTATGCAAAATCTGCAAAGTATTTGCTCTTATTTATGCTAATAAACAAGTTTCTGAGTCTTTGACCTTTCCTGTTTGAGGTCACTTGAGCATACTTTCTCACTCTCTCTCTCTCGATCTCTCCTCCCCTTCCCTCCCACTTCCTTAACAGACCACAACACAACCTTGGTGGGAATGGATAAGAAAAGATTATGTCAAAGTAGAGAAAAAAATAATGGCCTTGATGCTGCTTTAGCTTCTTTTAATATAGGAGCCTTACTATGGCGATCAAGCTACATCTACTCAACATATGAAGGAACATCCCATCCATACATTGTAGGCTAACGCAAAAAACAAGTCTGCTCATTCATCACAGTCATCTATTTAACCCTAAACTCTGTGATCCCTATCTTGAAAAGAAAATAATTAGTCTAAAAGATATAACATATAATAAAATAAATAAAAAGAAGAAACCAAATAGATAAGCATTTCCTATCTCACAATACAATATCCAGAGCAGACCACAAACTTCCCCATACCATCAGAATGCTTGAAAATCTAACAAAGTATTAAAGCAAGTACCACCTTTCCTCAACACAATCACACCCACACAAGCCCCAATATTTATTATATAACAAGCATTAATCATTTTAAAGTTAAGTATACATCTTGCTCAATCAAGCAAGCATAATATAAAGTGAAAGAAGAAAAAAATAAATAAAAGACAGGAAGTACTCACATATTAACACATTCATAACCTTAATATCATATTTCATTTGCTGTAAAACCTAAAATGTAGTAAATAATGTTTTCCAACTAATTTTATATTTATTTCATATTTAACTTATAATGAACTACTTTTATTAGTGTACATCATTTTTCATTACTTATTTACAAGTTCAAGGTAGTCCAACTTCTAAATAACTGCTATATATTCACTATGTATTTTAATTACAGTTCTATGATTAAAGTGTTTATATAAATAGAGTTATTTTTATTAGTTCATATTATATATTCTAAAATGAATATAGATTATTTTTAATTATTAATAAGTGATATTATAGTAATGGATTGTATAGGTTTATGAAAATAAGTAAAGTATCCATGTTTCCTGTTGCCTTCATTTTGATGTAGACTACATAATGCCTATCTAAAACAATAATAACAATTATCTTGTTGTATTAGTATAAAGTAAAATAAAGTGATGTTTTTTATTAAATAAAAAGTCATTTCTCATTTAGTTTCTTCTCCTTCTCATTAACCTTCCATCCATTTTTTCTGCATATTCTTCAAAGAACTATTATTCAAATGCATTTCTTCCATTTAGTCTACAATTTTGTTTTTTTAAAAAAGTCATAGCAGTTTCCAGACTTTCAAATATTTTGATATCACCCTGAAGAAACATTTTAAGTCTTGAGGGAAACAGTAAATGTACTTAAATTTGTCTTTTCTTTAGTTCTTTCACCAAAGGTGCAAATTCCCTTCTTTGTGACATTAATGTTGTAGAGTAGTTATTGTCAAATCTTATTATGCTGTCATTTATTTTAACAGGAGAATTAGTCTATGCTCTTTTAAATATCAGTTCTTTATCTTGACTAGAGAAGACTCTTATAATTATGAATACATCTTAATCAAACTAAAAGAACATCTGGCGCTAAGCTGGGTCTGCCACTGTATCAAGCTGGGATAACCTAAAACTCTTTTTGTTATTGGTTTCCTCAACGTTACTAATAAGCTACCACCTCTTTCTATCTTAACCAAGAAATTATCTTTTACCAATGAAATTATCCTCTATCCTTGTATAAATCAATTTATATAAAGTCTGTTTTCTATTACTATTGTTATAAAACTGTTGTTTTGTCTTGGAGCTTTTCTCCCCAGGCCTCCGCTGAAAATGGACATAACTCCAGTCGGATCATCCCGGTCAACAAATGTAAAATAAAATAAAAATAAATAAAATAAATAAATGAACTTTGCATGTGAGTTTTTCTTTGATGAAGGAACAGCCAGGGACCTATGTCCACATTTGATACCAAAAGACATGAATTCAGGTAAGTTTAAAGTTTTTGGAACCCAAGATGTAAGAAAGTTTACTATACTGTCACTTTTGTATTTTCTCTGGTAAACCAAATATTTGGATGTTATTTTTTCTTGACCTGTTTTCCAGGTAATTTATCTTGTTTAACAGCAAAGTATTTTCTTTTAATAGAAATTCATTGTGTTGTGTTCTCCTTGCAACATCTTTCCTTCTATATTACTCAAAGCTTCTTCCATTCCTGAGATCTGAGTTTTCTGTTGTTTGATTATCTCTTGCCCATTTTGCCCACTTTTTTTGCACATTCTTGTATATTTCTAAGAGCCAAGTTTAGTTCTTTTCTAAAAGTTAAATCCTGTGAATTAGCCTTTGGATGACTCATTTCAAAGTTACAAGTATAAACCTTTCTGATAAAATGTTGACAGCAACAATAATAATAATATATAAAGATTTTTTTCCAAATAATATCCTTCAGTATGATGTTAGGATGATAATTCCACACAAAAAAGTATTAAGAATATCTTAAAATTAAATTTTGCTGTTAGAAATAAATTTCAGTTGTGCTGCTAGCCTGTCACTATCTTGGCCACATGCCCCTATCTTCAAGAACATAGATAATTAAATGCAGCAGCCATGTTGATGATAGCTTGGAAAATATAAATTTCTTACATCTATTCTATAACTTAAATGCCTCTTATTCCATCTGCAGACTTGATTGTTAGAATCCTGCATATACTATAATCTTATTTGTTCTGGTTATTATGAAAATATGACACTCTTTTCTTTTGAAGAAATTCCATAGTCCACATTTACTGTAACTCTTTTGCCTTTCTACAGTTTTGATGTCTTTTCATTAATTATAATACAGACATCTAGGATGTTAGTTAACCCAAAAAGCAATACTGCCAAAGAAAGTTTCACAGACTGAAGGATTAAAATTCTCTACTCATAAACAGAAAGATGGAAATCTGAATTTTCAGAAAAAATTGGAACTTCTCAGTATGCAAATGATAATTTAATTTAGTCATTATTTTGCATACATCTTGAACTTGAGGTAGTAATTTTAACACAATTGAGACAGTAAATTTAAACTCCCATTGTTTAGCAAAATTGTCCCTGGAATTCATTAACTGCACAAACATTACACATGATTGAAGGCTGTGTGTGACAAGCAGCAGTGCTAATCAAATGTGCAAGACTCCAGGGTGCTGTACACATCAAGCAGCACCTATTCATGGCCAGAACACATGCTCCCAGCCAATATGATGTGGAGCAGGGCTCATATAAATAATGCAAACACAGGATTGTAAACAAGTCTTAACTGAATAAGTAGATACACATGAAAGGCACAACAATAGATGCAATATGGAATATATGAAAGCAGGTAAAACCTAACAGACAGTCACTATTCTGAAATGAATCAGGGTCAAATCTAATCAGAAAGAGGGACTAATCCACAAATAATCACAGACAATTAGGGATACTTTTAAAAATATTAGCACAATTAACTTGAGATGTTCACAAATTAAGAGAGTGTGAATTAATATACACTGTCAGAAGTGAAAGAAGTGCAAGTGTTCACCTCTAAGCAGTTTTATTATTCACTTTTAAGTAAAATGCCCAGCCTTTATCCAAAGGTCACACATTATTACAAGGGATTAAGGGGTGGCAGATGTAAAATTGGTGTTAAACTCAAGGACAGCACTTAAAATCAGGGACAGAGAGGTATGATATCAGTCATCAAGGAAACATGATGGAACAACACATTGCATTCAATGCAAGTAGTGAAGATACAGTAAATTCAGTAGCTTTGCCAGGTATATGGGGACATAAAACAAATGCAATACATTTTTTAAATGCTTCAATTGTGATATGTGCATAGACATGCAGGTAACACAAGTGTATACATTCCCATACCTTATATGTACTGAAGTAACAATGTAGGGGTAATGGTTAACTGCTCTCATTAAGGTGTGGACCAATAAATAGAAATAAAAAAGACCAATAGATATAATTACCCCGTCAAGTGCTGATAGTTGAACAATAATAACAGTAGTGGCACTAACATGCATGTTTGGGAGAGTAGGAACTGGGAGAGTTAATACATCCCAAATCAGTATGTGATGCAATATGCAAGGACCTGTCACAGAAACAGAACTTTCAATTTGAACAGCATAATAGCTGAAGATTGTGCTGTAATGCATTGATACAGCTGTGTCGCTATAAGAGACATTATGTAATTACCTGGAAGATATGGAACCTGTCATGAGAAATATACCAACATGGAAATCCTGGAAGATACAAGTCATGTGTAAGCAGTCCATTAACATCAGAGTTGTTTGTCTACAAATGTCACTATATGCCTATGGACATGGTGTGGTATGTGTGATGGGATGACCACCCATGATAATTAGGCTCCAGGAGAAATATTACAAACAAAATGTTCCTGATTTCAGCAATTATGTTGTTTATCAACCAGTGACACCACAAACAGAACTGTATTTGAAGTTTCACAAAGCATACACTTGAAAGGATTACATCAGCAGTCTGTTGCAATGGTCATGCCTGCCATAAAAAATGTATTCTGTGGCTCAAAATCTTTTACATTTGTCAGTGTTTGTATGCCAGTATCTGTTGGCTAGTCTGGTCTTGTCTGTCACCATTGTATTTCACAATTACATTACAGGATTTGAACACCTAGGTCTATTTTCTAGAGAAGCGTATATTAAATAGAAGGTTTGTCACAAATAAATAGTTGGTACTAAAATCATGGACTGAAACTAAATGCCAAAGAATGCATTATTATATCCTTTAAGAAGTAATCTACTGCAGGAAATTACCACATTGACATACACCCCTAAAAGCTGACCCAGCAGTTTGGGATTTGGGAACATATGTGGACAGTGACCTAATATTTGACCAACATCTGTCCACTGTTGAAAAAAAGTCCTTCTATATTGCACAGCTTATAACAAAGGGATTGTTTCTAGATCTAGGGATGATGTCATTGTCCCACTTTACTCGGCCCTCATTAGGCCAGCCATTGAATATAATGCCCCCTTTAGAATGTATCTGTCAAGACACATGCAACAACTGGACTGCCCACAGAAATACCTTCCTACAAGGAACAATACCTAAAAACATGTCCTACATGGACCAAACTCACTATCCTTAGCATCAATATGCTCGGTAGACAATAGACTGCTAAGAGGTGACCTATGTCTGGCATACAAGCCATATTTTGACCCAGTACTGATGAATTTACTGTACATCAGCAAGTCAAATGGCATCAGAAATACTCGGTCGAAGGATCTAAACTTCTTTTACAACATCAAAAGAATGGTTTGGAGAGACAAGTGTATCTCACAGAGGATACCATTGTTCTGAAGCAAACTCCCAATCCACATAAAACAAAAGTTCATCCCAGTCTATATTCAGTTTTGGATCTACTGATAAAAAACAATACATTTACCCCATGACTGCCCCCTATACTACTAATTGACAGAGGTAACTCCTAAATTTTTATTTCATGCATGAGTCTCCTAAAATTACATATATTATGACCCCAGTTGTTCTCATTAGGGATAATATATCATGGGATGGGTAAGGTCAATCTTTAACCAAATGGGATAGGTTAATTTGAGCACATAAATGAAACTGGCTAGGATTAAAATGTCCCACAATGGAAGCTATCATAATACTTCCCTATAAACATATGAACCTATGAACTACTTGCTGATGCCAGAGAGAAGATAATTAGTATAGTTGTTAAAAAGCACATGCTTGAATTAATGACTTCAGCTGTGTATTTGAAGCCATGACTCACATAAATGTGTTTGAGTTATCAAAATGATATAGCCATGTAACTGTTCACCCTTTTTTGATTTATCCACATCATACCTGTTGATAAACCCATTACTGCACAATCTAGATCACCTGCTATACAAACAATTATATGAGAATAATTGGATTTAAACCACTATCTATAGATTTATATTCTCTAAAGAGCTGTTTATAAACTACGGCTACACTCTCAATAGCTATTTAGTAACTGCTTCTTCCACGAGGTTAAACTACTGGTGTCAGAAAGCACACACTTCAATGTCTGACTTAAGCATTGTTTTGTATTTGTCATTTATCCCCTAAAATGTATTTTGAGGGAGCAAAATACTTTAACAATATCCATGTTTACACGAGTGTGCATCAACCATATCAGTATCACTTGCTTAATGTAGTCATGTCTGTCAATCAGTGTTGAACACACATTCACCATTGATGCATTGCCAGACCCAAATCCCTGACTAAGTCCATACTCTAGAGAACCATGTATTAGACATTAACACTACAAGAGAAGTCTTATTACACCCGTGAGACTGAACATATTTGAAAGTATGATCTAATCATTGTGTGGCAAGGCACATGTTTGGCTTAAAAGTGAGAGAAATATTTGTGAGAGACCTCCCCCTATGTTAATATCTCCTCTGAAAAGTGCACGCAGAAGATCTAAGGGATAAGTCACCCTTACCAAATAGCAGAGTTATGCAAACATTCCATAGTCACATACACACCAGTCATTGCTGGATTTGGATGCTACCTAGTTAAGAAAACAATCTATAAAACCATGTAGTAACCACTTGTGTGGCAGAATAAGTCTTGCTACAGGTGTGAGCCAGAACAAATTTAAAGAGATGGCTTTGCTATTGTGTTACAAAGCAGATGTTTGAGCTAAAAGGGACTGAATTTGTTGAAGTATCCCTATGCCAGAGTAAATGTTTCTCCTGACTGGAAGTATATGCACCAGATCAGTTGGATATGCCTTTCCTATCTAGTACTATAGACACACATTTGCACTAGCTAGTAGCTGCGGGATTTAAACACGTACATCTAAGTACACAACCTAGAAAACATTGTATCAACAGATGATGCCACAGGAGAAGTCTTACAAGTGTTGGACAGCACATAGTTGTAGTGTTCATTAAATGTTTGGATGAATAGGAATGAGTTTTCAGTGTTCATTAAATGTTTGGAAGAAGAGGAATGTGTTTTGACAGGCAGACAAAACAGCAATGTATGGATTACAGTTCACCACATACTGCTTCAATAATTGATACATCACTTCATTTATGTTTATTACTGTAATGTGAATGAGGAGTATGTGTGTCACATTAAGGTGTATTGACCATGTATATAATGGGTGATAAGCACAGTTGTCAACCAGTGGAGTGCCACCCATGTATTTCTGACTGTTCATATCAAGACCATTGTATGCAATTCTCGTATAGTTTATATATCATTGTGCAGACCTTGTGATGCATATACATTGTGCAAGGTGACTGCAAGGCATTCATGCCAAATGTATAAAGGAACTCTCATTACTACTACTCTGCAATTATGTGTCCAAAGGTCCCACTTCATTAGTAGGCATTTGGAAGGATAATGTGTTATAGTGCAAAACTCATTTGCATTATGTGCTAAATAGGCAGCATCACAGTAAACTCATCATATCTTAAGTACAATAAGCCAGTTAACAATACACAAGTAATAGAAGCTGCTGACATTACGTTCATCAACCACAATTTTTTTATTGCATCGCACTAATGCTAAGCTGATTTGTGTGACAGATGGCAAGGTATTAGCAAGTGTAACTGTTTTTTTACAGTTTTTGAACTTAGAATAGAAACAAGCAGTCCATGCCAAGCACCAAAAAACTAAGGGGTACAGGCAGAAAGACATTTCTGATACTAAGTCATATGATTATACATGGACATACCTCTCCACTGCCCACAGATTTACTGAATGTCCACATGCTTAAGTCATGTTGTTGTGGTCATTATGCAATCTGTTTACTAGTACATCATTGAGGACTGACGTAACTACATGATACCATCTATCTATTTTCCAGACTTCATATCCTCCATAAAATGCATATTCCATCTAAGTCTTTTATTATTTATTTATTTATTTTACATTTGTTGACTGGGATTGTCCGATTGAGCTGAAGAGCCCTTTTTCAGTGGTGGCCCGAGGAGAAAAGCTCCAACATATTATACAATTTTCATTATAAATTAGTATTAAACAGCAATGTTACAGGATTATTACAAGGCATTAAGTAGCAATACAATGTTATACAGTGTCAATAATCAGGAGTATAGCATAACTATTTCAAGATGCATAAAAATAAATATGTCATTAAGATGAGTATAGTTTTTGGGGTAAGTGGTTAAAAAAACCCAGTTTTATCATGATATAGTTGCATGAAGGCATGACAATTACAATTGAATATTTCTCTAAAGCAATTTGATTAAGAGATTTTAGAAGACAGTAGAAAGAGTAGTCAAGGAAGATTAGAGAGAGCTAGTGAGAAGTGTGAGTTAAGGGCAGAAAGTATATTAAGGTATGAGAAGTAGGGGATGTTAAGGAGGGAATATGAGAAGTAGGGGATGTTAAGGAGGGAAAGTGCAGTGGCAGGGCCAGTGACTTTTAAAGTGCTCTTTGTCGGCTGTCTTAAATTGTTTAGGATGTGTAAGGATCCTGATTTATAGTGGGAACTTATTCCAGGCAATAGTGGGGTGATAGCTATACATATTGCGTCCAAATTTAGACTTGGGTTTGTAGATTTGTAGTAGGTCTTGGTTAGAGCTTCAGAGAGGTTTGGAGGGAGAATAATGGGAGATGAGAGGGAATAGTGCTGGGCAGTAGGAAGGCTAGTATAGGATAGAATGAATGATCTGGAGCTCAGAGATAAGAAGCTGGTGGGGTAATTCAAGCCAGTTTAGGTGTTGTAGAGAGAGACAGTGATGGGATTTGTAGGTTTGTTGGGCAGCAAATCTAGCTACCTTATTGTAGGTAAATTTGAGTTTGGTCAGGAGTGCTGAGTTAACATTTGTCAGAATTTGAGAATTGTACATTAGACTGGGTAGAAGGTACGTAAGAGAGAGACTAATCTTGGCTTCAGTGGTAAGGAATTTCCTGTTACAGTAAAGGAGCCCTAGTTCTGAATGTGTCTTTTTGATATAGTTATTAACATGCGAGTCAAATTTAAGCTGACCGTCAATGGTTACACCTAAGAGCTCAGTACTGGATTCTACCTGAATGGGAGTGTTATTAAGGGACTGTATGGAGAAGGAAGGTTTAATATTTATGAACTTTTTAGGCAGGAAGAGTAACAGCTTTGTTTTTTAGGGTTATGGATGAGCTGGTTGTTGGAGAACCATGTTTCAACTAAGTTAAAAGATGCCTGAGTAGCTGAGAAGAGCTTAGAGGGAGAGTTGGCTGTGGTGATGACTGTAGAGTCATCTATGCATTGTATTAAAGATGACTGAGGACAGGAGGTATAGAGCTGATTAGTAAAGATATTAAAAAGTAAAGGCCTTAGGATAGACCCTTGAGGTACACGCATTTTGACAGGGAGAGGAGGAGAGAGTGCAGAGTGCCATCTCACTGATTGAGATCTATCAGTGAGGTAGCTAGAGAACCATGCAACAGTATCAGAGGAGAAGTTAAGGTTATGCAGTTTGTGCAGAAGAAGAGAGTGTGAGACAGTGTCAAAAGCTTTTGAGAGGTCCAAGAATAGGCAAAAAATAAGTTGATGGTCATCCATGGCTATAGAGACAGTGTTGAGGAAGGATAATAGAGCTGTAGTGGTGCTATGTTTGGGTCTGAAGCCATGTTGAGTGGGTGTAAGCAGATTTTCCTGTATTAGATACTGCATAACTTGTTTATGAATACATTTTTCCTAGTACTTTAGAGAGATGAGAGAGGATAGCAATAGGGCTAAAGTTGGAGATATCAGAGGAGTTACCTCTTTGTGTATAGGTAGAGTGTAGCATTGTTTCCAGATGGAAGGGACTTTAGATTCAGAGACAGAGCGATTAATTAGGATAGATACAGGGAGAGCAAGAGAGTCAGCTGCTAGTAAAAGAAAAGTGGAAGGAATATTGTCAGCTGATGCTGAGCATATTTTTAATTTAGAGAGTAGAGTTTTGATGTAGCTAGTAGGTACAGGTTTGAGGGAGAAGGTATTTGAGGAGATAGTATTAGGAGTAGGTTTAGAAAAGTTGGAGATGTTAGTAGTAGAGGAGTTTGGGTTAGTATTCAGTAGCTTAGATATTGAATCGATAAAATAGGTATTGAAGATAGTGGCAGTTTCTTCAGATGTGTTGTCTGGGCATGGTTTGGGGGAGCTAAGATTACCGGGATGTAATAGTTGGTTAATAGAGTTCCAGAATTTTTTAGGATTAGATTTTTAGGGCTGTGCGAGGTTTGTTATAGAAGTCCTTTTTATCTTTGTTTATGTGTTTTTTGTCAGATTTCTGAGTTCTTTATATTTTTGTAAGTCTGCAGAGAGCTTAGTTTGTGACCATTTTTTCCATAGTTTGTCTCTAGTTATCATAAGGGTACAAGTGGCTTTTAAAAGCCACGGAAATATGGTGGACTTAATTCAGACTTTGCTAGGGGGAGCAAGTGAGTCTAAGATGCTAAGGAAGGTGGAGTTGAAAGCTAGGACTACTTCTTCTAGTGAGAGTTGGGTAAGGAATTTCTAGTTTACTTTAGAGAAGAGGTCATTAAAGGTTTCTGGTTTCTGGATGGAAGTTAGAGAGTTTACGACAAGTGATAAATTTAGGAGGTTTCAAGAAGTGGGGAGAGAATCTAAGCATTTTTATAGGGCAGTGATCGCGCAGGGTGTTTGGTAGGGTTTCAGGGTTATGATATTTGTAAGGATTATATACAAGTGCCCAGTCAATAAGAGTACTAGATGTGTGAGAGTTGTTTGTATGGGTAGGTTGAGAGATTAACTGTGAAAAGCCATATAAATTAATATGAGTATTAGAGTTTGGATTACTGAGAGTTAACCAGTTAATGTTGACATCCCCAAGGGGGATAGTTTCATTGGGGATGTGTTGAGAAAAGTATGAAAGAATATTTTTGAGCAGAGGAATGTTGTCTCCTGGAGGAATATAGATGGCTGCTACTGTGATAGTAGTGTGGTCATTTATTTTAAGGTTAGTTGTAAGTAGTTCAGCAGGAGAAAAGGATGGTATAGGTTTCATAATACTTGTAATGGTGAGGTGGTTGGAGTAGAGGATGGCAACACCACACCCTTTTTTGTTTTTGCGATCTGTGCGGAGTATATTATAACCAGGGGGGAGAATGTCTTTATCATTATTATTATAGCAAATTCCTAAGTGTGCAGGAGTAATAATTGTAATCTGTCCCTGTTTTTGAGCATTTTCTCCCCATTACTTTTGGATATGTCCAGATATCCTGAACTTAGAAGTAGAAAGGTATGAGCAGAGGTACAATAGTGGTATATTAAATAAAGGGATATGCAGGATACTTGTTTTGGACTAACATGGCTATGCAGTACTTCAGAATGGAAATATTAGGAAGAAAATATGACTTATTTTGACATACTATTGCATTTGAACACCTTCCAATCCACATCAACATTTTGTAGACCAGAGGATTATCTGATCACACCACAAAGAAAGTCATATTTCAGGTAGTAAAACTCAAAGATTTAAAGTGACAATGAGAAAAATATGAAGCCAGAGAAAAAGTGTGCATCAGACTTCATTACAATAATGACAACTGAAACATTCCATATGGCGTAAGTTAAATCCTACAGCCTGTTAAACATATAAGAACTGTCTCTTCATACTGCTTTCTTTTGCATATCAGTGCTAAGCACAGTGACACACTGAGAACTGTATTACTGTAGCCAAATGTAAAATCTTCAGTTTTTGATATAGTATATGAGCTGTCATTTACCTTTGGTTACCATTGCTACACAATGCCAAACATCACTCAAATGCTGAGGTCTTCCATTGTTAGTTTGCTTTATGGGCCATCTCTAGCCATGTGTGCATGTGCAGTATATGAATCTAGTACTGGCTAGGTTAAATGTGTGAAAAGTGGTTGATAGGACAGAGGTGAAAATAGGACAAAAAGAGAATAGGAAACTAGCAGAATAATAAAAAAAAAAAATCAGAGTGGTGTTGGGAGAGCAGTTTAGCCATACACTTCTTCCCAAGCTTGCATGTACTTCTATGAACAATTTGAAGAATTTGAATTCACAACATCAAGGGTGTGTGACAATTTAATAATGTTGTATGGCCAATTGGACCAAATCAAGTGTGTCATTCATACATAACTGAAGTGGAGAGCTATGTATAGGGCACATTTGTGGGACAGATGCCCATTCTTTTTTATTTCAGAGCTAGGAATGTCGAGGAAAGTGTTAGGAATAAGAGGGTTTGAAAGGCAAGGTTAGACTAGCTAGCAGGTGCAGACAATACAGGACATACAAGACAGAAAGGAATAGTGATGGACAGAAAAATTTGGGGACGCCATGATTTGGGATAGTGAAGGAGATTTAGAGGTGCATCCTCACCCAGCATGAGTACAATGAGAATCGAGTCCTGACCTTCTGAACCCTCGTCACCATATCCTGTCCCAGACACCTGGGTAGTACTAGATGAGCCATCGATATGCCTATTTGATGCATTTTTTTCTAAATTGCTGATGCAGACATTGACACCCATCTCCATTATCTCTTCCACAAGCTCTGTTAGATTTTGAGATGTGATATAATTGCTACCTCTACTGGTACTAGTATGGATAGGTATCAGTGCACCAGCCATTCAAGTAGAGCTATCTGAAACAGTTGTAGCAGGTAGTACAGAATTTGTGGAGGCAGCTTTGCCAGGTTGTGACCAATAAGTGCTGTGTGTCTGTCCTAACTACAGTGATGCTGCCACAACCATATGTGTATGGCTGGTGGTCTGTGCCCCTTGGCTGGTCTAGCTGCAAGTGCTGGTTGCCCTTTTTGTTGCAGCAATTATAGTTCTGATGTCATTATAAAAAATAAATAAATACACAAATAGATAAACAGGGTTGTGGAAAGATGAGACAAAAAATATAAATGATCAGGAATGCCTTGTAATGCTAATATATCTCATTCCATCTATATTACCATACAAATATATTCAATTTTTTTTCAAATCCACAGATGCAGCCAACATATGTGTTAAATGACATAATTTAATTGCATCACTTTTATCCACATTAAACAAAGAATTATGTGACTATTGCATATATGCGTTATGCATTCCAACTCATATAATGTACATGTGAAATAATTACACTGAAGTGCATGGAGCATTGTGATTATGCCATGATACTCAGAAAAAGGCAACTGCGGTGGTGGTGCTGCGGTAGTGTTGTCACCTCACAGTAAGACATTGTCCTGTTCGATTCTCAGCTAGAGTGTCTTCTGTGTGGAGACATGCGTGAATGGGCGTACCTTCGTTGAAGGTTGTGCATCAGGGCCAGCAACTCAGCACGTAAAAATCTACTGCCAATCATTAGCAGACCGGAGTTCTGCTGTGGCAACCCCTAACCGGGAAAAGCCAAAAGACACAACAACTCAGAAAAAGTCAAATCAGTTAAGCACTACTATAGCATGAGACACACCCTTAACAAGTGCTATGCACCTCGTGCTACACTTGTTAAGATTGAATCTCACACTGCACAGTCAAATCTGCCAGTATTGACCAACAAAAGACAGCATAAAAGAATAAAAAAAAACATTTGTTTTTATGTACTTTACATAAAATAAGGTGTCCCTTCCTCTTGTAAACTTAGAAAGTAGCTAGAATTACATGTGTATTTTCTGAAAGATATGAAGTCTGAAACTCAAATGAATGACATTTAATGACTTCAATCCTCAGTGATTTGTCCAAAAACCAAATATTGTTATGAGGGACAGACCAAACATGTGAGGCAAAATTTGGATAGTCTGTGAAAATCTGGCAAGGTGAGTATAATCATAAAGGGACTGTATTAAACTGTCTTTTTGACAGTGCTTGTTAAGTGCTTTACAGCTTTGAAAGCTGGTAAAACAATTAACATTATTTTTTCTGTAACTAGTAGTATGTAGAGCATAACAAGCTCAGTGCACTATGAAGAACTATAATTGCTCTTGAAATATATTTCTTGGCATACATATCTCAAACACATAATAAGCAGGTTATGATCCGTGACCTGCTCATAATTCTTTATGTTATTCTAACTTACTGATTGTAGAATAATGCACTTTAAGTGAATGCACTCTAATTGCTACTGTTTCAATTTGACCCCACACACAGGTTGCCCAAAACATCATCTGATAAGATGTTGCAACAGATTTTGTTCAGGTATGTATGCTTGTTATATATAAGGAAAATGCAGCCTCATTAGTGACTGTGTCAAGCAATTATGAACAAATGCCCTCAGCAATGATAAAGTAATTTGAAATTCTGACCTATTATTAAAAGGCTATCATTCATACCAGAACCATACTTACCTTGTGCCTCTCTGAGGCATTGCAATCTCGCCTGATGTACCTCCCTATTCCATTCTACATCTTCAAAGCTATACACACACAACAGAAAACAACAAAACATAATTAGACCTTTTTGTGTTGGGAAACCATGGCATGTTATTAGATATTAATGGCCACTAGACTTATACAACTCAGGTGAGTCATTAGTTCTAAAATATTTCTCCCATCAGTGAAGGAGGTCCTGTTTGCATCTTTTCAGGTCACTGTAGTGATGATGACATTTTTCTTCAATGGGTGGGATGCCACTTGCACCAGTGTCAGTCTTGGCCAAGCTATTCCAAGCCTCAGCCTTATACTGGGACCAAGTATAGTCTTCCTTCAACAGCCTTCAGCTGTATCACTTTATGAGGAGTCCAACAAAGATCTTGGACTCCTCTTGGCACCAGTTTTGGTTTTGAAGTGGAGTACTACCCTCACCATCACTTTTCACATCTCAAGTATATTGGGGAAAATGGCAGGTAAATAGCCTACATTTTAGATCTTGTAAGTATCGGTTTGTGCACAATGATAGCAATCAAGACAACTGTATTTGCATGATGGAAAGGAGTGAAATGTTGTTATGATTTCCTCAATGTCCACTTTAGTTGAGAAACCTAGCAGTAAGAGACAGTCATGTGTAGTGTTCAGTGTATGTACAAATGCATCACAGTAACTCCATCTGATGCTGTTTATGGATGATATTTCAGTTACAGTGCAAAAGATGAAATCACAGTCTCATTGATGTTGTTATCATTCAGTGTTATCCTTTTGTAAATTTATTTTAACTAGTATGTAATTTCTTGGCAGCACATAAACTGTAAAAACTGTAAGTGATAGCACTGAAACTTGAACCCATAACAAAAAAGGAACCTACAATTATTTATTCTGGTAATCACTGTAAATGACACATGATAAATTATACCCCTGGGTTTTAACTTGAGGTGTACAGTTTAGAGCATGAGTGGAGACAATCCAGATTATTGGAACCTTATAACTGCTGTGCACTGATGTGTTCCTTTACTGGATTAAGCATTTGAGGCATAATTGTATTCCTGTGGAAGTGTTTCCACTGCATTCATGTATGTAATATCTGTAGTGATAACTGACACATGCCAACGCCAAGCATGACTGCACAGCCAATGGCAAAATCTTAGTGCTTGCAGAATTTGTTGACATGTTTTTGCCATAGGATTTGAATTGCCATTTCTGTACAGTCATTCCTGCATACTTACAGAGTTCCATGCCATGTGTCATGCAGATAAAAAAAATAACACCTTTAACATGCTTATTTGGTGTGCTGACCTGTAGTATTCATTAAACAAAGGATGCATTATTATAACACATATCAAGGAAGCAGCAATAAAGAGTTTACAGGACATAAGATTCTACAGAGCATACATATGTACAAGAAACACTTAGGGCTATGAAAATCTTAGTCTACTCAAGTCATGTTTGGACAAATGTTTATACTTGTGTTGTTAAAGTCTTCAGTTTTCCCTAACCCTGAGTGTTGCTAATTGTAGTACCTTGTACTTTTGCACAATAACTGTTTATAACATAATGCATATGCAAATGTGCTTAAGCTTTACTATTAACAGTGCTATGAGGATTGCACTTGACAGAGATCACAGTTATCTTTGTTTAGCATCTATTAGACACACTTAGGTTGTAATATTCATCAATTGCAAGCGTTCTTCTGAAAAAAATGAAATGACAAATCATTATTCTAACTCCTAAATTAAAACAATACTAATGTGGATGTAAACACTACACTTCTTGTGGTGTCCTTCAAAATTTACTGCATTAACAAATTGAGCCTCTGAGAAAGTCAAATAGAAGTTATAGTTGCTGCTGTCAGTACTGTCCAGAGTGCTGACTAAAACACACCACCGGCACTCACACTTGTGCTACCTATTTGCTAAATCTTTGCACATACAAAAAAATGTTTGAATTATTGCCTTCAGAACTGAACTGTAATTTATTGATGACTATCATTGACATGCCTTGATGTGTAATGCCAAATTTTACACAATGAATGAATGACACCAAAAATGTAAAGAATACTAATTATAAACCGGTTTGATGCAGTGGTAGTAATAAAAGCAATAGCAGTAGCAGTATTATTAATAGTAGCAGTAGCAGTAACAGGAGTAATAATAGCATCTTTGTAGTATTATCAGTACCAGTAGCATTAGTAGTAGCAGTGGCAGTAGCAGTAGCAGTAGTAGTAGTAGTAGTAGTAGTAGTAGTAGCAGTAGTTGCAGTAGTAATAGCAGCAGTAGTAGCAGTAGTAGTAGTTGTAGTAGCACTAGTAGTAGTAATAGCAGTACTACATTATTATTATTTATGAATTGCTGCTTGGTCAGCCCCTTATGCAGACGATGCTGAGATTGCCCAGATCCATTTTGAGATATCCAAATTGGGGATCTTATGTAGGATGCATAGTAGTAATCAGGAAGAGCATGTTGTTTGGACTATAGTTTTTTTCTTTCAAGTGTTGGATTCTAACCCCCTCATTTCTGTCTTAACTACTTATCCTTTTCTGTTGTACTTGTGAAGCTCTATAATTCTGCATGGTCACCTGCCTTAGTGAATGGTGGGTGACATTGCCATATGCCCTTTGGTTTGTCTTACTTTGGTCTTATCTGGCTTGATACAGAAGTTGAACATATGCAGGCGGAATTTGTTTTATACATTAAATATCTTCATAGTCGCTTTGGTTTATTCAAGTTGCATATATCACTCATACAGATTACTGCTAACATTCCTGTATAGCTGACCATCAGTTTGCTTTTAGTGAAGTACAGTGCCTTCATACATATAAGGATAATTATCCAGGGCCAGAATCCATTTGCTTGTCCCACACAAAAGTCCCCACTAGCAAGTTTTTTTTAGTTTTAGCACTCAAATCTGTTTCTTTGAGCTCAGCACTTGTTCAGAACTCATTGTAAGCACTAAATAAGCTATAAATTACTACAGAACTCAACTTTCCTCACTTGTCTAGAGGAAAACAGTTTTTAGTACTTAATAAATAAGTACCTATCTAGGCATGTCTATGGGTCAGCTCCTGGTGTTTTCTCCTGTCTACCTGATGAATCTTGGCATCTTGGGGCAATGCAGCAATTGCCTCATGGACACATACAACCGTCTCCTCCTACCACCCAACACTACAACCTGTGAGAGATGCACTTATATAGCCAAACTGGAAGCAAAGCTCTCTTCACTCAAGACTGGACTAGACAGTCAAGAAGAGAGGGTAAACACTTGCACCACACCACACTCATCACATAGTCCCTCAAAACATGCACCACCAAAACAAACACATAGAAACACAAAACACACACCTACATTCATGGCTCTCAGAAGCAACAGAGACTTCCAAAGCAGAAACGCAAGCAACCAACACTCTAGTCATAGGTGACTCTGTAGTCAGGCACACTGATGTTCCACTCACCAGGCTAAACAAGGAGAAAATTACTGTCAGCCGCCTGTTGGGTGCCAGGATCTGCCACATAATACACGCACTTAGGTCACTCCACAACAAGTACAAATATGACTCTGTCATTGTCCACGTTGGTGTGAATGACCTGAGATGTACCTCCCTGGACTACATGAAAAGAGACATGGAGGAGTTCTCCGATCTTGTAGCCCATGCAAGTATGACCCTAGCCCTGAGTAGCATCCTGCCATCACCCAGAATGATACTATAGTACAAGGACAAAATGATTGACTTCAACAATTGGCTAAGCTTCTGGTGTCATTCTAAAGGGATCCAGTATCTGTCTGTCTGAGATGACATGATTGACAGACCAGGATGCTTTGCCAGAGATCGCCTGCACCTGTCACCCTTGGGATTCCAGATACTGGCTAAAGCTCTTATCACCCCTATAGTGCCTTTTTCAGGCAAGGCTCAAATGACAAATTCTCCACCATAACAGGTACAAGCAAGGAAAATCTGAGGGTAATGCTACTTAAAGCTAGAAGTCTAAACCTCAAAATGCACTCACTTGAGGCACTCCTTAAATTGGAGAACATTGACATCTGTGCAGTGACAGAGACCTGGTTTAAGGCTCCAGAGAGCACCCCTGCATTACCAGGCTATAATTCATACCACACCTTTCGGCCACCTAACCTGGACCAAAACACTAAAGGTGGAGGCATGTGCATATTCATTAAGGATATCCATACCTCCAGGCTCAGCATAATGCATCCACAGTTATCCAAGTGCAACTAACTCTGGGCAAGACCACAATACAAATTGTAGCTTGCTACAGATCCCCCACCATGTACCAGGATTCCCACTCCTCATTTCTTGATACACTGGAAAATATTAGGGTACAACCTAACACCATAATAATGGGTGATTTCAACTACCCCACCATTAACTGGGAAAACTACTCATGTACCAACTCTTTTGCTCAATGTTTTCTGGAATTTATAAATTCCAGTGCTTTGGATCAACTTATCCACACATCCACCAGGGGCAGCAATATCCTAGACCTGGTCATTACCAACATGGGCGACCGGTGTTCCACACCAGAGGTCAATTTCTCATTGGTTAGATCCGACCACAAGCTAATCACCCTAGACATCCACATCCCACCCCCACCCACCATTAGGGAAACTACCGTAAAAAATTTCTCCAAAGCCAACTTCACACTACTGAAGACAGACGTGGCTAACTTTATGACACCCATGCAGATGGACAATAGGGGTATGACTGCTGAATCCTACACAAATGCACTTTATAGGCACTTACACAAGTGCATGGATTGTGCTATCCCTAACAGAACCAAAATGCTATCCTCCAAAAAAAGGAAGCCAATCTGGTGGTCCCCTGCCATAAACAAACTCTACAAAAGAAGAAAGAAACTGCTGCAAAAAATAATAAAATCCCATGATTGGAGGAACTGCTTGGTCAGCCTGAGGAAGAAGCTGAGATCCTTCATAAAATCCTCCAAAGCTATTTACGAAAACAAAATTGCCACTGTTTCTAAAGACAACCACAAAGCATTCTATAGCTATGTCAAGAATTGCAATGGCAACACTTAGTACAATGGCACTAAATATACAGAACCGACTGATATTGCCAACATCCTGGCAGATAGGTTCACTGCTGACTTTACCCCCCTCTCACCCCCTAAAGGGCCCATTTCTATACTGGAAGAATGCAAAGTTCCTGTAATGAAGGCTGGACAGGTAAATAACACACTCTCCAAAGCAAAGAACAGCATGCATGGGACCTGACAACATCCCAGGCTGCATTCTACATGAACTGCAGAATGAACTGGCACCCCACATAAGTACCACGTTCAATTGTAGCCTCACCTCAGGCTTTGTACCCATTGAATGGTTCACAGCGACAGTTATTCCACTCAACAAAGGGGGATCCACCACGGACCCTAGGAACTACCGCCCCATTACCCCGATGAGCCTGGTCTGCAAGGCCATGGAATATATCATCATGGAACTTATAAACAAAGACATTGGTAATCTCCAAACTCTGGACTCCACCCAGTTGGGGTTTGGAAAAGGTAGAGCATGTCTCCTAAACCTGATAGACTTCTTTGAAGCAGTCACTAAAGCTGTTGATGAGGATATGGGGGTTCACACAGCCTATCTAGATCTCACCAAGGCTTTTGACACCATCCTGCACTCTGGAATTATAGATAAACTCACTAAACTAGGTAAAACTCCTTGTGTCACAAGATTGGTTGTCAACTGGCTCACTGACAGAACCCACACTGTGAAAGTAGCAGAGTCCAAATCCAACTTCAGACCAGTTACAAGTGGAGTACCACAGGGTTCAGTCCTGGGTCCTCTCCTGTTTGGTATCTACTTCTCTGAAGTACAGGCTAACACAGAAGGTCTTTGGCTAATGAAGTTCACAGATGACTGCAAACTAAGAGCCATAATCGAAACTCTTAACAATGTGGACATCCTACAAAAGGGCCCCACTGAGACAGATGCCTGGTGTCAAAGCCATGGCCTCAAGCTCAATGCCAAAAAGTGCATTGTCATCCCTTTTGGTAAAAGCTCTGTACCCATGAACTACCACATAGGTGGTAGTCTACTTAACACCGAAAGTGTGATAAGAGACCTTGGGACACAGGTGGACAGTAGTCTCTCCTTTGATAATTACATCACCACAGTAGTCAGGAAATCCTTCTACGTGGCACACCTCATCACAAAAGGTTTCTCATCCAGGTAAAAAGAGGTTATTGTTCCCCTCTACTCATCATTCATTAGACCTGTTATAGAGTACAACGCCCCTTTTGGTATGTACCTCACAAGACATCTACAACAACTGGAAAGGCCACAGAAGTACCTCACAAAGAGGATTACTGGCCTCCAACAGATGCCCTATGCACACCATCTAAAAAAACTCCAGCTTTACTCTGTCACACATCGCCTACTCAGAGGCAGTCTCTGCCTAACATACAAAGCTATGTCAAATGCAAAGCTTTTGGATATGCTCCACTTAAAGAAATCCCAATCCCTCCGATCTACATGCTCTAGGGACCAAAACCTTGTCATCACAATAAACCGAACATGCTGGAGGAATAGATTCTTGTCCCAGAGACTTACCATACTCTGCAACAAACTACCTATCTATATCAAACAAAGCCCCTCATTAGCACTCTTCAAGAAAAATCTTGATGACTGGATGGGAAATAGGAAATTCACCCCAGGGATCACTTCTGTGGCTCTGCTCAAAAGGGGCACGGGTAAATAATTGTCTTGGGTGGCAAAAGACAGGGTACCTTTTTGGCTAGGCTTATATAGGCCCTAAGGTCAATAGCCTAGTGCCTACCTATGGACCTATGAAAATAACATTTTATACAACTATATGTCCAGTTGGCCATTACGATCCAATGACTGAAAACTCTTGTCTGTCCACAAACCAATTAAACGTGCTACGCATTGTCTGTACTTGTAATGTGTTGCTAAGGCTTGGAACTCCTTATTTGTATCCATCAGGTCAATATCCTCCCTCCTATTCTTCAAAACCATTCTGAAAAACTTCCTGTCCAGTTGTTGGCTCTGTTCATGCTAAACACCAAAATAAACTATATCCCTAGATGTGAACAAATATCTAGCTATACCTTACATCTCCTTACTCTCCCTTTTTCACTCACTTCCTTACTTCTATCAATTTCTCTACCTGGCTTTCTCTCTAGATATACCATAAGCCAGCTTTTTTTCTCAGTTCATATTGCAATTCCTGTTTGTATTATACTAACTTACCTTTACTTTCTCTATAAATTGGCTAACATTTCTCTAACTATTAAAACATTGTCCTATAGCTTGTATCTAATCTTAATCAATATTTAAATTTTTTATCTAATTTGATATAATTATTTAAACTGTATTTTTTGTATTATTTTTAAAGATTGTAAAAGTATTGTTTTTAAAATGTTCGGTAGTCCTTTGGAGCTTTTGTTCTCAGGACTCCACTGAAAATGGGGTCCTACCTACTTGGACTTTCCTGGTTATAAAATGTCAACAAATAGGCAAATAAATAAATAAAATAAATATAAGCATTTCTGTCTTCATTATATGTTCATCATTCATGTTTATTACTGCTGCAGATAACATTGCAGTTTGGATTACCTGTATCTGATGCTCACAGTAGCCAGCCAGTACATGGGTAACTAATAGCTGTTAAGTTGCCTATATCATTGTTACTGTTTGCATGTGCTTAGTGCCCTCTGTTATTTAATTAAGTGCTGATTGCATGTGCTATTCTTTGCCTCTTAGCCAAGGTCATAGCATATTGTGCATGCCTCCTTTTGCCATGATTGGTCCCAGATGCATGTTTCTCATCTGACTCTTCAGTGTGTGTCTGTTGGTCCTGCTGTGTTGATGGGAATGGCATCCCTTGCCCTGTGTCCCCCTGCTACAACTGTTTTCTAAGAAGGATGTTATGTAACATAGGACAGACAGTCAGTATTTTGGCAGAGGTGGTGTCATACTGCAGTGCACCTCTAAATTTATCTGAGCACTGGAAATATGACTTAAGCAGACCAAAAGTACACACCGTGATATTTCTAGTCTGGGTGTGTGCATCATTGTAAACTTGTTGTAGGATTGTGTGGGTCTCTCATGGAAGTCTTGTGTCAAAGTTCAAGTACATCTCATGCATTCCCCACTTGATGTCCTTGTGGAAAATGTTCCCCCCAAAACCTTAGCTATAAGAGGCAAGTATGCCATATGTGGGAGGTGTGGAAGCTATCAGGGTTACATGTTTACGTATATGGATGATAACCTGTGCATTACAGACCACCAGACTGTTGATAAAGTGAAAGCCTTTTCTATTCATGTATCTCCTTCCCAGTTCACTAGTGGAACTTTCAAAGTTGGTGCAGTCTATGACCTCCAGGTCCTCAGAAAAATGTGCTATGGCATAGAAATTTTGCATGGTAGTAGCTCTCTCTACTCTTGTGTATAGAGAAACCACATATGTTCCCCCAAGTGTTGCAGCATTGCACTGAGACCTGGTGGAGTATTCTTGGGAAAGAGGCCTGTGACACCCTATTATATCCCTTGTGCCTGAAGTTATTGTTTTTAGTATATGTAATGCTGCACATACCCTGGTTTCCACTGGGATGGGTTCTTCATTATTCTCAATAGGCACCTTGTAAGGACAGCATGGTCAATATTTCCTCTATGATATCTCTGTGTACCCTGTAGCTTTCTATTATTTCTATCTCAAGACATCCGTGGTAGGTCAAATGTGTTCTGAATACTCTGTACCTTCTAGGCCGAGGTCTGGCAACAGCAACAGCACCTTGTATTAGAGAATGTTGCACATACAGATTTTATGATAGCTGCAGCAACCCCTAGTATTTTTAAAGTTTCCTCATGTCTGGATTTCATCATGTCTTGGAATTCATACTTAAAGAGAACAAGATGGGTAGGCACTTATTTTATACATTCCTGAATTGCTCCTCCATAATTAGTTGCTTCATTAGCATATACATCAGCTCTTTTTCTGCTCATTAGCATATTTTGCTGCTAACTCATTTGTCATGCAAAGGGAGTTAGCATGACATGTACGCATTCATAAATCCAGGCCTATGATGATTCTGACTTCTTTAATAACTGTTTCGCACTTTGAACTGCATGTTCTGCCAAACCATTTGACTTCAAATACTCAGGGCTACTCGTGACATGAGTAAAGTCCCATTCTTCAGCAAATCTTTTGAATGGTTGGCTTGTAAGCTGTGTGCCATTTTCAGAAATAACTTTGTGCAGACTACCATAGACTGCAAAATGATGCTTCATCTTAGTAATGACAGTACTGGATGCTATGTTAGGAAGTAAGTCAATCTCGAACCAATTGGAGTAAGAGTCTACTAACACCAAGTAATGTTGACCATTCCACTTGAAAATGTTGATGGCTACTGTCAACCAAGGTAGTTCAGGAATCTGTTTTTTCTGAAGAGGTTCTTTCTGTTGATGTGGCTTAGTACTATTACACACAGCACAAAATGAAAGTACTGTCTCGATGTTTTGTGACATAGAAGGCCAAAATACTAGTCATCTCACCCTTCTTTTGGTAAAGTCAGTTCCGGAGTGATCACAATGCAAGATTGTAAGTACTCTTGTTGCAAGTACTTTGGAAGAATCAGTTTTGGACCTTTTATAATGATACATTTGTCAGACAAAATCTCATCTCTGAAAGGAAAATAAGGTTGCTCTTCTTGATGTAATCTGGATTGCTTTGATGACCATCCTTGTTTAATAAAGTGGTTGAGCCTTTGTGAAACTGGATCTGTTGCTGTGTGATCTCTCAGCTCATCAAAACATATGGAAGAAAAAATTCTCACTTCCATGACTTCAAAATCATGGTTCTCCTTCTCATGCTGTTTAGTAGAGTTTCTGTGCGATCTGGACAATGCATCAGCAAGATAAAGAAGTTTGCCAATCTTGTAGACAAGAGTGAAATTATACTTTTGCAGTCCCAACATCATGGGCTGAAGTCTGTCTGGAGCTGAATGCATAGGCTTTCTCAAGATAGTGACTAGAGGTTGGTGGTCTGTTTTGATCTGTATAGGTCTACCATAAACATAATTGTGGAACTTCGAACATGCAAACACAATTGCCAAAAGCTCTTTCTCAATCTGAGCATACTACATTTCAGTTTAGGTAAGAGTTCTCGACGCATAGGTAACAGGTTGACCCTCTTGTAGAATGACTGTACCAAGGCCAAATTTGAAAGTATCACATGAAAGATTAACTGGCCTGTGAGCATCATATCTGACAGTTGGTGAACTAGCAATTCTGTGTTACAGGACATCAAATGCTCTTATGTGCTGTTCTAACCAAGACTGGGATACATCTTTACATGTCAGGTCTCTAAGCAGTGCTGATAGTTGGCTCAAGTCTGGAATGAACATGCCTAGATAGTTACCATGCCAAGCTTGAGCATTGTCTGGAGTTGGCATCTTGAGAATGGCTATTTGTTTAGAAGGGTCTAGTCATAATCCTAAACTGGTAAATAAATTACCAACATAAGTAACCTCTTGAAGCCTCAATTTGCATTTCTGTGGATTGAGCTTAAGATTTACTTGATGTGCTCTTTCCAGAACTTTTCTGAGGTTTGTATCATCCTCAGCTTCACAGTTACCTCCTACTAGTATGTTGTCTACTATAATAGCACAGGGATACCCAGAAAAAGTTGCTCCATTGCACATTGAAAGACTTCACTTGCAGAATTTATCCCAAATGGGATTCTCAGAAATTTGTACCTGCCAAATGGAGTACTGAATGTATTGAGCAATGATGATTTCTTATCAAGCCGAATTTGCCAAAACAAACTCTTTGCATCTAGGACAGAAAAAACAGTGGCACTTGACATAATAGTTGTGACTTTTTCAACTGTGCGCATTAGATGATGAGGTCTTTTTAGTGCTTTGCTCAAATCTCATGAATCAATACATATTCTGATGTCATCTGAGATTTCCTTATGAGCTACCACCATGGAAGATACCCATTCAGTAGGAGTAGATGAACCAACAGGACAAATCACACCTTCTTGCACCATTTTATCTAGCTCGGCTTTGACTCTGTCCTGCATGGCTATTGGAACTTTTTGAGCTGGTCTGATAACTGGAATGACATCTGGGTCTAGCTTCATGGAGTACACAACTGGAAGCTTCCCTTGTTTGTCTTCAAAAAGATCAGTATAGGTAGAGAAATATACTGAGAAAAATTAGAGTAGTGGTATTTCAAGCTAACATGATGGACTTGCTTAATAATACAAACCAGTCCCATTTTCAAACTGTCTCTGAGCACTAATAATGACTGGACGTGCCTTCTGACCACATAAAATAACAAGTCGTGACATCTCCCAGCAGAGTAACATGAAAGCACTACTGAGCCTTCGGTCTGAATTTCTTCAACTCCATAAGAAGCAATCTTCACACACTTTGCCAAATCAAGCCTTTTACCAGGACACATGTTGCTGCTGACATAGCATTGCACTTGGAACCTGTGTCAACGTTGAGCTCTAAGGGTTTGCCATTTATCTAAAGTAAAAAAATCCAAAACCTGGAAATGCTGAATTAAAATGCAGTATTTATTCCAAACAGGAAAAAAAAAATCAGAAAGCTACTGATCAACCCTTCATCAGTATGTAGGAAAAGAAATCAAATACCTTCATTTAAATAGTAAATTCAAACCATAAGATTAATCACATGACACAGGTGTATTAAGCACTTCAGTTTGAAGACATATATATAGGTAAAATATTACTGAAAGTCAGTATAGCCATAAAATAAGTAAAACATTTAACTAAGACCCATCCATACAAGATGTTATTTCAAAGTTAACTGTCTTCTTTTTAAAACAGGTTTAATACAAACTGTTGTATTTAAACCTGGAAAACAATCAGCTTCTAAAAGTGCTATCCATTAGTATTCACATACTTCTAACTCATTATTAAGACCCCCCCATTTTTCTTCTGTCTGATGTCAATCACTCTAAAGTTAAATGTATGTGTACTTCCTTTCTCCCTCTTATGCTTACCCAAAGCATTAGTTGCTTCCTCTCTACGTAATTCAGATTTGTGTTCAGCAATTCTGTCCTTCAACCTTCTTGTGCAGTTCCCTATGTAGAATGTTTGGCACACCTTACAGCATGCTATATACACAATGGCAGCAGTATTACAAGTTGCAAAACACCTGAAAGTATATTTCTTCTTAGTGTTAGGATGTATAAATTCACAACTTGCATTTATATCATCACAGCATATGCAACTATAACAAGGAAATGTACCCTCTTTTCTACTTATATTCATTTTTTTATTATTTTTAAAGCCCTTAAGGCATAATCTTTGTTTCAAACTCGGACAGGTATGATATGAGAACATAGGGGCCACTCCAACTACTCTGATTATCTCAGGCATGTTTTTAAGAATACCCCAATTATTTTTAATAATGTTCTTAACATTCTCTGATCTAGGATTATATGTTGTGACATAGCATACATTATTATTTTTAATTGAATTATAATCAGAATTAACATGGTTAGTATTACTAGAAAAGCGGGGTCTCATTTTACCTGTTCTTTCCATAATAACTTAATCTGCTGTATGTCTTAATAATGAGCACCCCACTTTTCTTGTAATAAATTCTATTAAAAATAATAATATATGCTATGTCATGACATATAATCACAGATCAGAGTGTGTTAATAACATTATTAGAAATAATTGGGGTCTTCTTAAAAACATGCCTGAGATAATCAGAATAGTAGGAGAGGCCCCTTTGTTCTCATATCGTACCTGTCTGAATTTGAAACAAAGATTATGCTATAAGGACTTTAAAAATAATAAAAAGTTGAAAATAAGTAGAAAACAGGGTACAGTTCCTTGTTATAGTTGCATATGTTGTGATGATATAAATACATATTGTGAATTTATGCATCCTAACACTAAGAAGAAATATACTTTTAGGTGTTTTGCAACTTGCAATAATGCTGCCATTGTGTTTATGGCATGCTGTAAGGCATGTAAAGTATTCTACATAGCAAAATGCACAAGAAGGTTAAAAGACAGAATTATTGAACACAAATCCGAAATATGTAGACAGGTAGCAACTAATGCTTTGGGTAAGCATATGAGGGAGAAAGGAAGTACACATACATTTAATTTTAGAGTGATTGACATTAGACAGAAGAAAAAAGGGGTGATTTTAATAATGACTTAGATGTATGTGAATACTCATGGATCACACTTTTAGAAGCTGATTGTTTTCCAGGTTTAAATACAGCAGTAAGTATTAAACCTGTTTTAAAAAGAAGACAGTTAACTTTGAAATAAGATCTTGTGTGGATGGGTCTTAGTTAAGTGTTTTACTTATTTTATGGCTATACTGAGTTTTAGTAATATTTTATCTGTATCTATGTCTTTAAACTGTAGTGCTTAAAACAATTGTGTCATGTGATTAGTTTTATGTTTTTTATTTACTATTTAAATTAAGGTATTTGATTTATTTTCCTGCACACTGATGAAGGGTTGGTCCTGAAAGCTTTGTGATTCTTTTCGTGTTTGGAATAAATGCTGCATTTTACCTCAACATGTCCAGGTTTTGGATTTTTTTGCTACTTTTTGCATTTGGTATCCTGCCTGGTTTACCTATGTGCTGTTCTTGTTTCTTTGGATATTTGCCATTTATCTGAACAGTACAAAATACTTCATTCTTTGACCTTAAATCCACTGCATTGAGTGTTTTATGAAACACTGACACACAACATAAAGAGTAGGGTTGCAATTTTCTAACTGATCAACTCATTTCTTAAAATGTTCCCTTTTAATGAAAAATTGTGGGCCTTTTGATTTACAAAACCTTTTGAAATTATCCCACATATTGCATTTGTGGCATTGCTGACCAAAATCTAACATTTCTCCCTTTTATATTCATGATTTCCACCACAGTTATACCAGTTGACAATAAAATTGGGTGGCACCTGTTCACCGCCACCCTTATGCTTGTTTGCTGACTCACACTTATGCTTCAGTGAGACTGTGCAAACTCTAGAATTTACTGGAAAGCTCTGGGGTTTACCAGTGGGTGCTGCAGGGGCTACAGTTGCTGCCATGTGCTTGAGTCTGTTTCTTTTAACCATGTGCTGCATATTATCAACATGAGCTCTAGAAGTTACTGAAAACATGCATCTCTCATTTGTAAGCATATTTGTGTGCTTTTCTGTGAGCTTGTATATCTGACAAATCTCAGTGACCTTATTCAAAGTTAAATCACTGTCATAAAGCAAAATATTTCTCACAGTATCATCTTTAATACCACACACAAGTCTATCTTTTATCAACTCATCCCTTAAATCACCAGATCTGCACATTTTAGCCTTATTTCTCAAGTCAGTTATATATGCTGCAAAAGTTTCATATGGATTTTGATCCCTTGTGTAAAATAAGTGCCTTTCCATTGTAACATTTGTCTGGGAATACACATGCATTTTAAGCACTCAGGTTCCTCCCTTAACTTAGATGGTACATCAATATGACGTTTCTCCCTCTCCTGCAAAGACAGCAGGTGCGTACACAAATTAACTCTCCCTTTCAATGGCTTCTGACCCAGCTAAATTAAGTAGAATAAATGCCTTTGTGAGGTCAACTTTATCAGAAAATGCAGGCTGTATGAAAATGTCATCCTCTTGCTCAAATGCTGTCCAGTTCTCTGCAATATTATTGCCAAACACAAATGCATTGGGTTTTTGAAATCCATCTGCCATGCCCACAAAATATGCACAAACACACTGAAAATATGTCCCTAGTATTTATGTATGAACAAACTTTTCTGTGAGCTTGTAATAATATTCAAATGCATAAAAAACTCTTCGAAACACTGTACTCTGTGAAATATGCTCTGTAATGGCTGTATTTTGTGAAATAACTTTATTGTAATACTGCAAAAACATGCGAAAACATTATACACTTCTAATAACTTGGATATCTCATTGCCCTGCACTGTGAGACCATGCACTGGTGGAACACTAAAGTTCTTTCAGCTACATCAGTTCCCCTCAGCAAAAGTTTCATCCTGTGTCTTGGCCAACCTCCAATCAACCCAAGGCTGTTTCGTTCCCTGCAATGTGAGACCCTGCATCAGTGGAACACTAAAGTGCTTTCAGCTACACTAGTTCCCCTCAGCAAAAGTTCATCCTGTGTCTTGGCCAACCTCCAATCAACCCAAGACTGTCTTGTTGCCCTATACTGTGAGATCCTGCATCGGTGAAACACTAAATTGCTTTCAGCTACACTAGTGGATGTTAGAGTTGTATTTAATCTTTCCTCTAAACTGAAGACTCTTTCCCCTTTCACTGTACACATGCATACTACTATCCACCCCCCACCTCCCATTTTTCTCTTCCTATTGTACTCCTAGGTCAATTACTTAAAACTACTTTCTCTTGGAAGAAGTTTACCTATGTACCTGCAGCCCATACTTCAATTGTTTCTCCCTGTAGAAGTGGTGGCCCTTTTCACCACACTGTACTAGATTAGTAGCATACGATTTATAGTTATTTAGGAAGATACTTTACTACATTGACCTGGAATTGACTTAGTTTGGTTTTCCTGTTTTTTTTAGCAGCTGGCCTAGTCCAGTTTTTCTAACTCACAGCCTTGTATTACTTTGAACCTGCACAACTCCCTCCCACTCCTGCTTAATTACAGAGGTATGAAAAAACCTGATGCAGAAAGGCACCATCTTTTGACTTAGCTTTTCTGCCTTACTTCATAGGAATCCCCAGTAGATTGCTCGCATGTAAGTACTACCTGGTATTGTTTTTGATTGTGATTCTTATTGCTATTTTTGTAAAGTTCATCCTAAGGGGATCCTGCAGTGCTTCTGTAGCCACTCTGCCTCCCCAAGAACTTACTTTAAACGTATAGGTACCCTGCTGTAAAATAAAATTATATCCTATACCTACCACTGTTGTGTATTAACCCTGTGTGCATTTGCTAGCAGTCTACCATGAATTTTATCTCCTTTACACTCCTAGTCTCTTTCTTACTCCTCTGAGTGCTCATAACTTGCCATTGTACTTACTCAGTTAGGCCACCAGGTGGCATTGTTCAACCACTACCTATCGTTTAATACAAGCCAAACGTACTGTAACTGTTCTATTAATTTACCACTACCCTGTTTTAGCCCTATTAATATTTACTATATTCTAAACTGCTACTGGCCTGTTTTCAGCTCCTATCCCCTGTCAACCCTCTGCTTCCTTCTAATTTCACATACACAGTGCTTTATACCAGTGCCTCCTTACCTCTGAGCTAGTTCTCAGCTTCACTGATAACTTTTCACTGGCTTTCTTCCTTTTCCTTGGCTCTACCCACTTTGTTTGCCCTGTAGGCTCACTCCGCTCCCCTAACCAATTCTCACCCACCCCCACTACTCCTACTTTTATTTCAACCACTCCCACAAAAGACAACCATCCAGTTAAAGCCTTCCCCTCTTTACCCCTCCTCCTTTCACCCACAGTAATTAAATACATCACTATGTATATACACCACTCTTTCACTACTCCCACTCACCCCATAGTTCTTCTCTCCAACTACAAATCCTCTTATATTAAACTACCTTTTTCTAACCACGCTTTCCTTACTGTTCCTAACACTCCAATCCCCCATCTCCCTCCTATTACTCCTAACAACTTTATACCATGCCAGCTCCTATACCTCCCATCAACTTACACTCTCTACTCCTTACCATACTCCTACACAAAAGCATCTCCTCCCTCACAAAAAAAATACACATTTCTTTTCCATCTCCTTCTCTGTGATTCAGCTCAACCCTCTGCACCTTTTTAATCATAAAATTATTTGCACTACTGCTAAGACACTTACTCTTAAACAAACACTAGACCATCCAGAATACCCTAAATCCAAACCAAAACACACTAAAATAACTTCCTTCAATAACCTCGTCTTAGCTGGAGACATTCACCCCAACCCCAGACCTACCCACCCACAAATAACAATTACCCCCTCCCTTTAACCTTTCATCCCCCTACAATACTCTTAAACTTTAAACACTTAATGCCCAGAGTCTCAACAACAAAGCACATCATTTTCAAGCATGGCAAAGTCATAACCAGCCTGACATTGTATCAATCTCTGAAACTTGGCCCAAACCCCACATCTCTGACTCTGAAATCCTACCCTCTGGATTTCGCACTCTTAGATGTGATCACCCAAAGAAAAAAGGCAGGGGTGTTGCATTAATCTATTCCGATCTACTTACCTTAATTCCCCTACCAAACTCCATTCCTAAATTTGCCAATGCAAAACTAACAGTTGGTCTATTAAAAATGAATAATCACAAAAGCCTCTGTATCATCGCCCTTTATATCTCACCCAGAAATAACATCTCAACCCTTGCAGACATACGCCAATGGGTCTCAGCTGAAATTAACCTTGAAACTTACATGCTAGGTGATGTAAACATCGACTGGAATAAAATCAGCAGTCCCATACCCTCCCTGTCCATTAACCTCTTTAACTTTACTCAAGTAACCCACTCCATCACCAGAGCCAATAAAACAAATCCCCCAGGATCCACTCTTGACTGGATCTTCATCACTCATCCAAATAAAATTACCAACTCTGGCACCATCCATGACTCTATCAATGACCACCTCCCAACTTTCATTTACCATGCAACTACCTCCCATCCACACCAAATCAATATATTCAGACCTGAAACCTTAGAAAATGTGACCCCAAAACCTTCTCTAACTATCTCAAACAAATGAATTTGGACATTATAAAAACCTTCCACTCGATAAAGCCAGTGACCACTTTAATTCTACTTTCCTAGACGCTCTAAATTCCCTAGTTCCACTAAGGAAAAAAAATAAAAACCATAACTGCCCCTTGGCTAACCAAAGAAACAAAGCAAATTATGCATTAAAGAGACAAATCCTGGAAGCTTTACCAAAATAATAAACTTCCCAAAACCCTTCTCCAATATACCCAGCTCCATAACTTTGCAAAAAAAACAAATCTTTAAAGACAAAAAATCCTACTGCACTAAGCTCCAGTCCAACCATCCCCAAAACCCTATGCTTTTTTTGGAACTCAATAAACTCACCCCTCAACTCGGGCTCCAAAAATAACCCCTGTTCTGACCCAAGTAAATCTGATCTTAAATTAGCCTCACTATTGAACTATTTTTTATAGAGTCAATATCCAACCTAACGAAAACTTTTCCCAACAATGACCCATCTCTCCTACATTCCACCTCAAAGTCCCCAAATAATTTCCCACCTATGGTTGAGCTTAAACTTGTCTCCACTAACTACATAAAAAGACTTCTATCCAAACTTAAACCCTGCTCCAATGCACCTGACAACATCCCCTCTTCCTTTCTCAATTCTGCTTCCGATGGTATAGCTCTCCCAATTAGTATCCTAATTAATAGATCTATTAAGAAATCCTATGTCCCTAAACTCTGGTGTTCTGCCTTTATTCTTCCTCTCTACAAAGGAGGTAAAACCACTAATATTTCAAACTTCTGCCCTAAAGTTTTTTTCTCTCTCCAATCTCCAAAATCCTAGAAAAATGCATCCACCTACAACTTATGCCTTTTCTGACTAAAAAACAGCTTCTTACCCCTACCCAACATGGCTTCTGACAAGGACATAGCACCATAACAGCTCTACTGTCATTCTTAGACACTGTCAATCAAGCCTGAGATTCTGGGAACTTAGTATCCACAGTGCTCCTAGATCTCTCTAAAGCATTCAATATTGTTTCCCATAAGCACCTTCTAAGTCATCTCTCAAACCTAAATCTCCCCTAAAACACTCTTTCCTGGTTCTCAAACTATCTTTCAGATAGATCTCAGGCTGTGAAATGGAAAAAAAGCACCTCACCTCTCTTACCCACCCCTACTGGAGTACTACCGGGGTCCATCCTTGGACCAATGTTGTTTAATATCTTTATCAATAGCTTTCACTCTGCTCTTCCTAATGCCAAAGTCATCCAATATGCAAATGACTCTACACTTATCTGCTCTGCCTCTAACCTCCCTGAACTCCTATCTAAAACTCAGACTGCCTTCTCAACTACTGAGATCTGGATGTGCCAAAATGACCTTTCTTTCAATGCTAACAAATCTAAAATATTACTATTTGCATCCTCGAAATCTTTCTCTTTTGATAAAAATTCCTTCCAAGTCCTTTGTCAAAGCAACTCTCCAATTGAAGTTATTCATTTTGCCAAACTACTCAGAGTAACTATAGGCAAACACCTCAAGTTCGACACCCATATTCAGCAAAATATAAAAAAAAACCTCACCAAAAACTAGGTAATGCTATACAGGAACAACCACTTCCTCTCTACTTCTACCAGGCATACTCTGGCCTCCTCTTACCTCCTTCCCTCCCTTCTGTACAGTGCCCCACTGCTAACTAACCTATCCTCTTCCATCACTTCCAAACTTGAAAGCTGTTATAACAAAATTTCTAAATTTGCCACCAAAGCCAAACATTCCACTCATCACTATGTTACCCTCCAATCCCTCAACTGGTTAGAATTCACAAATTACCTGGACTTCCTCCAGCTCACTACATCACATAGACTAATAGACTGATCATGAAGGGATTCACATCTAGATCAAGGGAAGTCATCATCCCCCTGTACTCATCACTCATCAGACCAATGATTGAGTACAATGCCCCATTCGGAATGTATCTGACACGACACCTGCAGCAACTGGAAAGGCCCCAAAAGTTCCTCACCAAAAGGATAAAGGGTCTCAAAAATATGTCCTATGCTGCCCGACTGAAGGAACTCCAGCTCTATTCAGTCGCTTACCGTCTGCTCAGAGGTGACCTGTGCCTGACATACAAGGCCATGTCCAACCCAGAATTGATGAACATGCTTCACCTCATAAAATCTAGATCCCTCAGAACTACAAGGGTGGGAGACTTAAACCTTGACACGGTTATTAATAGGACGTGCTGGAGGGACAGATTCATCACCCAGAGACTCCCTATGCTGTGGAATAAAATCCCGGTACATGTGAGGCAGAGCACCTCGCTGGCTTTGTTCAAGAGAAATCTTGACCAATAGATGGGAGATCGCAGATTTACCCCAGGGATTATCTCAGTGTCACTGCTTGACAGAGGCACAGCAAAATAATGGGCATAGTATCCTCCAAACTAAAGGGGTGGCGAAAGCCACAAAACTCTGGGCTAGGCTTATAAATGCCCTTGGGCAGATAGCCTAGTATGAACCTATGAATAGTTAGTCCAAACAAATGCTAACTAAAATTCTTCCCCCATACACCCCAAATAGAACTCTAAAATCTGAACACCAAAATGTAATTACTGTCCACAAACCTAAACGTCCTGCTGGACAACTTTTCCTCTTCTTCTTAGGTAAGAAATGGAACTCTCTCCCTTCAACAGAAAGGACACTGTCAAACACAAACAAATTTAAAACTCAGCTTTACACCTACCTCTCCTCTAATTGGAAATGTAACTACATTCTCCGTACCTAGAAATCTCTAACAAAAGCCCCTGGGAGGGAATCTTCCTGAGTTCCTAAGCACCTTATAGCTGGCTATAACCTTCTATAGCTAATTCCCATACAATCTCTCACACTCTGTATATATTGTAAATAGCTTTTGACTTTTGACTTTAACTGCATGAATTTGTTAACCTGTATCTGCACAATATTTTTCCACTATGGGCAATATTGCACACACTTTGTATTATTTGATATGCATTTGCACTTGTACTTTTATTTTTATTAGACTGCTATCTTTACTGTAATCTGTTGCTTGGAGCTTCTCTCCCTGGGCCTCCACTGAAAATGGGCTCTCTGGTCCCAGTGGACTTCCCCAGTAACCAAACTGGAAATAAATAAATAAATATATATCTTTAAATAATATGAAAAATATGTGCTTACTGAAAATGTAGTTGTTTCCTTTTATTTTATTAGTTTTATGTAATTCCGATTTTATCAAACATTTTCCTTAGTAATTCAAATATTTTATCAATGTCAGACATATCGGTTTATTTAAATATCATTTAGAGCATTCTGTGTTTCATATTTTGCCAATAAGAAATTATTTGAGCAAGTTTTAACATCTGAAATTTGTTTCTGACCTGATTTGTGAATTATACGCACAGTAGGGATGATCTACTCCTATATATTCCTCCAATACCAACCAAGAGGATTTAAACTGAAGAAACTGGAGCTCTTTCTGGTAAGAAGTCATTTTGACCATGCTTCCTTTGACACCATGCCCTTTAGACATCCAGCTTCTGACACCATGTCACTCGTCCCTCTCTAGCATAGATAACAAGCAGGCGGGGTAGTTCGTTTAGATGCTATAATACATAGAAACACATTAGGATGGATAGCAGTATCATAAAATATAAACAATCTGATTAACAGACAGACCTTACATACATACATGCTTACATCTCAACAGCTTACTCCAAAATGACAGTCAGGCTTGCACATGCTCAGTATTTATACACTTGTGTAAGCCCTTGGATAGCTCCTTAAAGGTACATAAACACACACTGATCTACTTTCATTAAAAGATGGAATTAATCTTTGCCTTTGGAAATAGACACATGCACATTAAAATTATTTAATTATCTAACATCTTATATTATACAAACCACCTCACTTCTGCCAGATAGACCAATAAGTAAAAAGAGTAGATGCAATGTTAATGACATTTCTCGGGTATTCTACTATATCAATGACTGTATTTGCAAACTGTGTTAGGACTGGGGGCAGCGGAGGAATTGGTTTCCCAAATGTTGAAGTATATGCTCTGGTATCAAATTTTAAAACTATGCACATATATACATATATATATATATATATATATATATATATATATATATATATATGGATCTAGGACATTTCACCGAAAGTGGTATATGGCCTTGTCCCCACTGTAGTGCGACCCTGGAGTTGGTATATATAGCAGAGGGGTGTGTGGGGTGGAGCCCTGTACATATTTCAGGTATATATCATGTTTGGATAAGAGTAATATATTGCAATTGCAAGTATGCATGTCTATACTTTAACACATTTAAAATATGTGGGGGGCTATGCCCCCACACCCCCTCCACTACATATACCAACTCCAGGGTCACACTGCAGTGGGGACAAGGCCATATACCACTTTCAGTGAAATGTGTTTCGGTGAAAAGTGCACACTAATTTCAGTTTTGGTGAAATGTGCATTCGGTGAAATGTCCTAATTCAAAACTAAAGCTTACTGCAGATGTACTGTAAATTCATAGATTCATACTAAGCTAACTGCCCTTGCGAGCCATTTTAAGCCTAGCCAATCATCCCTTGTCAGACTCTAACCCTGCACCTTGTGTTTGCAAGGAAAACACCTTAACCATTAGGCCACCCTCCCAACAGTCATCTAAGAGGGCATGCTTTCAATATAGGTTCACAGGTTAGTACTAAGCTAACTGCCCTTGTGAGCTATTTCTAGCCTAGAAAATTATCTGTTGCGAGATTCAAACCCTACACCTTGTGTTTGTAAGGCAAACACCTTAACCATTAGACAACCTCCCATCCCTAGTATGGAATTATAAATATTCATGAATTTTCTTGTCACTCTTTATTTAGAAATAACTAATTCCAATTATATTAATTATATGCTAAGCAGAAAACTGAATTTGATTGAGCATAGAAGTATATTGACTGTGTGTACAAGATCAAGTCACACAAAGTGTATATTTCAAGTAGTAGCATATCATCATACTAATATTTTCGCACAGATGCATGCAAAAATTGAAGGATGGTGAAAGCAATTCATAGCATTCAGATGCTTGCATATGGTCGCCAATTAAATGTTTAAAACTGAATCCAGCATCAAGTGTGATAACAAGACAAGGAATGTACAGTGGTTCAAAGTGTTAAATATATAGCCATGATGATTCTACTGTTTATATTAGGAATGAAGACAGGAGTCCCATGAAAAAATTTGTAAAATGGCAAAAAATAATACAGAACAAACTAATGCCTGATGAAAAAATGCATTGTATAATGCAACGGAAACCAGGATATGTAAATCTTATATTCCTAATATGTTATATACATCAAAACATGTAACAATAGGTTCATTTGCATGTATTGGCTAATTGCTCGTTTCAGCCATTTTAAGCTTAGAGATTTTTCTGTAAAAGAGGAGAATCAGATCATGTACTTTGAGTCCATGAGGTAAACACCCTAACCATTATGCCAGTCCCTAAGCCTGTGGCAAATAACTGAGCAGGAACTCAAAACTATGAAAGAATAAAGGGCCGA
Source organism: Protopterus annectens (assembly GCF_019279795.1). Lineage (NCBI taxonomy): Eukaryota > Metazoa > Chordata > Ceratodontiformes > Protopteridae > Protopterus > Protopterus annectens. The sequence goes on from NC_056732.1 coordinate 744,112,064, forward strand.
ACAGAAGCAAAATGCAGGGTTGACAGTATAATGATACTAATTAAACAGAATACATTATTTTCTTTGTTTCTTTATTTCTTTTTCTGATATGATACTGGTTACTGCCATCACTTCAATTTCTTATTTAGCAAGTCTTCACTGGTTACTTTCAATTATGCTTGACTAAGACTGTTGAGAAAATTGTAGCACCAGTGATAATGATGATAGACTGGTACATTTCTGTGCAGGGTTGCAATCATGGGTTTTAGCAGGTGAAGTGGGATGACAAAAGCCAGATGTTCCCCTTGGCCACTTGATAGAGGTTTTTGAAGAGAATGGAAGGAGATTTTTAACAAGGACATCAAAGCTACAATCAGAGTGGCTGCAGGCAGTCAAATGGCATAGATTGTCAGAGGTAGAATATGACAGAAAAATGCCAAATAAGCTGCAAAGTAATGTGTAAAAAACAGTAGTGCAACCAGTGCCACTGATAATGCTATTCATGCATACGGATGCTGATTAGTATATCTTTGTCCACAGAAATCTTCCAAAGAGTCAACTCAGTTATTGAGAAATGTCTGATGCAATATTAAACATTATAGATGACAGACTCCTTTCAGATGATACATAAATGGAACATTGCCACAGACTGACGTATTGTTGGAGAGGCTTTTATTTAATATGATAAAAAAGCTTGAATACAAAGCAACTAGCTTTTGGAGTCAAATTTAGATCTGAAGGTTTTGTTCACAACAGAGTAGACTGCAATGGATATAAATATTAACATATCACAGCTCACATTGCCTCAGTAGCAAACTTAAAGCCAGCTACTGTTAGACAAAAAGGCTGTCAGGTTGAAACTACAGGTAGAAAACCTCACTCTTGGCTTCCATTTGAATAAGAAAAAAAGCAGGGGAACTTGGTATGACAGCACCAACTAATTAAACTATACTGACTCTTAGTCATATTTAATAATAATAATAATAATAATAATAATAATAATAATAATAATAATAATAATAATAATAACAACAACAACAATACTACTGTTACTACTAGTATTAATAATAGTAATAATAATAATAATTATTATTGTTGTTGTATTTATTTGCTAACAGGCTGGATGGTTGGATTGGCACTTGTGTCATTTTCATCTAGTATCTGGGTGCACAGTACAGTTGTAGAATTGCATATAATATTAACAGCAGAGTGATTACAAATGTACTGACTTCTAGACAATCATAGTCAGGAAACTATTTTAATAACCATCTGAATAAAAGCAAAGTTAGATTGCAATCTGATGCTGGTATAGTCCCAGAGGTCAGTAGTTTTACTAAGGAATTGTCACCTGTGGTTTACTATGCCTCCCTAGAAAAAGGATTTAGACTTGATTGTCATGGAGGTAGTGAACAAAGGTTGAATAAAGAGCATCTATGTCAAAGGCATACTCCACTTTAGGAATAAATGCATTTTTAGCCATGGCATTTCTTGTATCAGCTGTGAGGTGATGTTAGATGGAGTATTTCACTTTAAGTTGGTTGCTTACCTTTTGTTTACAATAATGTTTTCTGCATGGATAAGAGTGGGGTCTACTGTGAGGCCTAATTATTTGTATTGTTCAAGAGAGGCAAAGGGAATATTTTTGGCTGTGGTAATATTAAAGAAGTTAGAAGGAGATAGTTTTTGCTGTGTGCTGAGTACCATACGTTCACTGATAGCTAGTATTTCAAATTATTCAAATTAGTATTTCAAATTATTAGAGTCTTTTTGCAAATATTTTTTATAAAGAAGAGGAGGAAAGCCCTGCACCATAGAGGATAATGTTGTCTACATAAAGAGTGATACTGGAGGAAGGAAAAGCAGTACTAATTGGTTTCCTGTATCACTTTTACGTTCGTAGAGGAAACATCTGTTGATTTGTTTCTTAGTCCCTAGGAAAAAAAAAAGAATATGTTGGAAAAAGATCATTTTCCAGGCTGGCAATAGTAACATAACTAGGGTAGGGCCAGGCAGGTGGCTCCCCTGTGTTTATGCTCTTAGGGGTATAATCAGGACCTCAGAAGACCTGCCAATTAGGGACAAAATGCTCAACACCGGAAGTATACCCCTCACTAGTGAGATCAGACCACAGACTAATAATCCTAGATATTCATATCCCACCTCCACCCCCAGCACAGAAGTCCACAGTGAGAAACTTCTCAAAAGCCGACTTTACACTCCTTAAGGCTGAAATGGTATCCTTCAAGCCCCCTGGGCCAGTAGAAACCACATCCCATACTGCTGAATCCTTCACAAATGCTTTCTACAGACATCTTCAAGAATGCATGGATCATGCAATCCCAAATAAAACCAAGACCCTTTCCACCAAAGGCAGGCGTCCTATCTGGTGGACCCCAGCCATAAACAAACTTTATAACAAGAGAAGGAAGCTACTGCAAGACAGAGCAAAATCCCATAAAGGGAAGGCATCTCTGATCAGCACTAGCAAAAAACTATGTTCGCTCATAAAATTATCAAAGGCCAACTTTGAGAGAAAAATCGCTAAGGACACTAAAGATAACCACAAGGCCTTCTTCAGTTGTGTTAGAAACCTGGACAGAAACCCTCAGATATGCTCAGAGTTAGTTCATAATGGCAGAAAATACACTGAACCCACAGATATTGCCAACATACTGGCAGACAGGTTCAGTGCAAATTTCTCCCCTCCCTCTCCCCCAAAAGATGAAATAATTATCTCATCTGAATGCAACCTCTCTGACATCTCAGATGTCCAGGTGAGAGCTGCTCTCAGCAAAGCTAAAAATACAGCATCCATGGGACCAGATGGTGTCTTGGGTTGCGTGCTACGTGAACTCCTAGAGGAGCTCAACCCACACATAAGAATGCTGTTTAATCTTAGCCTTGCTACAGGATATGTCCCTGAACACTGGCGTGCAGCAACAGTGGTCACACTCCACAAAGGTGGCACCTCTACGCACCCTGGAAACTACCGTCCCATAAGTTTGACCAGCCTGGTCTGCAAAGCTATGGAAAGGATCATAATGGAACTCATAAACAAAGACATCGGGGACCTACGGACAATTGACCCTACCCAGTTCGGCTTTGTAAAAGGCAGATCCTGCCTTCTAAACCTGGTGGACTTTTTTGAAACAGTCACTAGAGCCATCGATGAAGGCAAAGCAGTTCATACAGCCTACCTGGATTTGGCAAAAGCCTTCGACACAATACCCCACTCAGGCATCATAGACAAGCTCAACAGCTTAAATGTAAACCCGTTTGTCACAAGATGGGTTGCAAACTGGCTAAAGGACAGAACCCACAAAGTCAGAATAGCTGGAGCTATGTCAGACTCTAAGCCAGTCACAAGTGGAGTCCCACAGGGCTCTGTCTTGGGACCCCTCTTGTTCGGCATTTATTTCTCAGACGTGCAGGCAAACATAGGGGGGTCGTGGCTGACAAAGTTCGCAGATGACTGCAAACTAGGCGCCATAGTCGATACACCAGCTGACACATGCATCCTTTAGAAGGACCACACAGAAACAGACGACTGGTGCCAGAGTCATAGCCTTAAACTAAATGCCAAAAAATGTATAGTCATCCCCTTTGGAAAAAACAAGGTACCCACAAATTACCACATAGGTGGTAATCAATTAAGTACAGAAAAAGTAATCAGAGACCTGGGGACCCAACTTGACAGTGACCTCTCATTTGACACCCACGTCGCCAAAGTGGTTAGAAAGACCTTCTACCTTGCCCACCTTATCATGAAGGGATTCATATCCAGATCAAAGGATGTCATTGTACCCTTATATTCCTCCCTTATCAGGCATATGATTGAGTACAATGCCCCATTTGGTATGTACCTCACCCGGCATCTACAGCAGCTGGAGAAACCCCAAAAGTACCTTACCAAGAGGATCAAGGGTCTCCAACATATGTCATATGCTGTCAGACTAAAAAAGCTCCAGCTCTATTCAGTAGCATACCGCCTGCTCAGAGGTGATCTGTGCCTGACGTACAAGGCCATGTCCTATTCAGACTTAATGGACATGCTCCACCTCAAAAAATCCAAATCCATCAGTGCCACGAGAGCTAAATATCTAAACCTCAGCACAAATATGAATAGGACATGCTGGAGGGACAGATTCATAACCCAGAGGCTTCCCGCTCTCTGGAACAGGATCCCAGTCCATGTTAGGCAGAGCCCCTTACTGACTCTCTTCAAGAGAAATCTTGACGAATGGATGGGTGATCATAGGTTTACCCCGGGGGTCATCTCTGTGTCATTACTAGACAGAGGCACAGTAAAATAAATTTAATTTGTACACTTTTGTATCATTACATGGGCTGGTGAAAGCCACATACACTTTGGCTAGGCTTATAAATGCCCTAGGGCAGATAGCCTAGGACTATGCTATGAAACTATGAAACTATGAAACATGTTTATTAGGTATCTTCATTCATTTAAGCAACTGTGGTTGATACAGTGACTACCTAAATTAATTTGTGTACTTGTTTAGATGTCAGTAACTATAGGTTAGTTTTGTACCAGTCTGTGAACTGCACAAAATGCCATTTGAGCTACTTATGCTTCTGGTTCTCAACCTTTTATCTCTAGAATCAGGGACAGAGACAAAAAGTAGTCACTTACAAAGGTTCCAGATCAAGGACTGCCTATATATATATTAGAATTACTAATTTTAGAAGACAATGTAGTAAGAGGACTTTAATTAATACATATTTTCTGAAGTTAAAAAAGTTTGTGACTTTAATGACTCTCATTATTTGTCAATACAAACCATCATATATTCTACAAAATAAATAAATAAAAACAAAGCCAATAAATAAAAATAAAAATAAAATCAAAAGCATAGTGCAGATGAAAATTCGGATCTAGAATCAGAGATGTGCTTGTAAATCTAGTAATTATAAGAAGGTATGCATGTTGGTGAAAAAAAAACAATATGTAGGGAACACATGAGAATACCTTTAAATAACAACTACATGTATTCAAGGTGGAACTGGTGACACATATTTATGCATTTTTAAAAAAAAATAACAGCTATAAGCAGCTGAAATATGTTTTGGTAACAAAAAAAATGAATGAATGGGGAATTCCAAGACTGTATGTCTTTTATGAGCTAATAGTCTCGACTTTAGCTCTGTGTTATGTGTCATCATAAAGGCCTAATAAGAATTTTATGACATCTGTGTTCTGAATTTTGACTTCCATTTCCTTAATGTAGAATTTTTGTCTCCTTTAATATGGGGCAGGATTCATGAAGCCTCCGTGTAAGAGTTATAACTCATACACGGAGGCTGCAGTTAAACGGAGTGATGTCAGCATGCTCTGCATATTCATGAGAGCATGCTGAATCATACCTAAGGCTAACACGGTCCATGTAAGACAGTAGGGGGCATGTCCGTAGGCCAAGCCCTGTAAGCGGACACGCCCCCAGAAGAGTAAAAGTACCCAAAGTAAACACCCACGACAGAGTCCATGGAAATGTGAATAAACACAACACAACACATGCCCCCACAGACTACGAACATAAAATGTACAAATGAACATCTCATATTTTTTTTTTAAATTGTAAAGATGTTTAACCGTGAGTACGCTTGTTTATGCTGGCATGCCGTAGAGCAGCCACAGTTAGCAGTC
>NC_056732.1:744197493-744234993 GCF_019279795.1 Protopterus annectens
TGGTCCAGGGTTTGGGGAGCCTCTGGATTATGTATCTGTCCCTCCAGCACATCCTATTTCATTATTTGTTGAGGTTGACATCTCTCACTCTCACAGCTCCGATGGCTTTGAGTTTTCTGGGGTGGAGCATGTCCATTACTCCTGTGTAGGGCATGGCCTTGTACAACAGGCATGCAATGCCTCTGTGTAGGCAGTATGTGACTGCATTCAGCTGGGGTGTCTACAGCCAGGCAGCATATGACATATATTTGAGACCCTTTATCCTCTTGGTGAGGTACCTTTGAGGTCTTTCTAACTGCTGCAGGTGTCAGGTAAGGTACATCCCATATGAGGCATTGTACTAGATTATGGGTGTGATAAGAGAACAGTATAGGAGCACAATGACATCTGTTGACATAGATGTGAATCCTTTCATGATACGGTGTCCAATGTAGACAGTCTTCCTAGCCACATTGGCAATGTGAGTGTCACATAACAGGTTACTGTCCACTTGTGTCCCTAGGTCCCTGATTACTCCTTCCATACATAATGGCTTACCACCTATGTGGTAATTTGTGGTACCTTGTTTGGTATTTGGTGGGACATTCATACTGTCCAGTGTCTTCAGGACGGCTGGGTGGGGTTCCTGTGTGTGAGAGTGTGGTCTGTAGCATGCTGCAGACTGTACAGCAGTCTTGCCTACAGTTAGTTGCACATGGATGGACTCCAATGCCTTGTGCATTGTCAGTTACCTGGACGTATGGGTGTCTGTGCTGAATATGGATACTCACCCTCCTTTTATGTTTTGTTCCAGGTTTTGGGGCCATGACGCATGATATGTGGTATAACCTGGTAGTGCTGGTGTGCTGTCTGGAGGCTTGCAACAGGTTTCTGTCACTGCACAGACATCAATGTTCTCCATACTGGGGATGGCCTTGGGAGCCTGCATATTGGGGTTTACACATTTGGCATTGGTCAGCATTACCCTTATGTTTCTTTCCACTTATGTTTTCTTGGGTGGTGGGTTAGTCTGTTCACCCTTGCCTATGAAAGGCTCTATGGAGGTGGCAAAAGCCTTATCCAATATCCAGACGCCCAGGGGTAACAGGTGCAAGCCATCCCAGGAACAGCTGCGTGGCTTGTCAAGCATGACATCCCAAGCAGACAGACATTGGATCCCCTTGGAATGACACCAGTAAGTGTGCCACTTGCTATAACTGATCATTCCGTGTTTGTACTGTGGCATCATTCTTGGTAAGGGTAGGATGCTGCAAATGGTGAGTGTCATACCGGCCTGGACTACATAATCAGAGAGCTCATCTATGTCTCTTTTCATGTAGTCTAGGGAGGTACATCTCAGGTCATTCACACCAGCATGGACTATGACTGCATCATATTTCTACTTGCTTTGGGGTGACCTGCATACTTGTGTTATGTGGCGTATTGTGGCAGCCTACAGGCAGCTTGCTGTACCCTTTCCCTTGTTCAGTCTGGTGTGTGGGATAGCAGTGTGTCTCGCTATGGAGTCACCTATTACAACTGTATCAGGCATGTTGTTTCTCATTCTGGCCTGTGACTGTTTGGCACACCAGCTTTGTGTACTATGTGTTGCATGTGCTATGTTTGGAAGTTGTTTGATTGGGTGTCTGCTTTAGAGGCCTCTGTTGGTGTGCTGTGTTTGTAATTTCTGCTTCCGGAAATGTTTTTATGTGTTTATGTCTTTGGTTTGCAGTTGTCATAGGTCTATGTGGGACTGTGTTTGTGGTGTGTGTGGTTACCTTCTCCTCCTGACTAGTTTTGGGAGTACTGAGTTGAGGGAGCTCAGCCTCCAGTTTGGATAGATGGTTGCATCTCTCACATATATTTGTATTTCTTGAGGGGAGTTGGGGGTTGTCTGTGTACTTGGGGCAGGTGTAACATTGCCTCAAGATTCACAGATTCAACTTGTTGTGGCTGGCCTTAGTGGATTGTATATGTGGACATATTTCATAGTTTCATAGTTTCATAGTATAGTACTAGGCTATCTGCCCTGGGGCATTTGTAAGCCTAGCCATAGTGATGTGGCTTTTGCCACACCATGAAATGGTACAAAAATGTACAGAATAAATCTAGAATACTGTGCCTCTGTCTAGTAATTGACACAATGAAGGTCCCCTTATATAATAGAATTAGTTTACTGTGCCCCTGTCTAGCAGTGACACAGATGTGACCCCTGGGATAAACTTACGATCTCCCATCCACTCATAAAGATTTCTTTTGAAGAGAGTCAGTGAGGGGCTCTGCCTAATACGAACTGGGATCCTGTTCCAAAGCATGGGAAGCCCCTGGGTTATGAATATATCCCTCCAGCATGTCCTATTCATACTTGTGCCGAGGTTTAAGTCTTTAGCTCTCGTGGTCCTGATGGATTTTTTGAGGTGGAGCATGTCCATCAGATCCTGATTGGATATGGCCTTGCACGTCAGGCAGAGATCACCTCTGAGCAGGCGGTATGCTGCTGAATAGAGCTGAAGTTTCTTTAGTCTGACAGAATAAGACATATGTTGGAGACCCTTGATCGTTTTGGTGAGGTACTTTTGTGGTCTCTCCAGCTGTTGCAAATGCCGGGTGAGGTACATACCAAATGGGGCATTGTACTCAATCATGGGTCTGATGATGGAGGAATAAAGGGGTACAATGACATCCTTGGTTCTTGATGTGAATCCCTTCATGATGAGGTGTGCAAGGTAGAATGTTTTTCTAACCACTTTGGCAACGTGGGTGTCAAATGAGAGATCGCTGTCTACTTGGGTCCCTAGGTCTCTGATTACTTTTTCTGTACTCAGTGGGTTGCTGTCTATGTGATAATTTGTGGGTACTTTGTTTTTTCCAAAAGGGATGACTATACATTTTTTGGCATTTAGTTTAAGGCCGTGACTACGGCACCAGTTGTCTGTTTCAGTGAGGCCTTTTTGTAGGATGTGTGTGTCTGCTGGTGTATCGACTATGGCGCCTAGTTTGCAGTCATCTGCAAACATTGTCAGCCACAGCCCTCCCATGTTTGCTTTAACATCTGAGAAATAAATGCCGAACAAGAGGGGTCCCAGGACAGATCCCTGTGGGACACCACTTGTGACTGGCTTTGAGTCTGACATTGCTCCAGCGATTTAACTTTATGGGTTCTGTCCTTTAGACAGTTTGCAACCCATCTAATGACATAAGGGTTTACTTTTAAGCTGTTTAGCTTATCTATGATGCCTGAGTGGGGTATTGTGTCGAAGGCCTTAGCCAAGTCCAGGTATGCTGTATGGACTGCTTTGCCCTCATCAATGGCTCTAGTGACTGTTTCAAAAAAGTCAACCAGGTTTAAAAGACAGGATCTGCCCTTTACAAAGCTGAACTGGGTGGGGTCAAGTGTCTGTAGGTCCCCTATGTCTCTGTTTATGAGTTTCATAATGATTCTTTCCATAGCTTTGCAGACCAGGCTAGTTGCTTATGGGGCGGTAGTTTCAGGGTCTGTAGAGGCACCCCCTTGTGGAGTGGGACCACTGTTGCTGTACGCCAGTGTTCAGGTACATATCCCGGTAAGGCTAAGGTTAAATAGCATTTTATGTGTGGATTTAGCTCCTCTTGAGTTCACGTAACACGCACCGGGATACCGTCAGGACCCATTGATGCTGTGTTTTTTGCTTTGTTTAGGGCGGTTCTCACTTGGACATCTGAGATGACAGGGAGATTACATTCAGCTGGGATAAGTATTTCTTCTTTTGGGGGTGAAGGAGGGGAGAAATTTGCACTGAACCTGTCAGCCAGAATGTTAGCAATATCTGTGGGTTCAGTTTATTTTTTGTTGTTGTGAACCAACTCTGAGCATATCTGAGGGTTTCCACCCAGGTTTCTAACATAGCTGAAGAAGGCTTTGTGGTTATCTTTAGTGCCCTTAGCGATTTTTCTCTCAAAGTTTGCCTTGGATGTTTTTATGAGAGAACGTAGTTTTCTGCTAATGTTGATCAGAGATGTCTTCCCTTCATGGGATTTCGCTCTGACGTGCAGTAGCTTCCTTCTTTTGTTATACAATTTGTTTATGGCTGAGGTCCACCAGACAGGACGCTTACATTTGGTGGAGAGGGACTTGGATTTGTTTGGGATTGCATGATCAATGCATTCTTGGAGATGTCCATAGAAAGCATTAGTGAAGGATTCGGCATTGTGGGATGTGGTATCCACTGGCACAGTGGGCTTAAAATATACCATCTCAGTCTTAAGAAGAGTGAAGTCTGCTTTTGAGAAGTTTTTCACTGTGGTCTTTTGTGCTGGGGGTGGAGGTGGGATATGTATATCCAGGGTGATTAGTTTGTGGTCAGATCTCACTAGTGAGGGGTATACTTCCGGTGTGGAGCATTTTGTCCCCATGTTTGTGATGATCAGGTCTAATATATTATCTCCCCTAGTGGGAGAGGTGACTAGTTGTTCCAGTGCATTTGAATTTATGAACTCCAGGAACCTTTGGGCTAGGGTATTAGGGCTAGAATAATGTACCCAATCTATGTTTGGGTAGTTGAAATCTCCCAGTATGATGGTATTTTGTGATACATTCATATCCTCCAATGTCTTCAGGAAGGCTGAGTGGGGTTCTTGAGATTGGGAGGGTGGTCTGTAACATGCTACCAGTTGTATAGCAGCCTTGCCTATGGTTAGTTGCACCTGTATGGTCTCTGATGCTTCATGTGTTGCTACTAACCTGGAGGTGTGGGTGTCCTTTATGAATATGGACACTCCCCTCCTTTGTGGTTCGCCGGGTTTGGGGCGAAAAGCATGATACGAGGTATAGCCTGGTAGCGCTGGGGTGCTCTCAGGAGCCTTGAACCAGGTTTCAGTTACTGCACAGACGTCGATGTTCTCCATGCTGAGGAGTGCATCAAGTGCCTGCATCTTGAGATTTAGACTTCTGGCATTGAGCAGCATTACCCTTAGTTTTTTTCCATTTTTGTTTTCTAAGGAGGTGGGTTTGTCTTTTGAGCCTTGCCTAAAAAGGCACTATGGGGTGGCAAGAGCCTTAGCCAATATCCGAAGCCCAGTGGTGACAGGTGTAAGCGCAGCGTGGCTTGTCCAACATATCATCCCAGGCAGACAGACATTGGATCCCCTTAGAATGACACCAGTACTTGAGCCAATTGTTAAAACTGATCATCTTGTATTTGTATTGTGGTATCATTCTTGGTGAGGGCAAGATGCTGCTCAGGGTCAGGGTCATACCAGCCTGGGCTACATAATCGGAGAGCTCCTCTATGTCTCTTTTCATGTAGTCCAGGGAGGTACGTCTCAGGTCATTCACACCAGCATGGACAATGACGGAGTCATATTTGTACTTGCTTTGGAGTGACCTGAGTGCGTGTGTTATGTGGCGGATCCCAGCTCCCGATAGAAAGCTCACAGTCACCTTCTCCTTATTCAGCCTGGTCAGTGGGACATCAGTGTGTCTGACTATGGAGACACCTATTACTAGTGTATCAGGCAAGGTGTTTGGCCTTAAGGGCTGCGATTGGTCGACACATTGATTTATTGAAGTATGTGTTGCATGTGTTTTGTTTTGAGGTGATGGATTTTTGGATGTCTGCTTTGGGAGCCTCTGTTGTTTTGGTAAGTTTTTTATTAGAGCCTCCAAGTATGTCTTTGTGTTTTTATGTGTTTGGTTTGCAGTTGTGGTAGGTCTATGTGGGACTGGGATTGTTGTGTGTGTGGTTTCCATCTCCTCCTGTCTGGTCATGCCAGCCCTGAGTTGAAAGAGTTCAGCCTCCAGTTTGGCTATATAGTTGCATCTCTCACATTATTTGTGTTTGTTGGGAGGAGGAGAGGCTTGTCTGTGTACATGAGACAATTGTAGCATTGTCTCAAAATACCCAGACTGACCAGCTGAACTGGAGACGATGCCAGTAATCTACCACTCGACAGGCTAGAACAGTATAAGGGAATGGTATTCATGTATTCCAGCATAGGCCAGGTGCAGTTCCTGGTGTTGGGACGGTAGTCTGTAGCAGGCTATAAACTGGGGGGCAGTTTTAGCCACTGTTAATTGACCATGGCTAGTCCATGCTGCTTCTTGTTGTGGTACCAACATGGTGGTGTGGTTATCCTTGACAATTATTGCTAGTCACCCTCCTTTTGTAGCTTGTTCCATGTTTTGAGGCTGTACAGCACAGTATGAGGTGTAACCTGGTAGTGTTAGGGTGCTGTTGTGAGCCTTGACCCAGTTTTCTGTTACAGCACAGATATCAACATTCTCCATACTGGGTGAGTGTAAACTGCATGCATCTTGCTGTTTCGACTTATTCCCTTAACTTATTCTTATCCCTTCTGATACCTATGGAGGTAGGTTTGTATTTTGAGCCTTACCTATTCAGGGCATGCTGTGGGTAACAACAGCCTTTGCCAGTATCCATATGGCCTGCACTGATAGGTGCACGCCAGTCCTAGCAGATGGAGCATCATGTCATGCTCAGCATGTCATCCCAGGCTGGCACACACTGGATCCCCTTTGACTAACTGCGATACTTCAGTCAATTATTGCATTTGATCATCTCATTGTCATATTGTAGCATGATGCTTGGTGAGGGTAAGATGCTAGTCAGGATCCTCAGGTGTGCATATAGTACATGGTGTTACATTACTTAACACATGGCATTCATGCCTCAGGTGGTGCTGCAGGGCTGCCTCTGTCGGATGCGCATATTACACTTCCATGTACATGTTTGTGAGCAGGTCATGTCATTTTAGGCATCCATGTTATTATTTGAGTGAGTCAGAGGGGGTATCTTTCCCAGGGTTCCTACTGAGCCAGTGTATCTGCTATGCGTTGCCTCTTTGCCAAGGCCAGGGCATACTGGGCATGCCTCCTTCTGCCTACTGGGGCAGGCTCCGGTTGTTCCTCCTCCGAGTCACGCTCTGCCTGTGATGGCCTTGGCAATGGTGGGGGGCTGTTTGGCCCAGCGCTATGCTGGTCCTGCTGCAGCTGTTTTCGCAAGATCATATTATGTAGCATAGCACATACCATGACAATTTGGGTACATGTAGTTGGTGTGTACTGCAAGGCTCCACCAGATGTGTCCAGACACTGGAACCATGACTAGAGCAGCCCAAACACACGCTCTATTACATTACGTGTTTGTGCATGTGCCTCATTATGGCGTTCCTGTTCAGGTGTGTGTGCGTTTCTGATGGGTGTCATCAGCCACGGCTCCAGTGCATAACCTGCATCCCCCACTAGGTGTCTGTGTGGGATGTCCCCTTTGGCAAATGTCTGGTACAGCTGCGTCAAATGCCAGATGTGGGAATCGTGGTAACTCCCAGGGCAGCCAGCACACACATTCATTATTATGCCTTGGGCATCACACACAACCTGGCAGTTAATGGAGGGGAAGCCCTTGCGGTTAATGTAGGCCCTACCCTGCTCACCGGCTGGTGCTTTGATGCGTATGTGCGTGCAGTCTATTGCACCCACTACCTCAGGGTATTCCGCTATTTGCTAGAAGAGATGCATATTGCTGGCCAATACCTCATGGGCATTGGGGAAATATATATAATCACCGACATGTGCTGACATGGCATCCAGGAACTGGTGCAATACCCTGGAGGCTGATGCCTGTGATATCCCCATCATATCACCAGTTGGTCTCTGGAAGGTACCTGTTGCTAGTATTCTTAGGCCAACACATACCTTGGTTTCCACTGGGATGGGTACCCCTCTGTTGTTTCTGTGTGTGATGCGTGGCCTGCACAGCTCCACTATTTGCTGCAGGAGGTCTCTGTCCACTCTATAGTACTCTACTATCTCCAGCTCATGTAACATGTGGTAGGTGACCCTGGGCCTGTACACTCTTCTCCGTCTCCTCACTGTGGGTTGTCTGGCACCATCTGCATTGTCACCACCCTCAGTAAATCGCCTATGTCTCATTATGACAGCTATGGCAGCCCCTAACATTTCTGCTCTGAGTGAAGCTTTTTCAGTTTTCACTTCTAATAGCTTACTCCTGTCTTGCAATGTCTCTTGAGAGAAACATCTTGCACTGCTGTTTGCAGATATTTAAGTGTTGGGCTGAGCTACTATTCTGCCTGTGTAATTGCCTGCTTCTAATTGTTTTCACCTGCTAGCTCCAGCAGTATTCCCTGGTAGCTTCCTACTAATTATGTTGCTTCCTTTTTCCTTTCTGTTTCCTCAGGGGGGAGCAGCGTGTATACCAGCAGAAACACGCTCACAGTGGCTTACATGCGCGCACACATGCTTACACGGTTCAGAATCTGCTTATTCGGATTAAAACGTGCGCACACCCACGCAAACAGCGTTAAACATCTCCCAACATGCTCCCACATGCTCAGTCTGCCTTACACACGCTCACACTGTCTTACTCGCGCTTCATGGCGCGCACACATGCGCATGCACGCCCAGCAAGAAACTTTGGTGTAGGCAACAGTGTACACCTTCCATTTCTTGACTTTCCCATGCTTATGTTGTGGCACTCCTCTTTCCATGATATGTGTCTGACATCTGTCATGTAACTCTGACCTCCAATGAACTGCATTTCTTTCTGCCATTCCCCCCTGTGATGTCACCTATTTCCTACTCTGTTCCTCCCCCTTCTGTAACTCTTACACTACTCAGAATGTGCTCATTTGCTATGTGACAGTGGAATTCAGTATCCTAACACTCATTTGCATCAGATTGCCTACTAATGCTTAGTTACATCTCTTAGACTCAGCTTCCCCCTTAGCAACCACTACACGGTGGCCATGTTGTTTTTGGTCTGCTGGTCCCTGCATTGAAAATCCATGTATTGCATAAAACCCACATTTGTGGGTTTATAACCTTCATTTTATGTATTATACAGCGCAGCCGCTTATGCTGCTGCGCTGGGTTTAAACATCGGGGATCGCGAAATATATATATTTTTATTACTTTTGCATCAGGTTACCTTGCCAATGGCCACATATTTGGCCATTGGCATGCTGCCTGACACATATGCACCCTTTATTTGGAGCTGACATGGCTCCGTTGCGTTTTTTGCCGAAACGTACTCAGTTGTCAACTGAGTACATTTCTGCAGCTAAAACGGCTCTTACACAGGCTGTTTTGGGCTTCCTGGATCGCTAATCATCCTCATTTGCATGCTATTCGGCTGCAAGTGAGGTGATTAGCTTATCCACGCCCACTCCATGTAAGAGACGTTTTAGCTGGTCTCTTACACGGACTTTGGGCTGTTCCTGAATCGCGAAGGCTGCATGGAGTCTTACACTACTCTTAGACTCCGTGCAAGCCTTCATGAATCCTGCCCATGTGTGTGTGCTTATGTTATACATATTTATATATATATATATATATATATATATATATATATATATATATAGATATATATATATATATATATATATATATATATATATATATCATACCTCTCAACCTGGAAACATCAAAAATCTGGACAAGGCCCATGAAAAATAGGTACAAATCTGTACACTGATTAACATCTAATTTGCATACATAATTACATAACCCCACCCACTCCAATGGAATGGTGGGATACCAACTTTCAAACGCAAACCGAAGAACAGACAACCAAGATATGGCACCAGAGTCCCCCTGCAGCCATTCCAATGTCCCATTACCTGGCTATTTCGCCCCATTTGCCATAAACACTAATGTATGCATATTGCTTTACTTCAACGATTATTTGGATTTTATTTTTACATTTTATAACACAATGCACAAACACTAAGATATCTGCCAAACAAAGCAATACTGTCTCACAATGCAAATAGACTTGGCATTAAAATTTCTCTGCCCTTGAAACTCATTAACATCATTTAAACCCACACCACATCCAAAGAATATGCATCTGGCCAGTGGTGGATAAAGATTACCTTTGGACTGTTTTCAAATCATAGGCCCCTTCCTTGCACACAAAACAAGAAACATACATGGGTTCTTTGATACACCTTCCTGACTTTATTACATCAAATTTCTTGTATAATACAGCACACTTGCTAGACTTAAGTTAGAGCACATTTTAAACTTATTGTTTGAACATATTTCCAGTAAGCAATGAAAAAAAAATGCATGAACCAATAATGACAAAACTGCCCACTTCAGAACATTTCCATCATAAAAGTCTACTTACACATACACACAATATAAATTTATATAAATATTTATATATATTTATTTTATATATAGACAAAAGGCCAAAAATCAGGGATGCATTTTAAACATTGCTTGTATAATTTTGGAAATAAAAGAATAAAATGCTGTGTTACCACCATGAGTTTCACTGCCGAGTCTTGAACCCAGCCAGGACCCTATGCACTACAGTCAGAGGATAGAACAACATACCATTTTACCAAATCAGCAGTTTTCTGAAACTGAAACGTAAATGGCTATAATTTACTGAATTCAGTTCTCACGTCTCACTACAGCTCTCAACGTCTTAGCACAAAAAACCTGGACAAAGCCAATAATGGGGGAATACTGATCTTATAAACTTAGAAAATTGCTAGAATAAGAGGTTGTGTGTTACCATTGATTTTCTGAAGAATACAAAGTCTGAAATTCAAATGTCTATCATTATTTAGTGAATTCAAGCCTTCAGTCTCTCTCTCACACACACACACACACACACACACACACACACACACACACACACACACACACACACACACACACACACACGTATATGCTTTATCCTTTTGGGATGTATAAAGTAATCAGAGGGTCAAGGGAAACCCCCACCCAGAAAGTGACGTGCATAGCCAAGCTAATTAAATGTGTTTTGGAATGCCACTTAAGCATAAGAACATCATAGCAGCTACTACTTTAATTATTTGTAAGATGCTTCTTTACCAATTAATTCTTCCATGTCACTACAAAAATTTATTACTTGAAGGATTTATAGGGCAGGGTAAAGTCCAACTGAAAAGTTTAATAGTCATTATTTAGTGAATTCAAGCCTTCAGTCTTGCGCACAGACACACTTGAAGTAGCACAGTACCTTAGAAACACTATAAGACCTGAGAGTTCATTGCTAAACTCCATCGCACTCAGCAGCAGGGAAAAATAAATGAATCCACTTGGCCAGACTTGCGCTCGTAAGTAAAATCCACTCGGCTAAACTTGCATTCATTTACCAGCTCGCACTCTAGTTGCTAGCAAGCCGGATTTCAAACAACCAGGCAGCCGGGAAAGCCCTAGAACTCAATTCCAACTGGCTGATGTGGCTGACGGTGCTGACGTAATCGCGCACATGATGATGTCAGCTCTGAAAGTGCGGAAAATTGAAATGAACTGAAAGAAATCGGAAATGAAGGGGTGCCATATTCGGGAATCGTGGCACCCAATTATTTGGACCCCAAAACTCGGTAAAAAATGAGTAATTCGGGACGGTTGGGAGGTTTGATATATATATATATATATATATATATATATATATATATATATATATATATATATATATATATATACACACACACACACACACACACACACACACATATATATATATATATATATATATAGATATATATATATAGATATATATATATATATATATATATATATATATATATATATATATATATATATATATATATATATATATATATATATATATATATATCACCCAGAAAAAAAAAACATGTGAACACAGGAGGGCATGTATACATCTATAAATATATATAAAAGTATATATATATATATATCACCCAGAAAAAAAAACATGTGAACACAGGGAGGGCATGTATACATCTATAAATATATATATATATATATATATATATATATATATATATATATATATATATATATGTGTGTGTGTGTGTGTGTGTTTATGTGTGTTTATGTGTGTTTATGTGTGTGTATATATATATATATAGATATATATATATATATATATATATATATATATATATATATATATATATATATATAGACATATGTGTGAATGTATGGGTCTACTTGAAAAGACCAAAAGCCCAGTTAACCGAAGACAAAAAAACAGAGATGACAAACCAAATCTTCATTTAAATGACTCCTCACAAAGGATCATAGGATCATAGGAAGTTACTAGGCTATTGGCCCTGAGGCCCTTATAAGCCTAGCAAAGAATTTAGCCCATGTTTAGCCAAGTCAGCACCCGATTCCCCTGTGCAGCTGGGACAGAGGTGGAATCCCATGGGTGTATTTTCTGTTTCCCATCCAGTTAACCAGGTTGCACTTAAAAAGTGTCAATGTACTTTGCTTGACATGGACTGGGAGTCTATTTCACATATGGGGGGGTCTCTGGGGCACAAATCTGTCCTGCCAACAAGTCCTATTGATGTCACAAACCAGGTTGCGGTCACACGTGTGGGTTACTCAAGTGAAGACTGACTTGTAGATATGCAGCAGTCCCATCAAGGTGGTGTCTGAAATTGCTTTGTATGCCAGACACAGGTCACCTCTGAGGAGTCTATATGAAACTGAGTAGAGAGACAGGGCTTTTAGCCTGTCAGTTTAGGATAGATGTTTAAGGCCCTGGATTCTCTTTGTGAGGAGCATATGTGGTCTCTCCAGCTGCTGCATGTGCTTTGCCAGGTACATGCCGAAGGGGGTGCTGTACTCAATAATGGGCCTTACAAGGAAAGAATACAGGCATATTATGACCTCCTTATCCCTGGATGAGATACCCTTACTTTTGGGGTGGGCCATGTAGAAGGCTTTCATATAACGGAAGCATCATGGGGATCAAAAGTCAGGTTCCTATCAACCTGGCTGCACAAATCCTTCGCGACTGATTGTGCCCTTAGAGTGTTATTATTAATGTGATAATTTGTGGGGACATCACTCTCCCCAAAGGGGATGATGATGCACTTTTTTGCTATTTATCTTGAGGCCATGTTTCTGGCAGCAGTCATCTGTTTGGGTGAGAACCTCTTGGAGGATGTCCACATCACTAGGGAAATGATGACAGCACCCAGCTTGCAATCATCTGAAAAGTTGGCCAGCCATAGCCCATTGGTTTTGACCTGCACCTCAGAAAAGTATATCCCAAATAACAGAGGCCCTAAGACTGATCCCTGGTGTGCGCCGCTTGTTACAGGTTTACTTCTTGAGGTAAATTCCCCTTTTTTAACTAGGTGGGCTCTATCAGTGTGCCCGTTTGCTATCCATCTGGTAATATACAGATTGATGCCTAGTTTAGAACAGTTTATTGATTATGCCTGAGTGGGGAATAGTGTCAAAGTTTTTGGCCAAGTCAAGGTAGGCAGTGTGCACCGTCTTCTTCTCATCCATGGCTTTGGAGACTGTCACAAAGAAGTTGATCAAATTTAACAGACATAACCTCCCCTTGAAGCCAAACTGTGTGGGATTAAGTGTTTGGAGGTTGACAATGTCCTTGTTAATGAGGTCCATCATAATCCATTTGATAGCCTTGCAGAGAAGGCTAATTAGGCTGATGGGTCTATAATTTCCCAGATTGGTGCACTCAGCTGGGACAAAGCTGGTAGTCAGGCTTGGGTTGAATAGGGCACCTAATGGTGCTGCAAGTTTTTGCCTGTGTTCATGTAGGTGCAGGCTGGGATGTTACCAGGTCCCATGGAGGCTGTATTTTTTGCCTCTGAGAGGGCAGTGATGACCTGTTCCCTAGAGATAAGGGAAAGGGGCGGGTACTGGGGATGTCTTGATTTACTGATGGGGGGATAGTGGGCTGAAGTTTTCACTGAATCTGTTAGCCAGCAAGTTGGCTATATCTATGGCATTTGTGTATGTGGTATCCTTAACCTCCAGTTCTGAGCAGAAATGTGTGCTACCATTGAGACTGCCGACAACTGTGAAGAAGGCTTTATGATTGTCACTAGTAGTTGTGGCCAATTTGGACTCAAAGTTTGCTTTGGAGGATTTTACTGGTGCTCTTATTTGCTTGTTCAAGCTAAGGAGAGATTGCTTCCAATTGGGCACCTGCTCTTTCTTGGTCCTGGACAGCAATTTATTCCTTTTATTATAGAATTTATTTATTTATTGCAGATGTCAACCAGACAGGTTTACTCTTCCTTGCGGAGTATGATTTCTTTCTTTTGGGTATTCCTTATTCCATGTAGCTATATAAATGTTCATATAGCACTTTGGTGTAGATTTGGACATTTGTGCCAGTTCCTACAGAGCGGGAGGGGGCTGTGAAGCTGTTCATACCATCCCTCCGGAGGTTGTAATCAGCTTTGGAGAAGTTTTATTTGTTTGACCTCAGCTAGAAGAGGGTCGGGTGAGATGGAAACTTTGAAAGTGACCACTTTATGGTCAGATCTTACCAGGGAGGATGATAATGTATGGATGCTGCAGTGGTTACTCACGCTGGTCAATACCAAGCTCAAGATATAATCACCTCTTGTGGGGGTATTGATAACCATCATACCTCTCAACCTCTTAGAGGAAGAAATCTGGAAAAGCCATAAACAGAAGTGGGACAAAGGCCCAAAAATAGGGACAATTTTTAAATATTGCTGTTACAAAATTAGAAAGTTGATAGAATAACAGATTTTGCATTAGCGTGAATTTTCTGAAGGATATGAAGTCTGAAACTCAAATGTCTGTCATTATTTTCTAACTTCAGTCTTTAATGATTTACCGCAAATTTGATCGAAAACCACAATTTTATGAAAAACGGACCAGAAATATGAGGCCAAAATCTGGACATTCAGCAAACATCTGTACATTTGAGAGGTATGTAATAACTGACAATTTACCCTGAGAAATGAAGTGGATGGCCAACAAGCAAGAAACAATAGGAAAGCACTCCAAACCCACACAACTGGAGGGCTTCACTCTTCACAGCCCCCTAACTAATTATACCAACTCTGAGATTGCACTATAGTGTGGAAAAGGACAAACTTCCAAATGTTGGCCAACAACTTCATTTCCCATGGGTAAATTGTCGGTTATGTGAGGAGTCATTTAAATGAAGAGTCAGTGTTGTCATCTTGGTCTTTTCTTCTTTGGGTAAGTGGGCTTTGGGTCTTTTCAAGTAGATCCATATATTTATATATATATATATATATATATATATATATATATATATATATATATATATTTATAAAAAGCCACACACACACACACACACACACACACACACACACACATACATCCATATATATGGAGCCCCCCCCCCACACACACACACACACAAATATATATATATATATATATATATATATATATATATATATATATATATATATACACACATATATCTATATAGGTCTACTTTACATGGTCTACTCTTCAGAAAGTAGACTTTCATATGGCCGAGACCATATGATCGACTTTCGAAAAGCCGACCATGTAAAATAAACACATAACACACACCAAACACTTACCTTTCAACTGTTTATAGCATCCCCCCACACCCCCCCCCGTAACTTAAATATACCAACTCCGAGATCGCACTACTGTGAGGAAGAGGAAATGTTTCCATTCTGCACTGTACGGAGATAGCGGTTCCCCATGGTCAGCTTTTCTAAAGTCGATTATATGGTCCCGGACATATGAAAGTCGACTTTCTGAAAAGTCGACCATGTGAAAGGGACCCATATATCTATATAGAGATATATATATATATATATATATATATATATATATATATATATATATATATATATATATATATATATATATATCTATATATATATATATATCTATGTATATATATATATATATATATATATATATATATATATATTTATTTTTTTTTTTTGCATTAGGTTATTTGAGGAGTGCTTAGTTATTGCTTTGATGCTGTATAACAAGTTGATCAGTGTCCATTCTTCTTTTTTCACAGATGACATGAAGGAAATAAAAAGATGGAATTAGAGTAACAAAGTTTTCAGATCAAAGGGCTGTATGCGCAACACAAGAGAGAGAGAAAATATAATAAAAGAAGAAAAAGGGATAAAAAGAATGACAGGAAAAATTACAGGAATGGAAAAAGAAAGATGGCAACTGCAGGCAGATCATATGACAATAAAGCAGTTTTATGTCAGTTTCACAGTGTGGTGGATGGTTTATACAGAAAAAGTTTAAAAATGTATAATAAAAATGAGAGTGAGAGCATGCAATGGGAGATGAAAATGATGATATATAATATGCAAATGGAAATTTGTGAAAGAATAGTATGGCAAAGGGCCGGGGGATGTCTCGAAGAAAAAAATAATGTATAATAATATAATAATGAAAAAAATAAGACTGTTATTTAGACAAAATTATTACTTGAAAGAAACAATGGAAGGAAAGAAGTTTCCCCATTTGGGGGTAACTATTGAGATGTAATGAGAGAAAAATTAAGGTAATGAAGCATGAAAAAGGACAGTTAAAATATAAACAAAAAGAAATTGTGGATATAGTTGAAAGGTGTTTAAAGAATATAGATGAGGAAAAGAATGTGACAGGTTATGTGTGGAAAGTCAAGAAGACGAAAAGGGAGGCTGTGGAAGAAAAGGAAACAAAAAGAATCAAGAGGAAAGAGTTAGAGGATGCTATAAAGAAAGGTAAAAAGAATCCGCACCAGGTCCAGATGGAGTAGGGAATAGTTTTATTCAAGAAATGTCGGGCGATGAAAAGGATGTTTTTTGGAAATAATGGATGAGGCAAATAAAAAGAAGAGATTTGTAAAGGTGTTATGTTAAGAGCAAAAGTCTGTTAGACTTAAATGTTTGCATAAAAGGGAACTCTGCCCATTGTGGATAATAATTATATATATGAAAGAACAGTATGTTGCATGCCTAATTCTAAATATTTTTTATCAGAGGGAGAAAACAAGGATTTTGCAAATAGAGTTGGATGCAGATAGTTTTTCAGTGAGTAAATATCATTGATGTTCTACTTATTTGGGCACCCAAAGCAAGAATATGATAATGAGTTAACTGCTTGCCAGTGTCAGTCATAAGTTCAAAACTGAATAAAGCTAAATGTCACGTATGTGTGCAGCTCATCTTATATACATGTACTATTTTCTGTCTTTTGTTGGTCTCAAACTTAATTAATTAAAAAAAAGAGAACACAACTGTAAATGGGCAGAACCTACAGAATAAGGCTTTTCTAATAGAGTTCCTGACAATTAGACTAATATCTTTCAAGGTTTATATCTTAGCTATAGGATTTAAAATCTCATAGTTTGTTGTCAACAAATTAAAGCAGATGTTTTGAAATCCTCAAAAAGTTTGACATATGGGAACCTGCGTTGAAATTGTATGATATTATGTAAGTAATCAATTCACAGGTTGAAGCCAATTAATCAGGTCATTTTGCACTAGTGCATCATGAAGTCAGACAAATGACATATCAGTCCATAGCTCTGAATGGTGTTGAATCTACATATCCATAGATTAAAAAAGAAATGTTGTTGATCATATATGGATGTCAAAAGCTGAATGATTCCATATATACCAAGAATGTGATAGTAGAATTGGATCATAAATTTTACAGAGGATAATCAAATTTTTCAATCCAACCTCTAGCTAAACTGAATTTACAGATATATGACATGAACATGAATTAGAGACCTTGCAAACAAATCCATGCTGATACAGAATAAGTACAACAATTACGAATGGCAAAAAACAGTTGTTTTAGGTAGATGTGAGGTTCATGTTGTTGTCCCTCAGATACTAATATCTGAAGTAAAACTTGAACAAGTAAAAATTGTTTGGCAAATATAACATAGGAATGGTGCACTTTAAAGAATATATTACAAATAGTTTGGCCTAATAAACCTACTATGCTATTGTGCATGCATGCGAGTAAATTCCATGTTATTGTGGTGAAGTTTGTAGTATAGAAAATCTGTTATTTACATCTAATAAAGTCATCATACAAAGCCAGATAAAAGAAACATATTAAATAAAATTCATAATTTACAGATGGGTATTACAACATGCAAAGATAGCATGTGACATATTATTCTGCCAAAAAAAAAATCTGAGAAAAATCAAAATTCACATGTACAGCTGTGATATAAATATACAATTCTGAAACCAACATAGAAAAAATAAATGATACTTCATGAAATTCATCGTCATACATAAAATATGGATGAGATGTTAAACAGAGGTCCCATATGCTTGAGTTTGTGGTGGAACCCATGGCATGTATTAAAAAGGGGATATATGTTGATCCATCAATAGCCATATCATCGACTACTGTCCAATCAAGAAAAGAGCAAAATGAGTTTCACTGAACCTTGAACATATGCATTTTTGCAGGCATCAAGACCCCCAGCACCCCCACTAGCCTGATCTTAAATATACCTACTCTGAGGTTGTGCATTCGAGCAAAAAAAGTAAACCTCCACTGTCACACTTTTCTTCAATTGAACAGGACTCAACAACAGTGTCGTTAATGAATTAACATGATCCAGAAAAATAGCAGATGTTGCTTTATTATATAAATGCTTTTCCAATTTTTTCATCATTTACACATTTTCCTAAACACATGTAAAATCATTTCATCCTCCCAACAAGTACCACCATAAGAATTTCTTTACTTCCTCATCCTCTTTTATTTACTTATATAGCAAGTCTTTACATCTTCTTTTCCATAAACACCAAACAGCAATGACTGAAATGTTATCCCATTTTAAATTTCTTTTTCAATGATCCCCAACCCCAGCTAGAGCCCCTCCAGAAGTCCAGATAACCAAACAATGGATAGGAGTGAGGGAAAGAAATGCTTGGAGGAGCCAAACTACACCACAGGACCCAGAATCAGATGGAGTAACCAGCCATGCTATTAAGTTACCCTGTTGTGTGGAATCACTCTAAAAAAGAACTTCCTGACATTGAAGTTTGTGTGCTTTCAAATGGATTAACTTTTATTCCACACTGTAGGTCTAACACAGCCAGGTACTGGTTGATTTTAAATCCTATGTCAGAAAATTGAATCTGAAAGTTCTGTACCATGGCAAATCTGATACCACTGAGAAAAAAAAAATATTGAAGAAATAAAAAAAGACCCAGTAATTACTGCCTTCCCTTACACCAAATTTTAGCAGCCTTTGAGGTCAAATGTGAAATGGACATCAGGAAAGTTTTGCAGAAAGTAGCATGGAGAAAATTTTACAACCTTAACAAAGGAGAGAAAAAAAGCATTGTTAGAGCTAGGAAGAGATAAGCCTCAGTGAGTTATGAAGGTTGACAATGGAGGGGGTATTGTTACTGATACCAGCAGCTATAACCAGAGGATAGAAGACATGTTGAGTGATGCTAACTATTATGAATCTTTACCTTTAGAGAGATTAAAGCATCATATAATAACTGTTACACAGCCTTCACTGTACTTTATGAAGATGTTTTTTAACAGATAACTTGTTTGTCTATCTACAGACACCTCTATTGATTTTTTAAGGAAAATAAAAAAAAAATGTTACAATTGAAGCTGATAGCATTTTATTAACAATAGATCTTGAATCATTATATACTGTACTTCCACATAATTATTGTATTGAAACAGTGATTGATTCATACAGGAAAAACAACAATGGCATACCAGCACAACATGAAAGAACAGGTAAACTTTCAGATATGGTGCATAGCTACACTTTTTATGTTTAATGGAAATTACTATAAACAAAAGACTGGTATAGCCTTGAAGGCAGCTAAGGCCCCTAGCCTAGTTAACATAGCCCTAGACAAGAGGGAGGAGAATTATGTTTTTAACAACAGAGAATACATGCATCATATCACAATGTATCTGTGCTTTATTAATGACATCTTTATTGTGTGGAAAGCAGACAGTGCTAAAATAGAAAATGTAATCAGCTATCTGAATCAAACCACCAGCTTCCTGCATTTCACCTCTTCCCAAAGCCTCACCTCGGCAGTCTTCTTAGATATGCAGATTACTAAAGACTCAGACCAAGGTAAAATGAACACAGATCTTTACAAACAAACTACCAGAATAAAGCTCCTGCTACAGTATAAGAGTCTTCATGCCACCAGGACAAAATATAACATTGTTAAGTCCCAGGGCTACAGGTTGGCCAGGACCACCCTGAAAAATGGAATGCTTCCTTAAGAACCTAAATGATCTTGAAAATGATTTTTTGGTGAGGGGATACAAAAGCAATACGTTAAGAAGCACTCTGGAACCTATAACTAAACTAAAAAGTACAAATTCACCAGCACTAAAGTCCTTATAGAAGGGTTTTAAAGCAAACTATGGACAACAAATTTAAAGACAGTTGTTTCTTGACTTTTACTGTTGACTATCACAGCATCATTAATATTATTAAGGAAAATTGTGCCATAATTACTGAAAGTTCAAACCTAATGGACATCCTTGGAGATGCTCCTTCCTTTGTGTATAGGAAAGCTAGAAACATCAGGAGTTGGGCTGAAGTTAGGCCCGATCATTGGATTCATGCACCAATAAGTGAAGAGCCAACTTTGTTTTTTGTCAACACATACAGGAGGGAGACATGCTTATCTGCCCTTATTTTAAAAAAATGATTAAAACCAAGACAGGAGGTGACTTTAACTTAATGCAGGTAGTTTACAGGGTAGGCTACAATGACTGTGAAGCATTTTATGTGGGGAAAATGTTCAACAGACACAAAAGAAAGATTTTTGGCCATCATTCTTAAATTAGAGCCAAGTGCAAGAATAATAAACTGGCTCGGCACCTGCAGCTTCAGAAAAGCCACATTGACTTTAAATTTCAAATTATTGATTGTGTGGACCTTATGGAACTGGAAGGAAACATCACTAATCTTTTAGAAAAATGTGAACTACTGTGGTAGCTAAAAGTGAACTATTTTAGAAAACCTGGGATTAATTATTATTGTTCCATAAAAAGCATACTAGAACTCAGAAAACTGCCCTATTGTTTAAAATGCTATTAAAAGTCAGATATGAGGCTGATTAATGCTGAAATTACACACTAATATTATACATCCTAATATTGTTATAAACAAATATCAAATATTGTAAATATTTTACAATGAAAATAATTGACATTGGTGCTGTTTTTGATACTTTTACTCATTCAAACTAAATGCTTTCTTAGTTACATGCCAGACTTGAACAGATCCCCTGGGACTATATTCTTTATTTTTGACATTTTTCACAGTTTTCAGCCTACTTAGGTGTTTATTTGTAGATTTATACACAAGTTCATTAATATTATGATATATTTTTTAGACACAGACTTGATGAAGTATTTATTTGGTAAGAAAGTGATCTTTGTTAAATGTGTTTCAGGTTATAAGTTAATATTTATTCTAATAGTTATTTACTCTGATAGATGTCTAGGAGCAGATCTTTTTGTTAACTAGTTAGTCATTTTGTTAGTGAATTGGTTTATTAATTAATAAAGTTTGGATTAGTAAGTTAGCCTTAACAAGTTATTCTTATATTATATATTTTAGTCTGTCTCTAGCTTTTTAGTTTCAGATTTAAGGTAGTATATTCTCAGTTTACATTATGGTTTTAAATTATCACATAGGTGGTAATCCATTAAGTACGGAAAAAGTAATCAGAGACCTGGGGACCCAAGTTGACAGTGACCTCTCATTCGACACCCACGTCGCCAAAGTGGTTAGAAAGACCTTCTACCTTGCCCACCTCATCATGAAGGGATTCACATCCAGATCAAAGGATGTCATTGTACCCTTATATTCCTCCCTTATCAGGCCTATGATTGAGTACAATGCCCCATTTGGTATGTACCTCACCCGGCATCTGCAGCAGCTGGAGAGACCCCAAAAGTACCTTACCAAGAGGATCAAGGGCCTCCAGCATATGTCATATGCTGCCAGACTGAAAAAGCTCCAGCTCTATTCAGCAGCATACTGCCTGCTCAGAGGTGATCTGTGCCTTACGTACAAGGCCATGTCCAATTCAGAATTAATGGACATGCTCCACCTCAAAAAAAACAAATCCATCAGAGCCACGAGAGCTAAAGATCTAAACCTCAGCACAAATATGAATAGGACATGCTGGAGGGACAGATTCATAACCCAGAGGCTTCCCGCACTCTGGAACAGGATACCTGTCCATGTTAGGCAGAGCCCCTCACTGACTCTCTTCAAGAGAAATCTGGACAAATGGATGGGTGATCGTAGGTATACCCCAGAGGTTATCTCTGTGTCATTGCTAGATAGAGGCACAGTAAACTAAATTTAATCTAAATTGTACACTTTTGTATCATTACATGGGGTGGTGAAAGCCACATACACTTTGGCTAAGCTTATAAATGCCCTAGGGCAGATAGCCTAGTACTATACTATGAAACTATGAAACTATGAAAGGGAAAGGGGGAGGGCTTGTTTAAAAGAATGAGTTTATTGCTTTTATTGCTCCTAACAGAGCCACCCTCTGTAACCACTCCCTTGCTCCAAATAACCCGATTATATATAAATAATGAATGTCTTTAATGCTTTTCATTATACTCAATTAGGATCGCTTGTTTGTGTGTTTCAATAAAGGATATTCGATTTTTAACTCAACTGTGGACTACCTACTATTTTATTATTTGTAGTACGTATTTTACAGTTCAATTTTTATTAATGAACTAGGTGAATAACATGCTTCAGGGAGTGAACTTCACACCCTCCACACCACAAAGTTTCTTCTTGGTTTGTTTTTAAGTCTTACAGATCAAGACAAATCCAGAGTTTGATTTATCAAAGTTGCCATGCTGTTGAAGCATTCTCTTGCTTCCACTTGTTTAATAACGTCACACATAGATTTCCTTCCTTTTAGCTCTTCCTCAGTTTTGTCTCTAAGATTAACAGGAACAGGAACATTAAGAACCATAGGAACTGCTTTAGAAGAAACTTTAGCAAACATTCTCCTGGAATATAATCCATCAAGTGAATCACTATTGCATATAAAAACACCCTCTGCATTTCTCAGTGCATAAACAGTAGCTCAGTGGATGCTATCCACAAATATCAACAGCTAGGACAATCCCACACTATTTGAAAAGAGTTTGTCTTTTCTGCTCCATACCTCCAGTTACTCTCCAGCTGCCCATTCTGTATGAATCCCCCCCTCCCCCAACACACACACACACACACACACACACACACACACACACACACACACACACACACACACACACACACACACACCTTAACTCATTCCCTCCAGTACAGCTCTTTTGAGTGTGTACCTTTAACTCCTACTGGGCATGGCTTTTATCACCTTACACTTCTAACAAATACTCATTGACATAGGTCAAATATCAATACAATTCTGTTTGCCATTATGTATGCTTCAAGATAAAATATTCTGATACCTTGTACATAGCATGGTTTTGGAATTGTTAATATAAAAATGAACCGGCAATATTTGATGCTTAGAGGAGCAGTAGGATGTAATTGCAGATGCATCTGGAGGCGTCATGATTGCTAGAGATGAAACATTTTATACTGTATGAAAGAAAAGGATGGTACATGTGTACAAGAACCTCCGGTACTACATCCTTCTAAATATTCTCAGTAAAAGTGTCACTTCAAGCTTCATCCTTTTAACCATAGTTATCTGAAACATAGAGTCCAATATGTCACTTACTGCCTAGTGTAATTGTAAAAGCAGTCACAGGGGTAACTCAGTATAAGTGTGATACAACCTAGTTTTCTATCAATAGAGGTTTAGGCACTGAGATCTGCTAAAAAAAAGATTCTCACTTGAAACATATGCTATTATCTTGGCCTGTCTACTCCCCCATATACCCTACATTGCTTCAAGGACATAAACGAATGATACCAGCTCCTGCATACGTATGACAAAAACAAAAATACCCCCTCTACATCCATGCGGTCCATGAAATAATACTACCTTCTAGCAATTATAATTCATCACTCCAACACTCCAAAGTCTATCCAAAATCCACCTAGATAAAATAGTTCGACATAGCCTTTTATCCAGTCCCAATCTTTTCTTTCATGTCCTTCTGTTTCTCAGGCTGTCATTGTCTTCAAACCCATATTGAGAAGGACCACATAGCATATCATCACAACTTCTGGTGCTGCTCAGATTGGGTGCAGAAGTGTTCTAGCCTGTGAGAAATGAGGTAATGCAATGTTTCAGTCATACTATACTATATTCAGAAGAAAAGACCCTCTCTCACTAAAGGTATACATTAATTCCTCACAATGTGAGGAGTGAGACTTACATGCAAAGTCATGCAAGTGCTTTTGTGTCACTGAGGAACTATCATCCTATTGGAGTCAAGGTAAGTTCCTCACTAAGGAAAAAAAAGAATTGGAAGAATCCTTATTTTTTCTGCTGATAACCAGGCATGAAAGGGAAGCTGTTAAGAATATTCTTTTATAAGGGTTCTCCTACAGTCATCTAGACACCAACTTTAGATGACACTTCTCATTTATAATCATACCCTAATACAATCCCTAGGTACTTTGGCTGAGTGCACCATTTCATTTCTAACCCATGTGGATAATCATTAATGGAAATGCATATCCACTTCATGGGAAAATATGATTTTTTTTTATTAAGCCAAGGTCCTGCAACCTGCCCAGTGGAATGCATGACCTCAAAGAACAGTAGCAATATTTAAACCGGATTGCTAATTGCTGCCCTTGAACAGCATTCTGCTATCATCAAGGGCAATGCCTACCTTCAAGCAGAAAATAATTTACTTCAGTAACTGGCTAGTAAAAAGGTGTAATGTTAAGTGGATCCAGTGTGCATCTGCATGAAAAGAAATAGTCAATAGACTGACCTGCTTTGCCAAGGCTGACCCACATTTTTCAGCCTTTACTTTCTGCTTACTTTTGCTACCTCCGTAATACCATTTTTAGGCAGAGTTTGTCAGATGGACATCCCAGCATAGAAAACTCCAGTCTAGAAAATATCAAGATAGCAGTACTGAAAAAAAGCCTAAATAACAACATCTCTCAGCTTAAGGCTTTCCTTAGCCTCAAGCACATGAGTATATTTGTAACCACAGAAATCTAGTTCTACTGTAGAGATAGCACTGCCTGCATTCCTTGGTACAATGCCTATCAAGCATTCAGATCCAATGGTAACTGTCAAGAATAGCTCTGTTTATTTGCAATCCCATAGTCTCCACCAGATGTCTTATGATACAAATCTACAACTGGATAAAGTACTAGGTACACTCAATAAAACTATCACATTATTACCAAATATAGCTCCCTTATATGACCCCTTCAGCAGAAGGTAGTATGCATTAAAAAGTTAGAAAAGTTAACAGTAGAACCAAATACCTTTTTTTAGTTGACTTCGGCTATCTACATATAAACTGGCAAATATTTTCTATAAACAATATCTATCTGTTTTCTGTGTGTGTGTATGTGTGTGTGTGTGTGTGTGTGTGTGTGTGTGTGTACACAGACACACACACACACACACACACACACACACACCAATTAACATATATATATATATATATATATATATAGGTTTGCTATTGAAATCTTGAAACTGCATTCATTGGCTGGCCTCAATGTCAACCCGAAATGCAGAAAACTGCAACATTGAACAACCAGCAAACTTGAAACAGAATACATTGACACACGTAGTTCGATGTATTCGACATAGCAGGAGGTGATGTCATTCACCCATGTTATGTACCGTAAAGTGCTGTGACACTCCACAGTCAACGACGTATGAATTTTGCTATTTTGCTGCAGGGTAAGTCCCCCTGCACTCCCTATGTGGGGGACTGTGCCTCCCACAACCCCTGAAATTATATATACCAATTCTGAGACCACACTAAAGTGAGGAAATGGGTTAATTCCCTGTTCCTCACTAAAATGTGCTCTCCACTCAAAAGTTAGAACTCAAATACTTGAACTACACAAACCCTTTCAATGCTGTGTAGTTGATATATTTGGGTTCTCAAAACTGTTTACTGGAAAACTCCACTTTGACAATCTCACTCTCAACCACCTGCCATTCGCTAATATATATGTATATATATATATATATATATATATATATATATATATATATATATATATAGATAGATAGATATATATATATATATATATATATATATATATATAGATATATATATATATATATATATATATATATATATATATATATATATATATATACACATACACATACACACACACACACACACACACACACACACACACACACACACACACACACACACACACACACACACACACACACACACACACACATATCTGTGTATATATATATATATATATATATATGTCTATATAGACAGATAGATGTAGCTATATATATATATATATATATATATATATATATATATATATATATACCCAAAGAATTCTTAACTTTGCAAATGACAATCTATTTGATCCAATTGTCCACCTACTCATCAGAATTGTTAATCTTCTTAATTTTGCCATCACAATTATTTCTGCCAAATGCAAATATTCTTGTGGAAGAATTCTATTCCTACTTCACTTCACAATCCTCCTCTCTCTCCCCCTCAATTTCCCCACACATACGACCCCCTAAAACCAACTTGGACCATGTCCTTTTGCCTATTTCCAAAATTATGAACACTACTTCCATGGGTCCTGACAATACCCTGTGATATCTGTTGTGAAGAGTAAAGTCCCCACCAAGCAAAATCTGGCCATCAACTTTTCAGCCTGAGACTTTGCATTGATTATTTCCCTGAGGTGTGAAGAATGGTATTTGCGATGCTTACACAAAGGTGGCTCCTCTGTTAATGCTTGGAATTACGGTCCTATTTGCTCATGGGTATTATTTACAAGGCTATGGAAGGTATTATAGATGAAGTAATAAACAATTATATTGGTGAGCGTATATCCCAGGAAACATATCAGTTTGCGTTTTTTTTTAAAGGCAGAACATGCCTGTCTAATCTGATTGAGCTCTTTGAGGCCATGGATAAGGTGATTGGAGTCAGTACTGCTTAAGTTGACCCTTCCAAACTTTTTTCAAATCACATACCATTCAGGCTGAGGACATTTTCTCTGGACAGAAAAGCATCACCAGTGGTGTCACACAGGACTCTTTCCTGAGGTCTCTTCCTGTTTGGTATATATTTCTGTGACATAAAAACTGATGCGAAGGAGCAATAACTAACCAAGTTTGCTGATGAGAGCGATTGGGGAGGTGCAGTTTTCACAACCCATTCTGATACTCAAGTTCCCCAGCAAGGGCTACACAAAACAAATGTTTGGTACATTAATCATGGGCATACCCTCAACAGCAAAAATGTCAGCATAGTTTCATTTAATAAATCTAACATCACTGGTATCAAACATAAATTTGACATTCATCAGGGACTTGGGGACTTATGTCCATAACAGACACTCCTTCACCTTGCAAAGCTTATCCTTATTTTAACTTCTTAAGGTCTAAAGAAGTTATAGTCCTACACTGTTCATGCCTTATTAGAACCATCATTAAATATAATGCACCCTTCAGTATGTACCTTGCTAAGCACCCAAACCAGATTGAGAGACATCAGTGTTTTTTCTCCAAAAAGATCCCAGGTCACAGTTCCATTTAACTACTCTGACAGGCTAAAAACCCTGTTCTCCTACTCGGTGTCATACAGACCCCTGAAGGCTGCTCTTTGCTTAGCCTTCCATATTGTGAATGACCCATCACTTTTTGAAATCTTTCACCTAAATAAAACTGGTAGTAAGGGAAACACCTTTTGTAGAGACATAAGCCTATATTACCACATCAGCAACACCAGATGGTTTGACAGATACCTAACATAGTATTTCACATATTTCTGTAATAAACTGTCCTTACCTATCAAGCAGAGCACTTCCCTAGCAACCTTAATAAACAGTCTGGATGACTGGATCATTGATCACAAAATTTTCACTCGGTATATGTGGAGAAAGTCTGCTTAATAGGGGATATTGTTAGTCTCCCATTGGTTATGTGGTTGAGCTATGTAATGTTCTCCTTTAGACATAAGCTTTGAAAGAACCTATGAAATTATAATTGCTTAAACAAACAGTACAAGCAAATGGGGGCCCCCACGCTGAGTTACTGTTTTCAATTCACAAGTGATATGTGTCAACTACTAAAGACTACTTGAATTAGTGGGATGAAAAACAAAGGATAAGAAAAAGAAATAGAATTCTCCTCAATTTCATAATTGCCTAGGAATGCTGCAAAAGTACCATATCAATATACTGAAAACTTTATTAAGTCTAAAAAGGAATCACATTAGGGTAGTCAGACTATATACCAGTTTTGCATTCACATAAAGGCCCAGTCTGTACTCCCTCTCCTGCTGTGTTGATTTTCTAACTATAAATCTACTTTTCCAAGATGATATACCTACGCTCTGGCAAAAGTGTTAGTGTTGGTGTTACAAAGTAGCAAAGAAGTCAGTTTAAAATTCTCTAGAAATAAAGTCTTCCTGCTTCCTTAGCAAAGACCACAGCCAAGGCAAAGCACATAGAGTTAGGTGGTATACCCACTGCTATACACTCATTAAACAATGTCATCAATATATCCTAAACCCCTTTTTCGAAGACTTATTGAAATTCATGGAAAAGGTCTCTTTGACTGTGGCTTACAAAATTGCCTTTCAAGAAATATGCCCCTTTAAGAGGTCTAAGTATGTATGAATGACCTATGTGCAGGTTACCTTCTCAAGAAAATTAAGTCAGTCCTATTTAACTTCACTCACTTTTCCACTGTACAGATTATCATAACAACTCTCTAATCTCCTATGGATTTCTGATAGAGAATGACAACCTCTACCATTCGCTTCCTACATAACAGCACTGACTTGAATCCTGTGCTTCAGCATTGAGGTATGACGTTTAGCAGACTTGATATGTCTAGTCCAAAAGACATATTGAAAGCATTCACATGTAGATCAAATATACTCCTGCCTAACTTCTGCAATACTCATATATACAGCCTGTCCCTACAAGTTCCACACTTCTAAACTAATTCCCACCATCCAATTTCCTCCTACATCTGGGTCAGCTTATTATCCAAGGAACTCACCCTACCACTATCTATGAATCTAACTAGTACCTGGAATAAGTATTATTTAGCTGAGTAGGATGTATGCCTTTATGCATTGTATAACCAATAATATCTCACCATTTTTGTCAGACATTCTATATCATCCACTTATTTCAAAAAAAGTGGGAAAATCTTCCATTCCAGAAACATTCAATCTCCTTAGAAATATAATAATTTTAAGCACAGCCATAAAGTGGTCATATAATTATTTGGGGATTAAGTCAACATTCTTCATTTTATGCAGTAAGATTCTACTGTCTATTGTACTGACCAAAGCATTGGCTATTATATAGTCAGTAAATATGT
Source organism: Protopterus annectens (assembly GCF_019279795.1). NCBI lineage: Eukaryota > Metazoa > Chordata > Ceratodontiformes > Protopteridae > Protopterus > Protopterus annectens. The sequence continues at coordinate 744,226,798 of NC_056732.1, forward strand.
ACTGTTGTAGTGCTAGAGTATAGTACTCACCATGGAGCCATCAAAATGAACATTTCCTGCTGTTCAGAAAGATGGATTATATGAGTGCAAAGACATCTTTTTCCTATGGGTATTCCATATAATACATTACATTGTAAGACATTAAAATCCCAGTGAAAAGATCCAGTTCTGCCCCAGAATTCATCCATTGCTTTATAAAATTCCATGAGCACCTTAGTTTCAAGCTGGTTAGGTCCAAAGAATTGCCAAAGTTATCATCCTCCACTTTTACTTTAGTAATACAATGCATCCATTTTTGATGAATCACTTCACCCATCTTCTGCCAACTCAAAATATAAAGCAGGGAGATCACTCCCACCACAGACATGCATTTTATACAGACAGCTCCTGAAATAGTTGCCCGGGCCTATAATTCCTTTAACATCTTATTTACCATTGATATTATGTAATTTTTCTGCTTGAAGGAATGCTACTTATATCTGACATTACATAAATGTGTCATTATGAAATTATGAAAATGTGTTTTTTTTCTAAAAAGGAGATATATTTTGAAAATATTCCTGTTCTATGAAAATACTTTTTTAATACTGAGTTGTTATACATATTCTAAACAGTATGACAAAGTATGTACTAAGAGAGAGTAAACAATGACAGAGAATTATTTTAGAACTTTCACAAATGCAGTAAAAAGGAAGATCATAGAACAAAATGCAAATACATCTGCCTCTCAATGAAGATAGAGTGCTATGGTAAATTGTAGAGAGTTTTGGTAGTTATCTACCAGAAAGAGTGCTGAAAGAGATTTTTGTCTTTCTGAAAGCAAGTATAAGGGCCAGGGGTACTTGCACTTACTATCTAAAGAGTTTATGAAAGGGAGTGTGAGTTCTGTACCCACTTCATGTATTACATACTACACGTACACACACATGTCTGCACACAAACACACACATGCACACGCAAGCACATACATACACACACATGGGTACGCGCACACTATACGCACCCGCGCACATGCACACACACACACACACACACACACACACACATATACATTCACATACAGAGTCACTTTTCATGCATTGTACTGGATATTGTTTATTTAGTACACCACATCCATAGTAAACAAGAAGGCTCCAACCTGTGTGTGGATTACTCTCAAATGGCTCTACTCTGTGTAAATACCCTATTGTACCTTCAGAATAAAGGTTTCTGTTTTTGCTCAGCCTGTCCCTCAATATAAACTTCAGGTTTTTACCTGCTTCTTGGTTACTATATTCTCTTAGAAATGTTCTGACTGTCACTACTGTTGCATTCTGCAGAATATTACATCTGTAATGACAGTAAGCTAGAGTTATTTCTGGAAAGCTTATCAGGTTGTTTGAAGGTTAAATGCTGAAAGATCATGTCCTCTCTCATTTGGTACTCAATTTTCAGTTTAGTGTTTCAACTCATTTGCCATACAAGAGATAAGCTGGTAGTGCACCTAGACTGAACCCAGATTATTATTATGATGATATGAACTGAATTATCGGAAAATTAATTGCAGCATCACTTACTACTGCTTTTGCTGTTTAATATGGCACTACTGTAAGTAAAGTGAAATGGGTACCCAATCAAATGCAAAGGTATATTACAAAGATTTTGAACATAGAGAGGCAATAGGCAAACAAAAGATTTCCATCACTTCTCTTAATGATTTTTTAAATAAAGAAAATGCACACCATTTATGTAAATGTAACTTTTGAATCAGTGCTTTATTAGTAGACTATTTGTTTAAATACCTAGTATTAGACATACACTTGGAATCCAGAAAAGGTTTTTGATTTACAGGAATGTAAACATAACCTGTAATAGAAACTAACGAGCATTTTTTCAAAAGTTTAAATCATTTTAACAAGCAAAATACTCTTGATCTGGAGATCTTGAAAAGCAAACAGTAAAGCATTAAGCAAATGCTTCAGGGAAAGCAAAACACAGTTTTACTGACTAATTGTAATTACTTTCTAATAAAAGCTTTAGGAAAGGGCAACACTTTTCTAAATGCTAATTATGGTTGTTGAGGGCACAGTTGGAACACTGCTAATTAAATGCAAGAAAACATTATTCCTAGTGACAATGTCATTTCAAAGCATATTTTAACTGAATATACTCTAATAAAGAGATAGGCAAATATCTTGATGACAAATTGTATATGATGGATGTGAACTGTTAACTTAAAAAAACAGGTTATACTAAGGACTTTTAGTAACTTTTTTGATTTCTGGATTTGCGGGATGTATATCTGTCACTCTTTCTAGAATTTTGTTACATACAATCATATGAACATAATTTAAATATAAATATAAATAAAGCATATTAATGTTTACAAGCGAGCAGCCATTTTTCATCGAAGTGGTAACTTGTTGACATCTCGTAGAGTTGGTCCAGCTTATTGAATGTCAGCTGATTGAAACATACTGGCTTTGCCAGTACAAGATTGCGTGTGATACATCGGGGACTAGGGAATATGGCTTTTTCCCACTGTAGTGTGATCTCAGAGTTGGAATATATAATTAGTAGTGGGTGTCAGGTGCCAGGGGAGCTTGCCCCTTGCAAAAACAAACATTGTATGTGTTGATGTGTTTTTCGATCATTTGTGGATCAACAAGTCATCTTTTCGACTGAAGGTTATGTCTCACTTTACAAGTTACAAGTCAAGAATATTTTTAGCTATGTGTAGAAGTTTCAATATGTATGGTTTCTTTAAATACTTGAGCAATTTATTTCACAATTATAAGAGTATGATGTAATAATTCACTTTCATTTCTTAACAGATATGCTTCAGAAATAAAATAAATTCTAAAGTTGATAGCAATCTATTAACTCATTATCACGTAAGAAGTGTGGAATGTCAAATATCTAGCAGCCTGCACACACCATAATTTCCAGTGCAATTTCTGAAAAATAAACTTAAAATCATAAGATAAACAAATATAAATATTTTGTGAACAATAAAAGCTATGAAACCTTTACAAATAGGAATATCAGTAAGAAACATTCCTTACAGTGATAATACTCAGTACATTTGCAGTCTTTTTCATAAATACTGTACTCTATTATAATACACAGAAATCTCAAATTATTTTTTCTAAACTTTCACAAATCTATATTCACATCTTGAAAAGTTTGCAACCTATCTGTTGCTGGAACATTTTTTTTAACCAGACATAAGATTTCAAATGACAGAAAGAAATTATTCTATAAGTGCATGTTTATTTAGATATTTACAGAAATGTGAAAAAATGTTTAATTGTATAATTAGCAATACAAATAATACTGTTTATCTTTCAAGAAGTGCAACAACTTTACAGTATAAACAATAAAGACAATTTTCATCAACATCATCTAAGATTTCACCTAATGTCATGCAAAAGTCTATGTGCCACTTAATTTTTAAAGTATTAAGTATGTATGGAAATACTGAAACAGATTCATTAACAGCTACATGAAGTGCAGACATCATTTTGGCAGTAGAGTCACCAACCAAAGAGAAATGTCAGAATATGCAAAGGAAAGCATAAAGAACCAAACTACATGCTAATTAACCAAGCCAACTTGGTGGAGTAATTAATAAAGCTATAAAGCAATCACATGCACACAGTGTAGGCTTTGCCATCTATACCAAAACTATTTCTAATGCAGACACTATTACACTTACAAAGTCAAAGGTTTTAAATGAGAATGCTGCTGTTATTGCTGCCTGACCTTGTGCATGAAGAAGGGTGTTTAGACCCTGTTTGACTTATTATGGACTGCATGAAACAGAAATTGTTGAGAGATACAGGGTGAAGAGGAAAACACTGGAGGAAATCCCCCCACCTCAGGCCATAGGGAAATCATGGAGAACCCATCCTTCAGAAACAAAGGTATGTTTAGGATTACATTTACTAGCTACTGGTACTTTCCAAAGACCAACAGGGGATACATTAGGAGTATTACAAGCATCAGCTTTTAGAAAGAATATTACATCATTTTGTAAATGCAATGCTACTACATGCAAGGGGACATATCTGTTTCCCATGAAACTCAAAGGAGAGAAAAAGAATCATACAGGAATTCTGTGCAGAAGCACACTTCCCCACATATTGGGTGCTATAGATTGCACACTGATAGAAATAAAACCCCACCCGATGAAAAGGAAAGGAAGTACATCAAAAGAAAAGGTTTCCACTTTGTAAACTGTCAGCTTGTCTGTAATGCCCAAGGGATTATTTACACTGTCTGGTCAGGTAACCCAGGTAGTTTCCATGACTCACACATATGGCACACTTGTGAGCTATACACCAGATTTGCTAGGGCTGACATTCCTCAAGACATTTAGTGGGGGGATGCAGGTTATGCACTGGAGCCTTGGCTCATGACACCCATGAGAAATCCACACAACCCAACTGAGCAAGGATACAAGGAGCCCTACACTCAAACTAGGAATGTCATAGAATGTGTGTTTGAATTGCTTAAATCAAGATTCTGGTGTCTAGACACATCAGGAGGTTCAATGCAGTATGACCTGGGCACCTGTGCCAAAATACTTACAGTCTGTGCCATGTTACACAATATGATACTCAGGATAGAGCTTCAGCAAGGACAGCAAGGGACAGGATCACAGGCAGGGCCAGCAGCAGCAGGTACAGATGAGAACTCTGAGGGTGAAATACCAGTTGCAGATGGTGCTGGCAGATGGTGGCATACAGAATATGCCCTGGCTCTGGCTAATAGACAAAGGATGGTACACACAATCACTACCTAGGTCAAAGCCGTAGACTGCATGCAAATACAAATAGGAAAACTGATGTCTGTTAGGCTCCACAGCCTTTACTTAACCACATAATGGCTGTGTTCTGATAGCATCAGGCAGAAACAACCCTCAAGGACACAGTTTGCAACTGCAGTAATGACAAGGTAAGTGTGGAATCTGTAAAGAAAAAGTTATATAACTTATTGCTATCATATATATATATATATATATATATATATATATATATATATATATATATGTATATATATATATATATGTCACTTTAATTAACCGAAAGACCACAACACCGAAACACAAAAAAAAAAGACCAGAATCACGAAACCCCAAAACACCGAAAATCGCAAAACTGTAAACCACACACATAACACACAAACACACACACAATTACCCCAAACTAGTAAACACACCAACCTACTTTAATATTCTAACTCCGAGATAGCACAAACAAACACACAAGGCAAACTCACGCCCACACATTACAGTCCCTCACACACACAAACCAAAGTCACAACACACACTTACACACAGCAATACCCCTCACAACTACACTTACACATACATACTTACCTACTGCAGAACACCAAAAGTACTAAATTAAACTCCTGTAATGTACGGGATTTTGAATTTCATGCTTTTCGGTGTTCTGAGGTTTCATGATTCTGGTCTCGATCTTCTGTGTTTCGGTGTTGTGGTCTTTCTGTTATTTAAAGCAGACCCATATATATATATATATATATATATATATATATATATATATATATGTATAAATTTAAATTTATATATATATATATATATATATATATATATATATATAGTTGTTGTCTTTCGGCTTTTCCCGGTTAGGGGTCGCCACAGCGGAACTCCGGTCCGCTAATGATTGGCAGTAGATTTGCATGAACGCCGAGGTGCCAGCTCGATGTTCAACCTTCAGGGAAGGCACGCCCATTTACGCATGTTTTATATATATATATATATATATATATATATATATATATATGTATATATATATATATATATATATATATATATATATATATATATGTATATATATTTGTTTGTTTGTGTCTTTCAGCTTTTCCCAGTTAGGGGTCGCCACAGCAGAACTCTGGTCTGCTAATGATTGGCAGTAGAGTTTTATGTGCTGGTTGCCAGGCCTAACGCACAACCTTCAATGAAGGAACACCTGTTCATGCATGTCGCCACACAGAAGATGCTCTAACTGAGTATTGAACGGACAACGTCTAACTGTGAGGCAACAAACCGCAGCACCACCACTGCAGTGTACACACACACACATATATATATATATATATATATATATATATATATATATATATATATATATATATATATATATGTATATATATATATATATATATATATATATATATATATATATATATATATATATTTATGCCCCTAAGCATTAACGTTATGTCATATATGTCCTTAAGCAAAGTATTTCTTTAAGGTGTACAGTTATGTCTGTACTATCTCTTCTGTAAGATGCTTGCAGTATACAGTCACATATTAGAAACAATAGTGTGCATCATGCAGTTAAATTTGCCATCATCTATAAAACATGGAACAGGTCAATTATACATTCAGTAACCCTATTATTCCAAGAAGAAAGACGGATGTACCTCATGCTTCCACTGCTGTAATGACAACACCAACTGAAATATGATGCAATGTGGTTCAACAATTATAGAAGCAATTATTCACAAATGAATAGAAACAAACAATCATCAACTTTTGCTGTGCTATACATATTGATAAATCCAATCTTGTGAATAAACAAGCATTAGCTATCCACTATGTGCATCAGACATATATGCAACACTAAGTCACAAAGACATGTTCAAAGGGCAGGACCAGTCATCATCATCATTTGCACACAGCAGGGGTAGGAGGGCAAGGCTGACACCAAAGAAGTGAGACACATGTATCTTCTGGAATATACAATGTTTAGGGCCAGTAATAGCAGATGTATACCACTCAGCAGTACTGTTTAGGTAGTCTGCATGTGTGTAAAGTGGTATTAGCTAGTGAATTATTTCTTTTATTGTGTGCCTGTTTCTGTATGAACACAATCAAGCACTGTGCTAGCTCTATGTCCTGGCATCGTGTATAGGTGTGAGCTGTACATAGCAAGCTACTCAGTTCAGGATCATCTCTGACAACCAGAACCACCTCTGTCATGAGTTGCACTGGCACTTCCATGGCCCTGGATAGAAGTCATGTACTACATGAATGTGAGTGATGTCAGATGGAATAGCTCTCTTCATAACTACATCCAGAACCATGAGCAAATGACCCACCATGTCTGGGTATGGACATTGCAATCACTGACAGAGCAGTGGATGTAGTGTCACTGTGGGAGCTGGATCTTGCAAGGTCATGTCTGCTAACACTAGGATAAGTAGCAGCTGTTTGGCCACATCGTTTCCCACCCTCCTCAACACATGTTACTTCACAAAATTTTCCAAATCCAGTATGCCATTCATCCTGTCTAAGAGGATGCCCACACAGTTCAGGGAGTCAGGTCAGAATGCATGATATAATTGAGTTACACTATTTCCCTTCCAAGGCCTGGGTAGAACATGACTGTCCCTCCACTATTGCTCTACACATATGTCTTGTGACACCTAATGACACACCTGCTTCATGAAGAGAGTGGACAACATGCTTTTTCTGAGGACCCCTACCAACCCTTCTGTGTGGCACCAGACGGTCATGATAGCTACTGAGGTAAACGGCCATCTCTGCAATGGGAGTAACCACACTAGCCTGATCAACTGTATCACCATCAATCTGTCCTATATTAAAAGTTTCTGTGTCCTAGGTATGTGTAGGCATACTGACTCTGTCTGAAACATGGGCAGAATATGTGGGAATCTCAACATCTATGTCTATCTGCACACACAGACTATGCCTCTTCATCACCACCATCACGATCAGAGGGTACCAATATTCTGACATCAGGTAGGAGTTCCACTCTCAACATCATCTATGATAACAAGCAATAAACACAACAAACAGGAAAATGGAGAATAAAATTGATCACATGTTTTCTGTATATGACAGGTATGTTAAAATACTTAACAAATAAAAAAAACACAAACCTTACTCTGATACAGACCTGAATCAACCTTAAATACAATATTAACAATAAACAAATGTGTGATTACCATTTGCAGATGGACTGGCAGGCTGCAATCCAGAAGTGCCTGGATGTGAGGAATGGAAAGGACTCTGCTAAGTAGCATAATATAAATGAAACAAAAAATAAGACAGCAGTCCCCTTCAGAAGCACAGATTAAAAATATTATCATAAAAAATATATATTGAACAATTGAATTCCTCCCTGACAGCAAATAGTCTGACTCAAAGTTATTGTG